>NC_070642.1:12114497-12486164 GCF_947347685.1 Pleuronectes platessa
ATTCGGGAACAGAAAACTGTCCAAAACTATGTTTGTTCTGGAGCCTAATTAGGAAAGTACTGATACACACTGCACCGAAATAATTATTACCCCTCTCTCCCGATCACATGGCAAGAGCGGTGAAAGACTGCGGAGAAACAAGAGCGATAAAGAAAAGAGGTGAAGGAAAGAAATATAATAAAAAGAGAGAGAGAGTAAGAGGGTAACGGTACGAGGCAGACGGCGGGAGAGTGATGGCAGGGAGGGAGCGAGAGAGAAATTTAAGGAGATTTCACTCATTAAAACGAGGAGCACAACAAGGGGAGATGGCATTAATCAGAGCTCTGTGCTAATGAGGCATTTACTCATTACGCTGGAATAGAGAGAGGCCAAGGAAGAAAAAGAGTGGAGAATAAAGGAGGGGGGAGAGAGAGAGAGAGAGCACAATATAAATTAACAGTGGAGAACAGGGGGGGGGGGGATTAACCATCAATGTGGAGGGAGGTGACGGAGTGCAGGGTGGATGTGGTGGGAGGACGAGGTAAAGACAAAGATGAAGCGGGCTATACAGTGTGGAAACAGACCATATTGACTCAGTGTTGATGGAAGAGCAGCGTCTCTATATAAAGCTCTATTTAAAGATTTGCGTCCGTCACTTGATTAAGTGAGGAACTGACGACGTGGTTCCGGATGAAAATAAGTGATCTGCCCTGCATTTAAGGGACCGTTTGCCCATTAATCCTTGTATGCTGTAGTAGTTACCAGTCACTCCCATTAAAAAGGTGCTTTCTTCACTGTTTCAGTAGAGCTGCTTTTCTGACGTACAATGGAGACGTTTTCCTGAAATTCTCCAAAAGGGCTGTACATAACGACCCAAATGTCGAAGTCACATTTTAGGGATCTTTAACTGCCAGTTCCCATGTGAGAGTACAGTTTGGAAAAATCACATCGAGCGAGTGGGCGTATTAATGACGTTTGTAACGTGTGACGGACGTACAACTGAAACAAATATCTCATACACTTCAAGGATTCATCCCCATCAAAGATGTCCACTGTGAAAAACAAGATTTTAAAACTTTTGGTGGACAAACGCAGGAAAATCAAACATTTACCAATAGTTTTGTACTGTAAAAGTTACTTTCTTCCTTCTGCCCACTTAAAAGAGTTTCTTCTGTTGACACATTCCAAAGCAACATAGCAAACCTGTGTGTGTGATTGAATATGTGGACCTGTGTATTTAGGCGTGTATTTACTGCCATTCTGATTTGCATGGACGTCTGATGGATGATCTGCGTCTCTCCTTGCTAAGTGGAGTCGTTAATATGTGCATTATTGAAACCAGGACGACTGTCGTAACTGATTTACTGTGCATTTCTCATCTTTGAGAATTCAAAAGATTGAGGAGGAACCAAAGCAGACACTGTAACTGCAGGGGCCATTGCTACTGCATGGGGTCTCTCTGTGCTGCTGTGAAGTAGAACTCAAACACTGAGGAACAGAAAAGGGTTGATTTATTTACTGGTTGTCAGTTGTGCTAGTTTTTGCAGCCTCTGGTTGTAACTTGAAGTTGTCTCTCTCTGTGACGGGGTTGTTCATGCTGTGATGGCCAATATGAGCAAATAAAATGTCTTCATATTTGTGTAAAAGTATACAACAGCAAAGTTTTTAAGGATAACTCAAAGTCTACATTGATGGCGGTGTGGAGCCGCTGCATCGATGTCCCGTCAAAGAAGCATTGTCCAATCATGATGTTTAGTCCCATTTTTATAGCCTCAAATAAATAATTTCAAGGAGCAAAATGGACAATTGAACAAACATCAGTGTGATACCTGGAATGTTTATTTTCACTTAGTTTGGTCCGTGTCCCATCCACGAGCATGGAGGAGGAGGGATGATTTAACCTACTGTATATTGCAGCCATCCATGAGGGGGTGATGTGGATGATTTGGCTTCACTTTTGGGGAGCCAAATTAAATGTCGTCCATCTTTATATATAATCTATGGTCGAAACTAAATGTAAACTAGTGTGTAATAGACCGGAAACGTCAGCATCACGTCAGCATTAAAGAAAAAGTGGAGGGATTAACAAAGATTCATCTTCTGGGAACAGACACTTACTTCACAAGATTCTATGGTAATTCATTTCTTGAATTCTTTTAAATCTCAATCTCCAAGGAGGTAGATTAACTGAGTTGGTTCTAAACCCCTTTTGTAATGTGACCTCCCAGTCTCTCTTTATAGCTCCCATAGTTTTTTGGTTTTCCTGCTTAATGAGAAATAAAGAAGAACTGATTATAATTATGTGGCATAAAACCGCAACATCAACACTTTAGTAACTGACCCTTCAATGACACCACAACACAAATCGGTCTGTTTCTCAGGCGGGAAGCATCGTACAAACTACATCTCCCAATCCTTCCTTCTGTTCCTTTCTTTGTCTAGCCTCCTCTCTCTCCCTCCCTCGTTGTCATTACCCTGCATGTGTATGATTCAGATCTAATCTGAGGAATCCCAGATCACTGGGATCATAAATCTAAGATCTATATTTAGTTCTGGCTCTAGCCTTCTCTCTGGCTCTCAGACAGGGGTATGACAAACACTTTGGTTTTAATTAAATCTTGGTTAAAAGCCGCCCTGATATTCAACCCCCGGCCTAGTTCCTCAGAGGACGTTATTCAACTCACTCTGTCTCTCTCTCTCTCTCTCTTTGTCTCTCTTGCCAGGACTCTGACCTTGTGCTGACTTTTAACCTCTCCATGCATCGCTCCTGGTGGATGGAGAACGGCCCTGGGTGCAGGGTGACTCCCATCACCCCTCCGCCGTCCTGGGCACCTGAGGACCACCGATATATATCAATAGCTGGCTGTCTGATGGATTTCCAGTTCATAGAGGTGGCCCACTCCTCGCTGCAGATACTCCTGGCTGTAAGTACTTAAGCTGAATGAGTACCTACTGGTATGCACTGTAATTTCAAACTCAAGTAGCCGAATGTGGAAAAAATCGGCTCACGGCTTTAAATGTCCTTCTGACAAATCGGAGTGCCTGTTGGTCACAGTCGCTGGCATTGTTAATACAATGTATGTTGCAGTTGTAAATTTGTTGAAAAAAATATAACCTTTTTAACTTTTTCACTCATATTAGTCATTATGAGTGATGATTCATAAAGAATGACATAATGTAATATTCAGGAAAAAAGCAAAAAAAGGACCTTTAACTTTAGTGACTCTAAAGTTTGCTATTGATTTGAAAAAAGCCTGTGATGAAAGTGTGTGTTTCTGTGAATGTGTTTTTTTGTGTGGACAGGATTAATGTGCAGTGGTTAAATTCCACTCTTCGTGTGACATAGTGCTTTTGAATGAATGCACTTTGATGCTCTGTACAGTTACACGCACTAGTTTAATGTACTCTGTAATGTGTAATACAACCTTTTTGTCTCCTGCCACTGGTCAGGTAATGTTGGCTGATTGTGCGACTTTGCAGGTTCTGTTTTAGAGTAGAACAAAGCATTTCGGCTCCATTAAGTTAATGACTTCATACCCTCATTTACACGGAATTGGTATATCCTCTCTCTCTCTCTCTTTCTCTCTTCGTCTTATTTCATTTTTGCAAACAATATTTCGTTCTCTCTGTTTTCCTCAGCCTGTCTTTTACCCTCGCCCTCGAATTTCCTCCTCCACTGCACTGTCAAACTGCGATAATTAGCAGGATCAGAGAGAGACAGCGGAGGGGAAATAGAGAGCCGGAGTGAGGGAGGCCTGTCACTTTCATTCCAGTCGTCTCTGCACTGTAGTTTATTCAGGGTTTACACATAGAATGCAGAGGCGATAAACAAACTGACACATAAATATGAATGCATGCATCATTATACCATTACAGAAAACAGAGAGAAAGGACTTTGGGAGTTTTTGTCTGCCTGTCTCCTTTATTGTTCATTCTGCATCTTCCCCTCCTCACTTAGCATTCTCTCACCCCCTCTCCTCATCCACTCGTTGCGTCTCTCTGTCAATCGATAGTGGTACTTCTAGTGTGGCGTAGTGCCAAGCCACCACACAGCTGTACCACGGTCTCGCTATAATTGGTGTGTGGAAACACTGTCATGCTCCATGAGCACACACTCCGCAGTCTGACTGGTTCACTGGCTGACTGGCTGCCTGGTTTTACTGTAATTGGTGGAAACACTGTCAGGGTGCTTAGTAACATACGTCGTCCAGCCAGGAAACTGGCTGACTAAATGAGGGTTTGGGTGGGTCGGGATGTAAAGTGACTGGTTTTATGCCTTTTTTTGGTTAACTGCTTCCTCTAGTGAAGAGATAAAGGGTGATCAGCCAGTTCTGACTGGTGGGGTAGTTACAATACGAGAAATCTCTTTTGGATTGGCATCATTAAAAAAGAATCTCAAATGAAGATGTGTCATAAAGTCAAAACAGGCTCTGAGGCATCTGCAGCTGTCAAAGTCCTCAGCAGAGCATGCTTTTGTTTTGTTGGGTGGTCAGTTGTTTGTGATGGACTGGTTTGTCTGTCTAACTGGGTCACTGACCGTGTGATTGTGTTTCTGCTTGACTGATTTACAAATTCATATGTTGCAGGAGTACAGGTCTCAGTACTACCAAATCTTTCTTTTTACTTGAGATAAGAACATCTGTCTTAAGAGGAAATCCCACTTAGGTAAAAATTAAACTTGTATTTCATAAGGGACACATGTTGAATTTTTAGCTGATAGATTGACTTAGATAGATGAAAGAGCTGTGCTCTTACTGTAACAAGAGTTAACTGACTCTACCATAGACTGTATGTTAATATGGACATCCCAACAGTGAAGCCAAAGCATTCAGATCGCCTCCTAGCGGCTGGCTCCACTGTAGGTCACAAACCCTGGCTCCTCAGTGGGACATGGACCAAACCATAAAGTTAAGTACATGAAACCTAAATGGATAGATTATATGGAATTTAGTCCAAACCATAGACTGTAGTCTTTATAAAAGATGAATGCCATGACAGCTCCACAAAAGTGAAGACAAATCATCTTTATCTCCCCCTGGTGGCCGGCGGCATAGGTCAGGAACCTCAAATCTTCAAATTCTGAATGGGATATGGACCAAAAACAAAAAGCTCTGAATCGCGTTATTGTTGCAAGATGGCAGCGTTTAGGATACTTTGGCTTCATTTCTGGATAGTGGGATGAAGTGTAGCTGCATCATTCAGCTTTATATACAATCTCTGTTGTTTTCAGATTGGTGCACAGTATGATTATCTAAGCTCAAGCCAAGCGTAGAGATACATAATCCTCAGTATAGGAAAAGTAGGGGAATGTGCAATTATTCCTGCGATTACAGTTTCTTCCGATTTATTCTACCTGCTAATAGCTCAGATCGACTGATAATTAAATGGTATTTCACAAAAAAACATCAATGATTAGGCTTCCTGCTGGCACAGTGGTCTAGAGTGCATGGCAGCAAGTAATTACAGTAATTTACATAACTTCAACTAGAGTGGAAAAACGAATCAGTGAAATCACCTACTGTTGTTTTTTGTAGGAAGGAAAACCGGGATACACTCAGCCTTCTAAAGTACGCAGTCCACATAACCTTGAAGCTGAAACGCTATGGGTTCACCAGAAGGAAATGAGCATTAGCTACGCCTGCTTGTTTGCATGCTACACCTTTTATCCACCCCGAGCGAGCTGACTGGCTCAGAGAACAAGCACCGATAACAATCCCTGTGAACTACTTTACAATTTCAACATCCATCATCCCATACGTTGTGCTCCAAATGGGCTCACGTCCTTGACATATTTCTGGTGTCAAATCCAAAATGTTGAGATAGTTCTGTCAGAATAGGCTGTAACCAGCTGTCGGTAAAAACGTTATTAGGTCTCTTTTCTTAGGTCTCTGAAGATTTAAAGAAATGTGACACACTTACATTGTTCATTTAATGATTTAATTTCAGAGGAAACTATGAAGCTTCAGGTGTGATGCTCATTTAGAAGAATCCAGGGAAAAGCTGTAGGCAACCTGAGGTCTGTGGTGGCAGTGGTTTCTCAGGTCCTGAACAAACAGGAAACACACTCCGCATTCTGTCAGTTAATCCATCTAAAATTATATCAACAGATAATCTTTTCATAAATTGTCATCTTTTTTTAAATCTAGGTAAAAGGTGACTGAGACCTTTTCTATAATTTTCTCATTCATCATCGGTGAAGTTAGAAATTGAGTCATTAGCATATGAAGCGTTGTTTCTATTATCATTTTTATTGCCTGAATTGAATGTGACATTGTTGTCATTGACACCGCACAGTGATGTCATGCAAGGTTCAAATTGTATTCAGGGAGGTAGCACTGGGACCAGATTGGTTTTCATAGCTGTTGTTGCTCAGGGAAAAGAACAATGTATGAGAATTGAATGTCAGTCAGCCGAGGCCACCGCTGTGCTCCACAGCACTAATCCCATATCTGCTGAATAAGTAAAACCTCTCCTTTGTTTGTGTGTTTCTTTTCTAAATTAAGACAGGTAACTCTGCAATTCTTAAATCAATTAAACAGAGGAGTGCAACCAGGGAGGGTACATGTCAGCTGAAAATTCTTGTACATTAGCGCTGTGACATAGTTTGAAAATAAACATCCTTCTCTGGTGAGTGAGGTTGATATTTGTTGCTGTAATATGTGTTGCATCCAATGGCATAAACTCAGATTTAAACACACAAATTACCAAATATATACAAGTTTAGTCAAGATTTATTTTACAAAAAATAGTTCAACTGAGCATATCGGCAAACATTAAATACAGATACAGATATGTCTGTTTTTATGAATGATAAATGGGTTGGGTTTTAGTTTGTTCTAGTTGTTGATTGCAACCAATTGATACCCCTCCCCTCACCTCTCCTTTTTGTGAGGGGAGGGGTATCAGTGTGTGGGAGAACCCAAAGGGGCCTGCAGGTTGCATACAGATGCAAAAGGGCCTCTCTAGAATTAGTGTTGGGTTTATCTGTTCTGAGCTACAGTCGAAACACAGTGGTGCAACATGGCAAACGTCATAGAAGAGGGTCAACTCCTCATGTAGATATGAATCACAATGTTTCTTAGTTTTGGGTGATTATACGCTTATTACAACATCATTATGAATATTTGATTCCATTTCGGATAAATCCCCTAAATCCCACATACTGGTCCGTTAACTGGGTGTCATCAGCACAAACAGTTCTGATCTAATGGAGGTGACACCTTCATCACTGCACAATTTTGTGCAGAATGATGCAGCAGTAATGGATTCTTTCACTTGAGATGAAAACAATGCTTTCGATACAAAGCAAGATTGTCATAAGAAGTCTACATTTCCTGGAGAAGGAAGGAAGGACATGGGACAGAATTAATTATGGATCTAAATAACATCACGATCTACAGAAATGTTCATTGTAGATCAACCTGGGAGATGATTAAGTTTTACAAGTTTTACAGACCTTGAGGGAGACATTTCCGCGGCGTCAGCACTTTGCACCATGATTGTTTTGGCAAAATGCGACCTCACCTTCCTCCTCGGCAAAGGACACACTGCGTCACTGGGTGACTGACCTATAGCTGCCTTCCCCTGGCATCTGTCCTTGCTCTTCTGAAAGGTCTCCTCCCCTGGTGTGTTCCCCGGGTTCATTGGTCTGAGGCTATGCAGAGGGCAGGTTTTCCCTTCCTTATCAAACACCAGCTGTTTGACATTCAACTAATTTCTCCCTCAGCTCCTTTTTGCCGAACTTCCAGGTGTTCTCGGGATCTCTGCTGAGGGACTATTTGGGACTTGATTATTGTAGGAGAGAATGATGATTCAGTTATCTTTTTCTACTTTAATGACATTTCCTCTCTACTTGGGTAATGTAGCCCTGCACTTTTATGGGCCTCTTGATCATTTCGGGCACCTTGTTATCTGTAAGGTTTTTTAGGAGAGTTTGTACCTGCAAGACGGTAGTTAAAGCTAGTAATAAATCTCGGCAGGTATCATGGCACGATAGCCTAAATCCTTATCTTTGATTTTGTATATGTATATATACACAATCACTTTGTCAAATTACCGTTATAGCAGACAAAAAGGGGAATTAAAGCAAATGGGAGCCATTCCTAACTAGCTGTATATGGACTTTGCGGGGTGGCACCATAAATTGCTTATAAAATGGGTGTAAACTCTGGTTCGGAAAGTGAAGCCAATGAGGGAGTACCTGAAACCTGTATTTCCTGATATATACAACATCAGTAATTGTTTTCTTATGGAGTTAAGGTCTAAATCCCTAGTTGCAAGTCCTCTTTAATAAAGTATGATTACATTTTTTTTAAGTATGGTCCCATTAAGTGTCAAACATACACTAAGGCACCGTCGGCATTGGGGAGTGGATATTGTGTGATTGACAGCTTGCACCATCCAATGGGTGCTGGTCCAGGTGGGTTTGCATTAACCTTGAGCTCCAAGACGGTGCTGCCCAAAATACCAAGTTCAGGGTAAATCAATGGGTCACGTCCCAGTGAGTTGCCAATTGATGTAGGCTGAAAACAGGGACTATGCCTCAGTGTAAAATTGAAGAAGACAGTGTGAAGACGTTGATAAAGTGTAACTGAAGTGCAGGAAGCCCAATTTGCAGCCATCATCCCTCCAAACATTTGCCCAGAACATTCTGTTCTGAAGCTCTGAATGGGAAAGATCTTGCGGTCTGTTGTCGAGCGACACGAACATGAACACTTGACGGATGATTTTCCATACCATTACCCCCCTGTTGCCTTAAGAAAATGTTACTTGGTTCTGGCTGGATTGTTGTTGCATAACTATCTACATTTGCTGTGTTTACCATGGCAACAAGCACTGACTGAACAGGGTGTTAAAGAAATGGAATAAAGACGGTCTTCCTGCCTCCTGGGATAGAGTGTGACACTGTGCACATAAAGACCCATAAAAACATTGAATTGGGTAAATGTGTCTGTGAGGTGAAGTAGTGAACCTATACAAGCTATTGCTTGTCAGGCCCGTCGGGTCAGGGATCCTGTCTGAGTTCATGCTGAAGTTGTTCTATTTTCATTCCCGATCTTCGCACCACCACATCCTTTTGTCCCACGGACAAAATGTGAAAAAGGACCAGTTTCTGTCTGAGAAACTTGAATTCCTTCTGTCTAATGAAATGTTTGGAACAACAAACACCTTTTACCGTCAGTCAGTCGCCATTGTTGCCACTCTGTAGTCGTCAATCGTTCGTTTACTCGACATAAATAGTTTGAGACTAAAAGGAAGTTTGCAGCAGTCGAAGTTCAAATACACCCAAAGCTGAAGCATATCCTTCTAAAGCGGATGAGCCTTTCAGTTAATTCTCACTGCTGCATTTTTTTCCCCCGAGCATAAACCCTGATAAAAACCTTCACTCCCCCTCTTTCTTGTTTTCTTATTTCACTCCGCAGCAATATATAAAGGTCTGAATGCTGCAAGCTTCAATGTATGAGTCACTGGGAGTGAAATAGACACGAAAATAAATAAATTAAGTTACCTTCAAGGAGAATGTCAATGTCGTCTGGAAACAGCGCTGTGGGCAACGAGCTGCGGATGGTTGTTTGGATGTATTTCGATCTGAATCTTATTTGTAATAGCACTTGTTCCTGGAGATGGTGTTATGTCGTTTAGATATGAGAAATGTTTGGGGGAACTTTTTTGCTCAAAATGCTAAATACTTGTCACTGTCTGTCATGAGCGTGATTGTCCAGATATGACTGCAGGCGCCAAACCAACCCAGAGCCGGAAGTCCAGCAATAAGCACGGGACAGAGCACACACGTCATAGCTCATACTGGTGCAGCCTAGTTATCGGGAGAAGATGTAATCAGGGTTATTGTAAACAGGATATTACGTTTACATGCATCGACACCAAAACTGAATTCTTGACTATCCTGAATATTAACAGGATATTGATGCGCCGAGGAACATACTCTGTCACAGCTGATCAGATGTTCTCTATTGCAGTGTGAGCACGGCTCCCTGCTCTCTGTTCACTGGTGCTAGGGAAACTGCACCCAAAAGCCATTTTCAGGGGCAATGAGCCTGCAGAAGACAGAATGAGCTCTGGATCCGCTCTCACTCTGTGTGACTGAAAAGTCTCTTGACTCTTAAAAGTCCTTTAAACAATGTTTTGACTTTGTACCAGTTAACATCTTCATAATGATGGCCGTACTCCTTTAGCTGTAGTGGCAGTGGACAAGGGGAGGCGGTCTGAAGCTTGAGTGAGGCCATCTTTAAGGAGACAGGTTCAGGTCCATAGTTTTGATTTTGGTTATTACCTGGAAAGACTTACATTCTAATGTTAAAGGCTCTAATGTTCAGGAAGCACATCACTTCGACCATAGTGGCCATTGCTGCAGCTCCTCTTTCATCCTCTGTCTGAAACGCTTGGTTTTAGCTCCTGTCTCTTTAAGACACCCTCCTGATTGGCCAGATAAAGATGGACAAAAGATAAAGATGGACAACATGACAGCCCCCCCAAAAGTGAAGCCAAAGTGTCTTGATGGCCCCTTGGTGGCTGACTGCAGGAATGGTCGTAAAATCCTGCCCCCTTTATATAAATTAATGGGACATATGTCGTATCTTTCTTCAGAAAGTAATTTGATCGTGGATCACTGAGACCTAACTGCTGCAGCCCCCACTGCACAGGCTCCTGCTCCACATGTGCAAAATGGTGGTGCTCTAACCTGAGTATTTAAGCTTAATTTCTGTTTGGTCGGAGGACGTGGAGTCGTGCCATCCATCACAGCCTATGGTGGGACTCGGCTCTTGCCTTACTTGGCTTTGTTAGAGGGCATGTAAGACTAGCCGCTAGCTGTGCATTATGCAAATGTGGACCATTGTGATGTCAGAAGCTGAGTTTTCTGTGGGCAGGAGGAGCTCCCTCTACCGCGGACTATGGGCTTTTATACACAAACAACAAACTAGAGGAGAAAAAAAAGCAAAAAAGCCTAATACGTCTCCTTTAACGTTTTACAATGAATGTGTTGTTCTAAATTCCTCTCAACAGTTCTGGCATCAAAGATGTTGTAGCCTGGAAGGTTTATCGCCATCTTTGACCACTGGTAATTTCTCAAAGGCATTTCTGCAACATAAAGTCTCCTGTTTTATCCAAATTGATTTTCTCATCACCGCCGATCACCGTGCTGCTGGCAGCATTGTCGGCTCCGAGCACTTGGCTCAGTTTAAGGTAAATTCATCCCCCCACTAAGAAAAGCACTATATTTCTGTGACTCATTTACTTGTCAGAGACTGGAGAGAAGAGATCAAGGGAAATGAGAAGAAAGGTGCAGGAAGGAAATCAGAGATGTATAGGGGGGGGAAAAGAGAACGGAAGAAATGTAGGAAGCTGGAAGTGGGCGAGGGAGAGAGTAAGAGAAAAGGATGGAGGAGGGATGTGCTTCGGGAGCGGAACATTATTTAGACTAAATGAGGTCAAGACCTTGAGATATACACTGAATCTCAAATGCTGCATTTGCGGTTGCTGTGCGTTTTCGTGCTGGTGTGTGTGTGTCTGTGTGTGTGTGTGTGAGTGTAGTCAATGGAATACCAACAAAGTCAATGTCATTTTCCCTACACAGCAGCAATAAGGCTTAATTTATTCAGTATAACATGTTAGCTTAATGCCTCAAGCACAAACACACACACACTTTACCGCCATCACTTTCTGCCCGTATCCTCCTCTCTTCCCACATTGCTTTCCCTCTCTTTCCCCCTGTATCAATGCGGGCTAATAAAGTCATCAAATTGCCTACCCTAAGTTGACTGCACCTTCCTGCATCTTTGTTCCAATCAGCTGCCTCGTATCCGTTGCCCCGGTAACAGGCAGCCAATGATAGAGTGGATCAGAGAGCAAAGGTGTTCAGCTAATATGGACTGCCTTATCACTGTCTAAATAACAATCACACAAACACACGTGTTGAATTTGGTATTTCTTGGTAACAAGTACAGCACACAGAAAAGCATCACTGTACCATCCTCTTTGATAGTTCTCTCTGCCCGCCCAGCATTGCTCTCAGGTTTCTCAATGGCCTCAAACAGATGTGAGACCATGAGGTAGAACAATGTGAGGCCGACACAACAAAGCCCTCTCGGAGTGGGTGGCGGTGTGCAAGGCTTTTGGTCTCGACAACAGCGGCGAACATGGAGCTATCTCGCCCTGACATCTGAATACCACAGCAACAGAGTGATGATGAAAATTGAATTTCAGTGATCACAATCTTACTCGTGTTTACCCACAGCGCCACAACAGAGAGGAGGTTTCGACGATTCTCTCTTTTGGTTTTGCATGATGTCCATTTGTCAGTGCAGCCTGATAACCGTAACCTTGTGTTTGTCTTTGCTGACGCCGGACATTCAGTGTGTGTGTGTTTAGGTATTACTCATGTTGTAGGGACCTTAATCTGTTAACATGGTATCATTATGGGGACTTGTCTTTCTTATGAGACCAAAAAGAAAGTTCCCTAGATCTAGGTCATGGCGTCTTGAAGTTTGGTCCATAGGTTCAAGTTTGGGTTTAGAAGAGGCAAGTAGAAGTCGTGATTGGCGTCATGTGTGTATGTGTGTTTTTTGTTTTGTTTGTGTGTGTAGCCACTGATTCAAGTGCTCAATTTCAGAGCAGAGTACCACTGTGTTGTTCTGCTCCACTTACAACAACAACTGTTTTCTCTGTGTGTTCCAAGTAAATGTTCAGTATCCATGCTCTCTCTCTCTCTCTCTCTCTCTCTCTCTCTCTCTCTCTCTCTCTCTCTCTCTCTCTCTCTCTCTCTCTCTCTCTCTCTCTCTCTCTCTCTCTCTCTCTCTCTCTCTCTCGCCCCATCAATTCATCCACCCATTTTCTAAACTAATGCCTTGTTTCCTCTGCTCTCTGTGTTGTTTCTAGTTGGTGGGGTTCATCTACGCCTGCTATGTGGTCAAGCTCATTTCTGAAGAAGAGGATAGCTGTAAGTACACAGACATAAACATGGACAATTAAATAACAATTAATCTGCAGCTCCTCTTTCTCTCCATCCGTCCAACCTGGATCGCTGTGTTCTTCATTCTCTTTGTAATAGAGCAGCAGGTTTGAATGAAGCCGTCCCGGACTGACAGCCTTTACGGATACTTCCATTCAGTGTTACACTTACAGCCTCCAGGTTTCACAGCTGCGCTCATTCATTTTCAGAAATAAACGGAGGGATAAAAGACAAGAATGTGAGAGTGGAGGACTATTAGAGCTGCTTAGATTCACGCTCAAACAAAGTCTTCTTTCATCTGTGCGTCTCTCCCACAAGCGTTCAACTACCATCAAACATAGAGTAGAGCCTCAAAGAGCAATAAAATATATTCACACACCTATACACTCATCATTTACCTTTATTCTGCCTTTTATCCGTGGATCAGTTCATCAATTTGAGCGTGTGGAATGGGAAGTGTGCAGTTTTTGGAGTGAAAGGATTCATTGAGTTAATTGGAGGCATTTTGACAGTCTAAATGAATCGCATTTGAAGTGCACCTACCTTACAAATGAGGAAAATGAGGCAAATCAACACGTTGATTCCGTGATGCAGTCGCAGTGTGTGTGTGCGTGTGTTTGTGCATTCATACGTGCGTGTGTGAGGTCTTGAATAGGCCCCTTTTACCTGAGCCCGTTAGTTATTCAACTTAAGTACTTGCAGCTATTCTGCAGGGGATCAATACCTAAGCATGTCTCATTCCAAACTGGATTGAAGATGCTTTTTACGATCACAGAAATATTGATAAGGTAATATTAGCAGACTGAGAGTAGACAAGTTATCCTGCTTAAAGCAAATGGAGGGTCGAGTCTGTCGAAGGATTTACATTTATTTCCTGAGCAGCAGCTGTTATGGAAGTGTAAAACTACACTGGATACAAGAGCAGCTACTTTCTAAAGGCTCTTCATGTGACAAACAACCTCTGTGTTCATCCAGGTCACAGTAAAATATTAAGGTTTCTGATCGTTAAAGTTAAAGAGCAGTTCACAACACTAAATGTATTCCACTTTTATCAGTTATTTATGACTTATTGATATTCAGGGAAGATGGAGAGATTTTGAACACTGCATTTGAATGGGCTTTGTGATGGAAAAAAAACTCAACTGCCACTTGCCTAAATAATTACTTACTAACAGTTATTATTATGTTATTTTCTTTAATGGATGTATTTCGGTTATTTCAAATGGCATCTTTGAGAGAATTTTATTTGACTACTAGGTTGGTCCATGTCCCATCCACTAACATAGAGGAGGCAGAATGTATGCCCTTGACTGCAGCCAGCCACTAGGGGGCGATCACAAAACTTTGGCTTCACTTCAGGGGAGCTGTCATGTCATCCATCTTTACATCGAGTCAATGGGACTAACCAAGACCACACAATGAGACTTGGGGAAAACATTCACACACTGATGAGCGATAATAAGCAACATGAGTCATTTTCCTTCCTCCCCTTTTGGGCCAAATGTTATCAAAAGGAATCAGGACTCAAATTGAGGTTTTGGGCAGCTAATGAGGCCTAATGAATACACACACAATGGTAGCATCATGTCAGACGAGTCATTTTCAGATAATGATAAGGATCGTTTTCTCCCGAATAATTTGGCGATCCATTGTAAACTTCATGCTGCCGAGTGTTACCCTCTGAATGTGTCTGTGGACAGTGGCCGAGCAATAATGCAGTGTGGGAGACTAAACAATAACCAGGGAGCTCAGTAGGGAAAAGTGCCTTGGGCGAAGAAGCAAGTACTCACTGAGGACCGATGAAGACTTTAAATTGCAGAGAAAGCTAATTACTCTGATAATTATTCTGTGCATGTGCAAGGGTGAGTCTGTCTGTGTGGGGAAATTAATCATTATATTCAATCTTATGTCTCACAGCTATTCAAAGGTGTCAGACAGTCCCACACACTCTCGTGAGCACATAAACAACACATGCTCACCCTAAGATTACTAAAGAAATCAATCCTTGTGTAAACAGATGTGTTTTGGATCTTCAGTCAATGGCAAAAATTCACAATTTAAAATGAAGAAGCATCGAGCTTCATATACACCAAGGCATGACATCATTTTCTTTGTGACTTCTTTATGACGTCACTTATTATATCACATCATTTAATGAGGAACCATTTTCTGATCTTCATAAGCTGCAGGTTGTCTCTGTTACCCTTTTTTTGCTGAGATATCTCGGATAATGTGTTTTTGGATCATATTTTGGTTGGCCTATGCCCTTGACCTTTGACTTATCAGTTCTAAAAGTTAGTCATCAGGAGATAGCCTCCAGTTTTCCTTCCAAGTCTGGTGCAAATCAGCAAATCTTTCCTTTATAGTGGTATTCTTTGTGTCTGTGCGTGTGTGTGTGTGTGTGAATTACAGACCCACACACAGACACAAAGAATACCACTATAAAGGGAACAAATATTTTAAACTACTTTTTGTTTGGCAGCACACAAAAAAGGATAAAGGTAAAGGGACTTTCTTTTCGCTTGTGTTCAAAGGGTCATGTGTATCAGAAACTCTGCTGAGACTATTTCACAGCAGCATGACTCAGCAGGAAACGCTTACCGTTCACACAGGGTAATTTCTTCCTCTCAGGGATTCACACAGTTACTCCCGACTCGTTCAGGAACATAACAAAGAAGGGAGGTCCACATAACGACCATTTAAGCAAACGAGAAAATACTAAGGATAACACAACATATGAAAATAACATTCACTTATTAGTCAGGATATCAATGAAGGATCCACAGCTTGTTCTTTAGTGCACTCTTCGAGAAGCTGATTAGGATGGAAAACAATTAAAAATGCTCCTTTCACTTTTCCGAGACATTAAACTCGTCCCACCTAGCTCTGCTCCTTGTACTTCAGGGGGCAGTTTGGCACTTTCATCTGCTTCTTCACATTCCAGTTAAGGTGAACTCACATCCAACTTTTTTCCCAACCTTCGCCGCAGCCAAGTCATTTCCCAGGATAATTTGTTCACTTTGAATTGCCAGCAAGCAACAGTCACCCAATTTCTAATTCACTACAAACCAGATCTGAAACTATGCAAGGGCAATAACCACAAGAGAACTAACTCAATGTTAGTGCAGTGGACTTTTGGCCGGTAGTTGTATAAGTTAAGAAAGGAAAGGAGCCATGTTTAACCAACATGGTTGGTTTAGGCTCCAAACAGGTGAGGTCCTTCAGTGAGGTGGGAGGAAGTCAGGTGATCAGGAGGAGCCTGAAGGAGGAAAGCAGAAACAGGTCAAATCAAGGTTGTCACAGCACAGAGAAGCAATAAGTAAAGACGACAATAGCTCTGCACTGTCTGTCTAAACAACAATTATTAGCCTGGTGGTCATAAACTATCACTCTTCTGCAGCAGTGCAGAAAAACTGCTAATAGACAAGTGGGAAATCAAACAGATAAGAGGTTCACACTTATATTCCAAAGTTATTTTTAAAAAATCCAACAGAATTGAAAGAAAAAGTAAATTATGACGGTAGACACACCTCCAACACTTTGATAAAACAAGACAAATTATCTTTATGCTAAATTTCCACATACATTTCCATGAAATGTTTCTTCAGTTGTATGATTCATTAGAATTTAATAAAAAATCTAATGTTTATTTGCTCTCTTGCTGAAAAGTAAATAGTGTTATTGGTCTTCTCATCTAAATCTTCAAAAAGAAAAAAAATGTTTCCCAAAATGTTAAACTACCCCTTTAAAAGGATACATTTTATATATTTTAAATTTATATAAGGTATGATGTTTCGTTCATCTTTTTACATTTACATTGCATTAACAGTGACTCTCATCTCAGCCAGATTCCACATTGTACTTAAACTTATGACATCTCACTGAATAAATAAGAGTGTATGCTGCTGATCAAGGCGAGGAAGTGCCCTTTTCTGAGCTCACAACATCAAAGTAGAAAAAAAGTCATATCACGGCTGCCTCTCTTCAAAAGTCCAGACTCTCAGCCTCAGTCGGTGGGAGGCAACCACCTGCTGGCAGCTCCACAGCGCGGGGAAATATGTGCTGCTCTCCTGGATAATTTAGGAGTAAAGGGTATTCTCGAGGCATAAATATACAGCTGCATCCGTCTTAGTCTTCCTCTTTTAAATGGAATCAGATTTTCAGTGCGGGATTTGTACGACGATGAAGTCAGATTTTCACTGGAAGTCGTTTCATGCCCGACAACTCTGATTAGCACAGAGGCAGAGGCGGTGATTCTTGTACAAACAACTGTTGAGATCCGTATAGGCGTGGGAGGCCTAATGCAGTGAATCATCTGTGGTGGGAGGCTCCCACATGAGCATACACGTCCTCTCTGATTAATTTGGTTTATTTCTTCTTGTTTGTTTGTTTTGTGAAGTTGATTTTATAGGCGGGTTCGACTCGTACGGTTACCAGGGGCCTCAGAAGACCTCCCACCTCCAGCTACAGCCCATGTACATGTAAGTGTGGTTACTCTCCATCAGCATGTCTGTGTAAGTGCTCAGTGTGAATACTTCACTGGTTAACGTTATCCTTAATTTCATTATATATACCGCGTATCCTCTTGAGGGGCGTTGGGGGAACTGGAGTCAATCCCAGTTCACATTGGGTGAGAGGTCGGATGCACCCTGGACATCCTTGCATGGCCAACATACACAGACTAACAACCATTCACACTTGCTATCGTCTAATCCTGTTTTAAGACTTTTACAAGTCCTTATAAGTACTTGGTACTTACCCTCTCTCTCTCCCATTCACTCTCAATTATTAAATAACGGCCAAAATGCCCCAGAAAAATGTTATATTATAATAAATAAACAAATAAGAAGCCCATAGAGCCCGCTCACAATGTTCTTCTCTGGTATTTAACTGATCGTTGATGTGGACTTTATCACCACCTACTGGCCCGATATGCTTGTTTTAGTGTTGACAGCCATTTTTTCGGTATCGCCTAGACTGAAAACATTTCCATTCGGAAAAATATAGTAACCTAATCCCATTCTACATGTCTTGGACTGTGGGTATGAAGGTGAAGTATCCAGAGAAAACCCCTGCTGACACGAGGATGCACAATCCCCACAGAAAGACCAGGCTGATCTATCCAAACAGAGAACCTTTGTGCTGCATTTATTATGCTGAATGTTAACAAAACTAAATCCAGTTGTAATTCCCCTGAGCAAAGAAGTTGACTTTAGTTTTTGAGTGTGGGAGGCTGACATATCTCTCCCTCTTAAATCAAACCTCGCCATCAACAGCGAACTGTGTTTAGGGACCAAATTTGATGAGTGTTTGATACCATGAGGCCTGAATAAGAAGATATAAGCACATTTTCACTGCGTCAGCACAAGGTCTCACCATTTATCAGCCCAGGGTCTCATCACTTATCACTGCTGTAGCGCTTTTAGCACTCCCCTCACACGTCGCCAATAATGGTGGGGTGTGTGAGGAGAACCGGTGTATCCTCGATCTCTCTCAAGCTGTTTTTCATAATCAGCCGTAAACTACTTTACCCCACATTGACTGGAAAGGTATCCGCCAGGGGATTAAGTCTTGCGTTGTGAAATGGATTGTGGTTCAGATGGGTTTTATTGTGTATCCAATATGGGGATTTCCTGACGGTCAAACCTCGGATGCCAGTTTCGACAAGATCCGCAGTTACTCTAAGCCCAAAGATCCAGTAGGACAATACGAAATCAGTCTGAGTCTGAGCTCCAACGGCCCTGCATCCATCTCTCAATCTCGCTTTGTCCTGTGCAGAGCAAACAATACGGAGAAAAGCTTCCCCACTGTAACAAACAACACGGCAGAATAATGGCGATTCCATTGATGTGCGGCCGACAGGTCATCGATACCTGCTTTTATTAGAAAGAAAAGCCGGGGCGAATTAGAGAGAGAGATATGGGTGAACGTGGAGAAAGAGAGAGAGAGAGAGAGAGAGAGAGAGAGAGAGAGAGAGACGGACAAAGAGCAATTGAGATCAAGACGGTCAAGAAAGAATAGCAGAAAGAGGGAGGGAGAAGGAGAAAGAGGGGAGACAGGATGATGGGAAACACAGAGTGATGGATGAACCGTAGGACTAACCAAAGAAGAAAGGCAATAAAGGGCCATTCTGTACTTTTATACGTCCCCAGTGGAAGCTATAACATAGATCATAAATCATCGACCCCCAAGATAATGGCTGCCAACACAAACACACACTCACACAAGAGCTGGAGTACGGATATACATGTCTACAGTATGCACACACACACACTGACGGGTTGTGCTCATACACAAATTAATGTACACACACATGAATATGCGCGCACACCCACACCAACACAAAGATCATCAATACGCTATCATTGTTCTCCAGCTGTTGTCCCTACTTTGGTGTTTATTGGCTGAGGCCACAGGGACCCATAAAAGGGCATCAGCTGTGTTACCACCTCACCTCTCACACTCACACGCACAAATCACATAAATAACGGGACAGCAATCACCACATCCAGATTATTGTAGAGATGTGGATTTCTTTGCAGTGAAGCATAATTCATAGCACATACAAATATTTTTTTTATTTCTGTGTCATGCCAATTCCTTCGTAAAACTAATTTACAAACACATACATTGTCTACTGCTATTATATATACTAAACAAAGCAATACTACTACTACTACTAATAATAATAATAATAATAATATTTATCACAATTATATCTGATAATAAAAAAAATATTAACAAGTTAGAGATGAAACATTTTATTCTAATGGGAATTGTTATTATTATTTTTATTATTATTATCATTATTATCATCATCAACAGTAGTAGTAGTAATCATTTAAGAGGCACAGGATTATTTTCAAATTATCATCACTGAACGAACTAACTTACCCTATTATTGACATTTATTTTCTCTATTATCACAATTGCAGTAAATACCGCCATCTCATGACACACTCAAATAAATAAACAAAATATTGTCGCCGTCTTTATCACACTTGAACATTCTTTTCATTCGTAAGAAGAACAGTAAATAATTTCCTCACAATAAAGGTACATCGAGTGTCTGCAAAGCTCCGTCATTTGCACTGTGTCAACACTGATTATGGTTGTTTGGCGAACGAACAGACAAAGCTTTATTTTTCTTGTGTAATATTCAGCTGTATCGTTTTGGATGGAAGGTATCAGAGAGCCAGTATATTTACAGAGTGTTAATCGGCCTATTGAGAGATATTTTGTTCCATAAAATACACAGTATAAGGGTTATTATGTGTTTCACTCACTGTATCAAGGACAATACTGAGCAAAACACGGCTTCACATCTCATCCTAAACTCCTGAACTTTCAGTGGTTTCTATAATACATCAACAATTTCAAGTACCTTTAAAGTTAGATAAAATATATTTCTCATGTTGTATCGTACTACAACGTCACAACTTCACATCAGCTGATTTCACACACACACACTGAAGTCAAATCAGCGTTGATAACGTTTTTAACCCAGAAACTGAAAGAATACAAATATCTTCTCTTCTCCTCCTCTCCAGGTCAAAGTAAACCCGGGATACACTCCAGGAGTGCTGCCTTACCAACCACCACTGCTCAACATCCTGCTTTTACTACTGCTTTTACTACTCCAACTGTTTTTAAGAGTGAAACACACTCCGGGATACAATGACACTAAAATATTCAACTTACACCCCCCCCCCCCCCCCTCCCCTGTACTAAGGCTTCCCTCATCTGCCTGCCTGTTGTTTTTAATTGCAGTTAGGTATGTTCCTGATGATACACTGGCCTCGTGTGGTTGGACGTGGTAACTGCAGGACGTATGTTTTTTTTCTGTCTCTGGGTGACACAATGCGGAGCCAATGACTCGTCTCTCCTGTTGTGCCGTTGGATATCTGCACAACCAAAGGGATTCAAAGAGGACACAACTCCCCGGTGACGTGTCTTCCTCAGGCTTCCAGTGAGAACTCGTGGATTTCTGCCGTCAGAGAATCGTTAACATGGAGCCCTGTTCCTTCACACTACTATTGGGAAATCTTAGCAGCTCTCAAGTGCAGATATGCGTCACCAAAGAGTAAAAAAAAAACAAACAGAGAAGCATCCCTGTGTGCACAAAAGAGCCTGTTTTACCGTCTCTGGAACTCTTTGTGCCTCATAGATTAGACACTGCAGGACTTCAACTCCACTGGCTGAGCATCTCCGTCAAACGATCGACCGATCAAGGAATGTCACACTTCATTTTTCTATGATTACTTCATGGTGCACTTGGAGAAGATTTTCAGCAAAGATGGAGGCTTGATGTGAGAGTGGGTTGGACTCACGATCGTCGGCACACACCACACAATTTCCTCTGAATGTTAAATATCATCACACACCGTATGTGCATGTGTACAGCAGACACATACACACAGATAGACCTTAAGAAATGCATATGTGAATACACACATGCATGAAGACACACACACACACACACACACAAAAGCTTATAACATACAACTTACATACAACCACTTAACTTTTTTAATGTGAATCTTAATGTTTACAATAGACAGAACGACTGAGAGACAGGCAGGAGGTGAAGAGACACTTTTTAGCTGCAGCATCCCATAAAGGCCAGAGGGCGTTTTCTCTCACAGTGGTTAGGACAGGACCGGTGTTCCAGACGTGTTTCTTCACTGTCTTAATATTTTGTCTTCCATCCAAGACAGACGGGTAGAGGGACATAGAGACAAACCGTGAGAGCAGCTGAAGAGCAACCAAGGTCAGGCAGTAGTTTCCCCGTCCACCTCGGCCCTCTTGGAGACATCTCACCCAGCTCTTTCAGCAACATTGACCCCATAAAAATGCTGGAAGCCAGATACAACTGTTCAGCCCTATCATCTGCAGCATCCAGCTCTTTTGAATAATGGAAATAGCTCAAAAACAGCCCAAATCATCCACAGGCAATGCTCACATATAGAAGAAAACACACCATCTACACAAATGACAATCACAGTCAAATCGGCCGGAGTTTTGTCATGGATTTGAAATTCTATCTTAAAAAATTGAGCAAAAAAGATGAATGGTATTGTCGTCGTCATGTGGGAACAGAGAGGCCTCCAACTTTGACAATTATTCAATTGTTTATTTATCATTGTTTATAAATAATGCAACTCAAACCCCGCAGACTAACAAGGACAAAAACGGTACCGGAGAAATGTCAGACACGTGGCGGCTGCACCCGTTCCCCTCTCCACTCATATTATAATGTCGAAAGTGCCAACTGGAATTACCACATGGACATGTGACACCTGGATTATGAACATCACAGATTGGGTCCTTAAATAATGGGCCTCAAGTTCACTGTTTTCTATGGTCCCCCGAAAAACAAGGATATCTAAAATTAGAAGTAGATGCTCTGGTTCTGTTTTGTTCTATTCAGAAAATCAACCGAGTCCTCCTGGAAACGAGGCTAAACATGTTGCATTTGTGTTGCGATAACTGGACCAAACATTTGAGGCCTTCTCCATCAACAGAGGAAACATTTTTTGTGGGGAAAACAGCGGCTGCTCTCGAAAGGACAGACTAACAGAACATTTCCCTTTTTCCAAACTGATATCAAAGTCCACCGTCCACCTTCCTCTGCCAGTTATCTTGAACAGTTTTATCGGTCGCTCTGGAGGACAGAAACAACATGTTGTGTGTTTGCATGAGGTGTTTCCAAAACTGTCGCGTATTTAATCTCATGCTGCGTGTGACTAACTAGCTACTTAAAAACGGGAACTGTTTGGTTTGTTGAATGCTCCTCAGCTCTCTTCAAAGAGTCCTAAATGTGAACTTTGTGATTTTTTTCTATAAGTAACAGTCGCAAAATGTCCGTCGAGTAACGGAGGAAAATAGCTACGACAGTGTAAAACAAACACAAAATGTAACTTTGAACTTCTAGACGTTTTTTAATAACATGTGGCCGTGTTTACTGTTTTTTCTAGTTGACTACTAATGTATGATGTTGTGTACAAGTGGGACTACTATGTTTAATTTCTTCTAATTGTACAGTTATTTGAAAGGAGAGAGTAAGAGGAGAATGGGAGGAAAGAGAATTAGTTGCACTATAGTGTACGATATTTTCATTAAATGTTCTGTCACTTCAGTCCATAATTAACATTTATTAATTTATATAAAAATTGTTAAACACACATTACTTTTTTTTAATAAACTAAATCACTGCAACTGTAATGTCTTTCTGGAAATTTCAAATCAGCAACTGTGAAAAGGGTCACACGTCTATTATTAAGAGGCTTCATTGAAAAAGATGGTTGTTTAAGTCATTAGCAAATTACACTATTTGAATTGAAAGTGAATTTATTAGTTAATTAATTTGTCTTAATGTGGTTAGATACATTTTAAATTAGCTGGCGCTGTGGAATATAGACCCTAAACAGAAAGCATTTCAGACTTATGATGTGACCCAACTGTGTGTGTGTCTATGTATGCGTGTGTGAGACCACGGGATATTGTTTATTGTGTCTTGGTGAACTCAACGACTCTTAACCCAGAAACTCCTGAGTAATGACCTGCTCTGAACTCAACACACATTTCAACTAGAGGAAGAACTCATTGAGGAGCAATAACAACATTAGTGGTGATGAAGCTATAATCTACATTGTGCACTAGAGAGCGAAACAAAATTCCAGAACATGAAACCAAACTATTATTATGTTTGTATATATTTTGTTAAAAGTCAAACCATTGTTCTTATCTATCTTATCCATATCCAACAACTCCAATCTGAAGCTTGACAGTTGTGACCAACAGTGCATTTCAGTATTGAGTAAATGTATTAATCATTTGGAAAGAAAAACAATGTATTATGACTAAAAACAAAATTAGCATTTTATGAATTGAATTCAGATTTGTTAGCTATCATCATCCCTATCCCTAATTAAAGAAGATTACTTTTAAGGGTCTGAAAGTATTGCCAATGGTGCTTTTTCAATTGGTTTATATGGGAATACAGATGTAAATGGAAAATATGTATTAAGTCAATAATTTGCACTACATGATTTTGCACAAGCTAAATAAGTGTTTGGGACCCACGAATGAACCCTGAGGCACTCCAACCAGCTTAGCTTCTTAATTTAGCAACCTGGTGCTAATTGTAGAGAGTGTAAATGCATTAGTTTCACGCTTTGTAAAAGTGCATTTGCTTTCATTTAATCTGCGATTAATATAAGTCAGCTCTCAGAATGCAATAACACATAATCCTGATACATTAAGAAACAACCCCACTGGCAGTGCTCTAATGCAGGATTATGCTGCTGGTACTAACTACCAGTGGGGAAAAAAACTCCAATCTTCCTCTGTGACTCTGGGTTGATTTGTTAACGTTCACCACTGACGAGAACCACGTTGATTTACCTCATCTTTTTCTGATGGTTTCCCACAGGTGACTGACTGTACATAAAGTAGACAGTTGGGAATAAAGTAGACAGTGAAGAAGTCAAGTGTACACTTGTGTCCTCTGTTTCCTGACACCTTGCAGGGAGATTTTGTCCTCAAATGATTCATGCCTGCTACATGATGCATGCAAATTTATTTTGGGTGGTTGGGGTCGTCTTTGTTGTCCGGCCAGGTGTTTTCCAGGTATTTCAGGTCTGAGGAAAATGCACTTCATAAAATTACTGAAATAAAGCCAAACCTGTCCCCCACTGACACAAGAGCCTGAAAGACTGCTGCAGGCAACATCCAAACTGATCCCAGACATCCTGACGAGGACATCAGTGTCTCCTTTAATACACAAAGCCAGATCATTGCCAGGAAGCACTTTTGTTCCTTTGCTGAGGAAATATGCTGGTGCTCTGAGGTAAATTCATTGTTATGAGAATAGAGTGTTTAAATAAGACAAGACACAAATACCCAATTAAGACTAAAAACCTCTTCAGCGTGTGTGTAAAACTATATAGATGCATTCAGCTGTGTTGCCTGATAAGAGTAAACGCTCGCGGTTGGAATTAGTTTAAATATTTATTCTTAGACGGCACACAATCTCCCCTTTTTGATCTGCTTAGCGAGGAACTACACACTCCAGCGAACGTCTGATGGCTTTTTGGATTATTATGTTATAAGCAGAGACTCGTACTTGTAACGGTTGTTTTTAACATTGCTGGCATTCTCCACTAAAACCAAGTGGGGACAGCCAGGACAAGCAAACTAATTACTGGTTGTGTGGCCTATGGCGTTAATTAGGAGTTGTAGCAGACCTAACAACCCATTTTACAGGCGCCCCGGTCAGGTTTATTTGAAAGCTGTGCCAACAGCGCCTCAGCTAAAAGTGTGTCAGTCCTAATTACTTTCATTGTTCTCTGTTCAAGTGTCACTTTTCCATCAATTATAAAATGTGATCTGGTTTAAAAGGGGAACGTTACAGAGTAGATGAGAATCCAGTCTTTCAAATACTGTGCGTATCCTAGGATTGTCTAGCTGCTACTACTACCACTTGGGATAATAAAACCAGCTAAAATAATAGGTACAAAATGTGATTGTCCTTCAAATAGAGGAACACAGTGTATTGCTCCAGGTTACTGTCTGGGCCACATACGGCAAACGTATGGTGTCATTGATGTGACTCAACAAAAACCTTATCAACCATTTTAGAACCGCAGCCCAAGTCATACTCACACCACCTACAACCAAAACACACCAACACTAAGTTGTTTATGTATGAGATCACAACCTTTACCAGGGACAACGGCAATCACCAGTTTGTTAGAATTTGGTTTGGGTGAGGGTTAGGCAAGTAATATAGTTACGGCTGAAAGTGTGTCTCCAGGAAATGGATGTAAGTTAATGTAATGGCCTCTGAGATCAGGGAAACGCTTCTGTTTGTAAGTGCACAGATATCTTTAAAGGGACCAGTTTGAGCCCAGACCTTACAGAGTAAGAACAGTGGGGACAGTTCGCCTGGTCCTAACTTTCTGACCAACTGTTTAATTTTTCAATGGTCACCATTAACTTTGATTGTACTGGATTTTGCTGCAACGCTGTTCACCCCTGAAACTCCAAAAGTGTTTTGTGAGTTGATCATTAGGGGATCAATGTTCGGGGGAACCATCCCTTTGAGGCCCTTATCACAGTCTAGTTTACATACAGAGCCTGGGGTCTCGTGGGGCCCCTGTGGACCCGGGTCAGCTGTGGGTCCATCCTCAGTGATCATCGGGTCTGCTGCAGTCACCATGACTCCAACACTAGGCCTCCCCTCGGCCTATCGCTGCTCGCCCGCACGCTGACGCCGAGACCCGGAAGTGCCGCCGCCGCTGCAGCTGCTTTGTTTTGTTTTGGTTGTCGGGAGTTGTGTAAGCGAGCGACAGGCGGAGGTCGCCCCGGGAGAGGGACGCTCTTCACATGGGGAGAGTCCAACCGGGGATGGAAGATGACGGACCGGTAGCTGACGCCTGCGGGATGCCGAGCTTCATCGGCCGCTTCGAGGAGGAGGAGGAGGAGGAGAAGGGGAGGGCGAGACTGTCCCGGAGCCTGGAAACTTCCTTCGCGGACGGCAAAGTTGAGTGGCGGGTCGCAGACAAGCACCGGGACGTCGGCAGGTCAGACTCCCGGTTGTCGCTCGACGGAGGCGGCGGGAGGAGCGGCGGCGGCGACGAGGGGGGGAAGGATGCGGGGGGCAACAACAACAACAACTGCAACGGAAGAGGAGAGAGGAGGAGGAGGGCGAGCGCCGTGGAGATTCTGAGGAGGAATTTCGGGGTCGTGAAATCTCCCTCCCTCCGGTTCACCGCAGGCCGGCGGATGCAGGACAACAACCAGAGCAGCGTCAACAACGACGGCCATGGAGGCGACTGTGGCGACGGCAAAAAGTCGGACGTAGAAACGGGCGACGCGGGGATCAGAAACGAGCCAACCCCGAGCGAGTTGACGGCTTCTGATGCACATGCGGAGCAGCGGCATCGAACATGCGACAGTGACTGTAACACTGTGCGTGTAGAGGCGTCACATGGCGTCAAACAACATGTCTACTGCACTGTTTACTGCATTGCCAACGACGTCCTCCGCACTGAATCCGCACACCGCCGAGACGATGAGGCGGACGCACCTGACCCTGCGGACTCGGGCTCCGAGACGGAGGCGGGTTCGAGTCCCGAGCCGCCGCTGTATACCCTGGACGACCTGGTGGACCCGTTCGGGGACATTTCCAACCAGCTGTACAAGGATCAGGACGATGCGGGGAGCGCGGTGCGGGGCTGCCGGGTGTGCCTGGAGGACAAAACCATCGAGCCCCTGCTCTGCTGCAGGATGGCCGTGTGTGATGAGTGTTTGAAACTCTACGTCAGCTCCCAGGTCTGTGTGTGTGTGTGTGTGTGTGTGTGTGTGTGTGTGTGTGTGTGTGTGTGTGTGTGTGTGTGTGTGTGTGTGTGTGTGTGTGTGTGTGTGTGTGTGTGTGTGTGTGTGTGTGTGTGTGTGTGTGTGTGAGTGTATGTGTGTGTTCCATGTTGTTGAGGGGGTGGGAGGGCAAAGTTATGGAGTGAGGATGATACAGTATAAAATACAGCTGTGTGTGTGTGGTGGGAAAAGTTGTGGTGTGAGGATATTACAGTATATTATGCAGCAGGATGTGCGTGTGTGTGCGTGCGCGGACCCCAGGTTGGTGATACGGATGATAGGCAAACGGCTGGGGTGTATACAATACAGTGCAGCATGGTTTCACACTGATGAGTTTGTGTTTGTGTGTGTGTGTGTGTGTGTGTCCCAGGTTTAGGTGTCCTTCACCAGCAAGTAAGACACACACACACATATACACACTCGTCTCAGTTAGACTTTCATGTCTTGTGTTTGCCATCTTGTTTGCCCCTAGGCAGGGGCATGACTGCGAATTCAGAGAAGTGTGGAAAAATACTGATCCCTCAGCAACAAGCCGACACCACATGTTTGAGTTACTTAAAGAAAAGAACACAAGGATTAAGACTTTGAAGTTCACTCCTTGCTGATAATCAGGACAAATTTGACTCTAATCCCACGGCTCAACATCTGCAGGTCTCCTCAACTTGTGATAAATGTTGTTTTCTCACAATCTGGGTCACAGACACATTCAGCACTAAAATTGGGACCTTGGCAGGAACTCTTCTCACAACTGCACACTTGTTTGTGTTTGATATTTGGCTATGAGTAGAGTTTGCTCCTCTGAGGATCAACTATTTAAGGAAGGTCCTTCCACTCAAATTCAACACTGTTCTTTGTTTGTACCTCGTCTCGGGTGACCTACTGCCTTACTTACTTATCTACTGCATTGACCAAAGGTTTTCTGTCAATGCAGTATGTAAACAATGCTGAAAATATGCACAAGGGTCTGTTTTCACCCCTATCCATTTGTTTGTTTGTTGGTCTATCAGTAGGATTGCCCAAAGAACGACTCAACAGATTTCCACAAAACTTAGTATTGGACAGGGGGCCGAGAAGGAACCGATCTTTAGCGTTGTGAGACAGGATGTTTTTCTGAGGAGGTGATGGATGAATCTTGGAAGAAAGAGCATGCATATATATGAAGAGTGCAGCAGGAGATGTTCCACGTCGGCCCTAATCACCAAACGCACTCGAATCTCATTGTCTGTACAAATTTACATATTTGTCTGCGTCTTCTAAATATCCCTTTTTCATCCTGAGATATTGTTTTTTATTTCTGTTTTTCTCCATTTTGCGTCCATCCCACTTGCTCACTGTACATTTTTTCTGGACATTTTCCTGCTGCATTCTCACATTCTGAACTTTACTGGACATTTTACTTGACAGGAAAAGTTCTTGAAAAAGACCAGAGCGACTGACACATGCGTTCTCACATAAAGCCCCTCCGGAAAACCTAAAGGAGATATCTGTAGTTGAGTACACGTGTGAAAGCAGCTTATGAGTGTGCAATGTGGTGCGATTTAATACGAAATGAAGGGGACTGATGGGCCGTGGCGGAGGCATGTGCTCTACTGAGTGACATTCTAGTTGTTTGGTCAGTTCAAAGGAGATAGCATGCCTTGTAGCTACATGGCCTTCTGGTGGAGATAGTTAACTGGGGAGGCACTCAGCAGTTTCTTCCACTGTTCATGACTTTTGAATATTGATGCAGAGTAAAGAGTCGGTTCAGAGATCTTATCCATTGATCCTGATGTTGTTTACTGATACATCAGGAAAATTAATAATTGATAAATATAACATTTACCTCCATTAATCTTTAGTGTAGCTGCCATGGAAAAAGGGTCTAAGCATTGAAAAGCACTTTGCTGAAGGCTGCCTCCCACTGCAGCTTAAGTGTCTCATGATGGATTAAAACAATGTTTTGTATTTAAGTGCCTTGTTCGTGAGCTGGTGCAGTAATCGTCTGTAATCTGTTTTGATAAAACAGTGGACTACTCTATACTTGTTATTATCTTTCTTTGATAGCGATGCATGGGTGATCATGCATACAAACACAGAGACAGGCAGACTCTGTGATAAGCACAGTGAGGATGAGATAAGGGTCATGTAAACTCTCCTGTGTGGGTGGAATCTGTTTCTGTTCATGTGCGGCAGACACGCTCAGTGTCGACACTCGGTAAGTACAGTGAGTGTGAAGTCAGAGAGATCACAGTATGTGATCAGAGAAAGAACCCGAAGTGGGGATGTAGCACTTTGCCCCAGGGCACTTTGGCAAGGAGGGCAGGCAGGGTTAATGGATGCAGTAGGAGGGTGGAATGCACTGGTTTACTTCTTACTGTTCTGCCAGAGGTTAAATCAGTAACTTGTTTATAGGCGATATTGTTTATCTTGTTTTTAGGGGATTTAGTACGTGTTTTTTTTTTTTTATTTTAAGTGACAAACTAGCGTTCACAAAAAAAATGACACTTTTCGATTATAGACTGTATATAGAGATGGACGACGCTTTTTGTAAGGCTGCCATCTTGTGCATTTGGAGCCAGAGTCTGCACAGTTACGATCCGGGGACGGAGCTATTGTAGCAAGGTCCTGTCGATACAAGCGCTCGATGAGTCAAGAGTCCATCACAGCTGTCAAATCATGACATTTCACCCGTTTTTTTATAGCATTAAATAACTAGTTCAAGCCAAAGTTAATAATAATCAAACTTGAACAAACATTAGTGTGATAAGAGCTACCCTCAATGACAGAAACTATCTTGGAGAAAAATGTATTCGACGTGTACTTTGACTCTTTAGTTTGCTTCAAGTCTCGTCCACTAACATGGGAGGGGAGGATTTATGACCTATACTGCAGCCAATGAGGACTAAAGCCCAATCACTAATGAGGCAAAACATAATTGCTGAGGTCCAGGTTAAGGTTTGGGATAAGAAGTGAATTTTAATGTGGTTAAGGTTTTTCGTTTGGCAACACAGATGTGAGTGTGTCATACAGAGAATGGGGGTGGCGGTGCTATCCAAACCAGTCCAACCAGTCAGGCTTTGTCCATCAAATATCACAGCGTGTTGTGGCAACATTAATAACACATCAGCTGTCATGCCTGCAGAGGATATGTTTTTTATAATCCGGTAATAAATAGTCTTTGGCTGTGTGCACGTGCCGTAGAGGATATTAGATACAACAGCGTCAGAGGGCGGGACTTTCTGTTGTCACATCACACATACTGACAAAATGCCATATCATGTGTGAGCACACCCGGTCGCTCTGGCTTTGATGATGAAGTGTGGGGGGAGAGAGAACAAGACAGAAAGACAATCGTAAAAGAGGGAGAGAGAGAAAGAAGGAAAAGAGAAGAAGAGATGCCCAGAAACCAAAAAATCTGATAAGAGTAAGAGATAGATGGTGAAAAGGAAACAACAAAATAAGAGGTTCACAGTGGAACATGGTGAATCAGCATCCTACCATAAATACTGGCCTTATCATCGGTAACATTAGATGAGGGCTAACCATAGACTGTGTGTAAAGATGCACAATGCGTCTCCACTTCCTTCCACTGTTCGTAAAGGAAGCTTAAATATCTAGAATTTGAATGCTGCTTGTTGCGCAATTGGAACCTGAGTCTTTGCAGTACCGATCAGGGCTTGGTGCCGTGGTATCAAGTTCCCATCGATACAATCACGACCAATCATGAAGTTTTACTACATTTCTATAGCATCTGCGTGATAAGGACTTCCTTCTTTTAGGTGAAAGAAAGTGTAGTTTTATTTGGGACACACTGACTGTGTGTGTGTGTGTGTGTGTGTGTGTGTGTGTGTGTGTGTGTGTGTGTGTGTGTGTGTGTGTGTGTGTGTGTGTGTGTGTGTGTGTGTGTGTGTGTGTGTGTGTGTGTGTGTGTGTGTGTCCTCCAGTCTTCTGTTCATTGCAAATCATTCCCTCCATTCTTTGGTAAATTATTAACCGTTTTCCATCAGCGGTGTGAACATATTCATTTATATCTGGTGCTGATACTCTGTCTCTATATCAGAGAAAACCACCAGCCGAACACACAATGGAGCAGTTGGTGTGGCACAGATTCCAAACGTGTATTTTATCTTATGTCCTCAAATTCCGTTGCTATCAGTCACCCTCTCTGTTTCCTTCCCCCAGGTGCGAGTGGCCAAACCACACATCAGCTGCCCGATCCCAGAGTGCAGTGGCTACCTGAAGGAGAGCGTGGTGGTTTCCCACTTGGCCAATGAGGACGTGGCCAAGTACCGTTACTTCCTGGAGTTGAATCAGCTGGATTCGAGCACCAAGCCGTGCCCCCAGTGCAGTGACTTCACCTCTCTGAAGAAGCACAACAACAACCAGTCCGAGCACAAGTACAAGGTGAGAAGACGGTTAAAATAATCACTCCATCACCTGCACAGAGGAGGAGCAGAACATTCAGAAGTGATACTCAGTGAAATACATGAAATTAAACTCTAACAGCTGATACCACCTACTAAAGTAATACAAAGTAATCTACGGGTGCCATATAGAGGTGTGTCACTCCCCTCTCCCCCTTTCATGCTGTACCTGTCATATCAAATAGAGGCAACAAAAAAAAGCTCCAGAAATATCGTTTTAAAAAGTCATCTAATTGAGTGTCCTGTCTTGTGTCCTGACTGTAGATTCAGTGTGGGAACTGCCAGTTTGTGTGGTGCTTTAGATGCCACGCGCCCTGGCACAATGGCCTCAAGTGCCGCGACTACAGGAGAGGAGACAAGCTGCTACGAACGTGGGCAAGTGTCGTAGAACATGGACAAAGAAACGCCCAGAAGTGTCCACAGTGCCGGGTAAGAACCGGGGATCATGTCTGGGGGGGGTCCTCAGATGGTGTTGGAGATGAAAACACATACAACCTATTGGAAATAAAATTATTCCAATGATTTCACACTGGGAATTGTTTTCACATTACATTGTCTGTACCAGTGATAAGATATTCTTGTGATTGTGACATGTGCCTGATTTATATAGCTGGTCTGATGCTGTTTCTGTGCTGTAGAGCATCATAGTCTGTATTATGGTTGCTGGCTGTTGCTGCAACAGAAGGTGGGTGTGTGTGTGTAAATGGAAAGGGAGTTGACTGATGGAGCGTGGGATCGGTGTAGATGAATAAATCGATGAAGGTAAAGAAGCATTAAAAGCAGAAAGGGGGTGATGGATGGGGCGCTGTAGAGCTCGAGACTTAAAGTGCATGGGCTGCAACAGATCAGAGACACACAGATAATGTACATATTGGAAAAAATAATTACGTCTGTGCTGCACAGAATCACATCTGGTCGCCTGTCACAGTCATAAACACAGCCGGGTCTTACCTCTCGGGCTCGTTACAGTATCTAATGGGACTGTCAGGGGATGAGAAAAGGAAGACACAAATCAAGCTCATTACCGGTACATGGGAAATGTTTGCTCACAGGAGCAAACGCCCTCCATCTGTGTTTGTCACACCGCGGCTCCCATGTCTCTGAATTGCTGCTCTGGAAGCAGCGAGAGAGGATTTGACTGTGAAGCCCACAAATTGGTGTCAGGCTGTGTTTGGGTGGGAAAACGAGGAGGCTGAGAGCAGCTACGGGAAAACTGCTCAGCGATACAGGAGCCGAGAAGTGAAGGTCCATTAGCTGAGCCGCTGCATTCATGCTACCGTGCCCTTCAATTGATACTGGACCAAAGTCTTTTAGTTTAAAATATGGAAACGAGAGGAACGCCTGCCAGGGTTGCATTTCAAATGTCAGTCAAACTCGTAAAGTGTTCTCAATTTACTATCATTGTGTTTTTCTAGATCCATATACAGCGTACAGAGGGATGCGACCACATGACATGCACACAATGTAACACAAACTTCTGTTACCGCTGTGGGGAGCGCTACCGACACCTCAGGTTAGAAACTTTCTTTCTTTCCCGTTTTTTTTTTCTTCCTCCTGCTTCCACTTTTCTTTCCTGCGGCTCGGATTTAATTCCCACCATCTTTATTTTTAGGTTTTTCGGGGACCATACATCCAACCTCAGCGTGTTTGGCTGCAAGTATCGCTATCTGCCCGATAAACCTCATCTGAGACGGTTCATCAGAGGCTCCGTCTGTGGTATGTTGGTTTTATGCTTTGTGAATCCTGGATCTGCACATTTAGAAGATTTTTATAAGAAGATTTTCTTTTGTTAGCATTCTGTCTGAAATATTGAGATTTGATCAAATCAACGACAACCAGGTCTGAATTCAACAACTTACTATTTCACCTTCATTTTAAGGAAGTTTTAGCAAGACAGTGATTTACAACTACAAAGGCTTGTTACACACACAGATGGTCGGACATGTATAACTATGATGCTGATGTTAAGAAGATGGAATGTTTCGCATGGTCACCATCAACCAGAGTTTAATCTAAATCCATTTTGTCCATCAAACAGACCAACATTCCTCTTTCCTTGGAGTCAAAGCTCGAGCAAAGCTGAAAACAGCCATTTGCTAAATGTTCTGTACAAAAACCTACTGTATGTTATAGCTGCATCGTGGGAGAGCACATTCACATCTGACTGTTCTTGCGGATGCCACTGAGAAAGGCTTTATAATGAAGTGTGAATGAATCACACACTCTCTCGGATTATGTTATCCACAATTATCTTTTCACGTTTATCAAATGATTGGCGCAGCGAGCCTGCAGGAGTTTGAACTCCTCTGATAGATCCGTTTGACTCTGTTCTCCATGACAGCCTCAGCTAGTTATACCAGCGGGAGCCTGTCGGACTGGCGGCTAATTTGCCCCCTAACAAGAATAATTTACCCATTACAGCTCTCAAGGCGTCACGGAGGGTTAGCACCACAGATTTTACACTTCATATGAATGATTTCACTGTAAATGGAGCCGATCATTTTCCCTAAAACATGCTCTGCACTCAGTAGCTTCTGTAACTGCACACTGGTGACCAAACATTTAACAAACTCTGCAGGGATGCATTAAGATTTAAATAGGACGCAACCGCCAAACAAATCATTAAAATTGAGCCACGCAATGTTTGTGCCGACTGAAAGAGCATGAGATCATTCTGAATGAGGCTTGTTCTCCTCTGTCTGTTTTCTCTCTGCAGGCACTAAGGTGCTGATAGCTCCAGTGGTCATTGTGCTGGTGGTGGTGCTGGGAGCTCTCGCACTGGTGATAGGTAACTCAACCACACACATGGACACGCATGAGTATTAATCAGGGGGAAGAGCAGTAAACAGATAACAGCGACATTTTGTTCCAACCAGCGCCCCAGCAACACTGTCGATGACAAGTCAAACTAGAGACTAGTGCAGTGGCTCTCTGTCTTTCTTTCTCTCTCTTTCTTTGTCTCTCTCTCTCTGTCTTTCTTTCTTTCTATCTGTATCTTTGTCTCTCTCTCTCTATCTTTCTTTCTCTCTCTCTTTCTCTGTTTTTCTTTCTTTCTCTCTCTTTCTCTGTTTTTCTTTCTCTCTATCTTTTTCTCTCTCTCTGTAGTTCTTTCTTGCTCGTTCTCTGTTTTTCTTTCTCTCTTTCTTTCTCTTTGCTTCTTTGCTTCTCCTCTCTCTCCCTCTCTGTCTCCCTCTCTCTCTCTCTCTCTCCTCTTTCCTCTCCTCTCTCTCTCTCTCTCTCTCTCTCAGAACCATCGCTGCCTCAGCTGAGCTGTAATTAGTCTGAACCTCTTCCCTGTGCCTGACAGATGTTCTCCCGAGGTCTAACATGGCGTGACGGCAGATTCATATTTATTTCCATCGTTAATAGAATCAGCTTCTTCAATCCCTCCCTCTCTTTCAGCTCACTTAATTTGACATATGACAAATCTGTTTACAGGGCACCACATTATTGGATAATCAAATCCAATGCATCTGGAAATGTCACCAGAGTTTAACATGGATAGACAATGAAAGTATCAGGGGGAAAACACTGTGCTTGTCCACAGGTTTGGTGGCTTTCCCCGTCTACTACGTGTGTAAGAGGAAGAAGCAGCGCACTCAGGGCTCTGGACGGTGGATCTAAAATCTGCCGCTGCACTACATCCAGACCGAGGAGCTTGAAACGACAACGCCCACAGTTCCCTCAGGGGCAGCCGTGCCATGCCGAGTCATCGCAGAATACTTAGAGGAACATCGGAAAATGAGCAGTAAATGAGAACGAGGATAATCAAACTGAAAAAGTCGTAAGAGACCCACACAAAAGTAAGTCGAACTCTGGAGGAATCGCTGTGTGGTCACAACAACTGTTAAAATCACTTAAAGCTTCATAACATTTCACAGCCATGAGGACTTTGCTGCTCTTTTACCGGACACGTCACTGTAGGTCTCAGCACTTCACACATGCAGATTTCCACTCTCACATTTACAGCTGTCTTTCTGGAGAGCGAATCAAAACACAGGTAACAGACGGAGGCAGAATTGTTTACACCCGCACATGTGAGAATGCGCTGAAAGAGGAGATGTTTGGATACCGGAAACAAGTCTTCAAGGAACACTCACTGCTGGAACAACTGGTGAATGTTCCGAGACTCTCACGGGTGAATAATGCAGATAGAAAGGAAACAGTGTGAGAATGGAATGTGAATTTGGAACAAGCCATGATGGAGAAATTCCTTTTAACTGATTCACCGAGAACTGGACTCTCTTTCTCTGCTGGAGACAGAGTTTGCATACGGATATCTAAAAGAAGCACACACTGGAAGGTAGAATAACTAAAGTCCGATGGATGGAGAGATGATTCGACTCTGGTGCTTTTGTTATTGGCTAATCCGGATTAAACTGACTCTGCCTGAGCTCACGCTCTTGTTAGAAGACATGAGACTTGCTTTGTGTGGCTTTTTGTAAAACACAATTATTTGTGGATTTTTAGTGAAACTCCATTGTTTTCTGTCGAGGATTTCCATCAGCTCCTTCCTCTTATGTGCCTCTGTCTCCCTCACTTCCTTTCCATTTTTCATCGCTGGATGGTTGCTCAAACACACACAGACACACAGATCACTAATGGATAGATTTAAATAATTTTCCTGGAGATTTACACAAAAATCTGCCTTTCCCAAATGGTTGACACAGACACAGCTTTTCACCTAAAGTAGCCTGTAACAGAAGTACACACACACACACACACACACACATACACACTCCCAGCTTGCCAGCTCATCTCTGTCAAATCTAAATGCTGTATGCCAGTATCTGCATCATCAAAAAACAAAAAAAGCTGCTGTGTGGTGATTGTGCCAAAACAAAACGCTGAACGTGGCAGGACAGACAGTCGAGCCCGTCCCTTTGTTGGCTTAGGTTTTTGTTATCGTTTTTTAGGTGGTTGCCCTTTGCAGAGGTTCGGGTGGTGTCGCTGTAGGTGTTGTGGCGTATGCACAAGATCACGCAGGTCGGAGACATGATTATGGACGAGGCAGCTGGAAACCATTCAGACGCACTTATGCAAAGAATTCAAATGACTGATCGCAATGCTTCAAATGGTGCCTGTCGAAACACAGAATGCAGTGTTTGAGGTTTTAATTTGATTTTTAATGAAGTGTGGATGGTGGTTTGCTGAACAATAAACAGGTGATTTTTGAAATACATGCATATATATTTAAAAGCGTAGCGAGGTCATCATCAGGTTGCTGTTCACTGGATATGTTGTTTTAAATTATGAGGGGGATCATCTTTTCAAGCTTTTGAAGAATCCAAAGTTTGGGGTTTTCACGAGGTTTTAAAAGTGAAAGGAGGATTTCTGTCTGCTTGCGGGTTTGAATAGTGAGATAGGGTTTTAATAACACACACACACACCTCTTAACTCATTCACACGCACAAAAGCAAGCTCACACAAGTGGCGCTGCCAGGAATCAGGAGATCTTCAAGCTTTAAAGGCCGTCACCTGGCAGCAGCCTGTTCTCGGTTCTTCACTTTATCCCTCTGTCCTTTCCTCCCAGCTGTCATTCCTTTCATTTGTTGTGTTTCTCTACTTCTTCTATGATCTCTCACTTTGCTCAACATCTATTATCCACCTGGAATTTACATCCCTCTGACCTCGGCCGGGATAGGAGGCGGGGGAGACTGACAGTTACATTACGAAAAGGCTCTATTCACAAGGGTAGGTGCACGTCCACTGGAGCAGTGGCTGAAAGGCTGGAGGCTCTGATATGTGGGGATAACACAGAGCTACATGTGGTGCACGCTGCGGTCGAGTCCATCAGTCAAAGAGGTGTTTGTTTTTATGCCCTCACTTCATGGAGCTGTCTTTTTTTATGTCCCTCTTTCATTAGAGGTCTTTGTGCACATTTTAATGGAGAGACGAGTGCTTCTATGCCCCCCCCCCCCCCCCCCCCCCCAAAGAATCTAAAGAGCCCCAGAAATGCTGCATTATCTCTCCTTTCTCCCTCAGCCAATGACAATGCAGTGTTGCGCCCACGTGGTGAAGAATAAAAGTAAACCGGCAGTGGCATAGACAAAGAACAGCTGATAACAGGAGAGAATCGTGATTAGAAATTCTCAGTTTCTCCAGAGTGGTGCATCACTAATGTTGGTCACCAGTGGAATATGTTACAGAATGTTTCATCTCTGAATCCTCACGTAATCCAGGATTTAAGGTGTGAAGGAAAAGCAGGGTTGATGTTGACGATGACGTCGTGCACATGGGACATTTTTCCAGCCTCAGGGATCTGGAGCCTTTTCTACTGTCTGGTGCAGTCAAACTGTGCAGCCAATGTTCCTGAAGGACAGAGAGTGAACTGCTACACACTGATTTCCCAAGAGGTCCCGAATCTGGGGGTTGAACGAACTCTCAGGGAATCTGTTTTCTGTTCACACTCCATGCACACACACACACACACACACACACACACACACACACACACACACACACACACACACACACACACACACACACACACACACACACACACACACACGAGCTGTGCCACAAAAATCCCCGAGATTGAAAAATGCTGACTCATACATTTACCCAGAGCTGCTTAGCAACCATGTTAATTCCAGGAAGTAAAAAAAAAAAAAAATTGTCCTGACTCAGCGTTTTTTTTTCCGGGCCGTGTTGTGAATCCGGGACTGAAAACGGGAACTAGAAGAAAATGTGTTTTGATGAGTCAGCACTGGGAAAATCGAATGTGTACGTTTTGTGCGCCAAACTGTTGTTGACTTGAAATGTTTTTGTCGCCTAGTGTGTTATATCTAATTGCTCAGTTCGCACCACACTGACATGTTGGTTTGACTGACATGTGACTGAAGCGTGGAGCGTGACGGATGTTTGTACTTTTGATCGTTTGCAGTACAGAGAAATTTATCAGCAGAGTGGAACCAGGTGAATTTACAAGGAGCAGTTTTTCGTTTTACTGACACAACACTTTACCAAAAAGATGATTAATCTTGTGATCATCGCCAGAAAATTAACAAGAAACACATAATTTATCATTTCCTCCACGGCTCCACACGAGCATGGGTTTACCGTCACAGTTATGGAAGTTACGAATGTGTTCCATCTGTTTAGCTGCAGGACAAATGGAAATGAATATGTTTTTCTGACACTTTGGTATTTGTCACAGTTCATCCACCCATATCGGATGTCCCACTCCTCTGTTCATGTCTGTTCATGCTTCAGAATGCTGCCCACTGTTGCAATGTAAAGACGCCACATGGAAATTGCTTTGTTTTACTCTGTGATCACCACATATTACTGACTTCATCACCGACATTTACCTGAACAATAAGTAACTGTTTGGTTGAAGCTTTACATGCTTAAAAAAAAGATCAATGTTATTCCCTCATTGACGTGAGAGTTGTTTTAGCCTGTTACTTTTCTGTGCTGGGGTGTGTTGGCAGGCTGATGCCCCCGGTTCTTTTTTGGTTTGTCTTACTGTCCCAGTGATGTTTGTGTAAATATGCAATGGTGCCTTCACAGCCACAATAGATCAGGGTTGGGGTTCAGATTGAAAATGGGAGTCAACTCCATTAAAGCCTTGAACAGATTATTTAAAAGCAAAGTGGAAGACCGTCTTGTGATGAGACACCGGATGTTCCAATCCATGAGTATTTAAGTATATTTAATGATTACTCAGATTACTCAGTACTAATGGGTTGGAGCACTCTAATCTTTAAACTCTGTCTTTTGATCTAAACTACACACCGATAGAGTGTCATGCCTGCAATTGTGATGCTCGTTACAAAATCTGTCAACAGACACACTGACATTTAACAGCTGCCAAAGATGACACACACATAGGACAAAAGCAGAACCCGCCATGTTGTTGTGGTTGGGTATGTACAGGTGAATCTCAATAAATCAGAATCATTGAAAAGTTAGTTTTTCCCGTTATTTAATTCAAATTATTATCATTATATATAATATATTCTAGATTCATTAGACGTAGAGCAAAATATGTCTGTTGATATCAATGATTGCGGCTTACAGCTCATTCACATCCAAAATCCAGAATCTCTAATAATTCTAAGATCAATTAAAAAAGGATTTATAATACAGTAATACAGGCAGGTTGGCCGGCCAGTCAAGCACCAAACCAGTTAGTGTAGAATATATACATTTATACTTTCTGAAATTGCTGACGAAAAATGCATTAAACTAGAAGTGAAACGATGAACTGTATTTACAGGTACCACAATCCAGGGTGTCAGCCACTTCCCAGTGAGACTTTCACCTTTGGCTCATACTAACCTCACTGTTTTGACTGTTTGGATTAAAAGGAGGAAACACCCTCTATATTTAATAGTTGCCATGAGGCTGGTATGGGACTAACTTGCTTAGTGAGCATGGTGATTAAACCAAAAAGATGTGTCATTTGCAGGAAATCAAATGTCCTTTTCAAGACAATCACACAGGGGGATTTTTATCTCAGGAGGCCTGTGGGTGTTCAGTCTGCAGTACTCAGTGTACTCCCGCTCCCTCTCTAGATATGCACTTGCTGGAAAAACAACAGCATCTTAAATGTACATGTACAACACTTTTATCAAGGGTGTTTCTATTCAAAGAAATGACTGAAACTTGATGTGAGTGCTCTTTGTTTGCACCCAAAAACCACATTCTTCTACCTGCTGCCACTGATGAATCTGTCTGCTGATATTATTATTATTGCTGTTCACTTAGCCAGGCACAATGATCTGACGGAGAATAAATACAACTGGATCCCAATCAAAATGTTTCAGTCTGACTTATTTGATGTGAATATATGACACCAGAAAGAGGGGGGGGGGAAAGTCTCCATGTTTGTTGAAATCTTCTCTGTCTGGTTTATTGATTGTTTAATTCGATTTTTCAGGATTCTAAGTGTTTGTGGCTTTCAGGATAAACATCTGTTGGTCTGTAACCAGTCTCCCTCTCCGTCTGTTACCACAGTAGTGATTACAGTTTTATACCAGCAGGGGTCGCCAGCGTACCACAGCTGCACATCATCTTGAGTTCTAGATTGAACAATGAGTGCATTACAAGTATATACATTTAAGTATATACATACAAGTTAATAATAAAACATAAAATAAAAATACTAATTAAATATCTTTATCTCCGCTTAATGAATAGTATTATAGTTTTCAACGATATTTATTAAAGATAATGACTGCATACGACAATGCAGGAAAAATATGAAGTTTAAAAGTCACAAAATTCTATAAAAAAAATTCTATAATTTTAATGTGTTTTATATTAGTATTTTTAGTTTATTCATTTTTATTAATACAATTCAGAGCAAACTTATGCTGCAACAACAATGTTAAACTTGTATTTATTATTTGACATTTAACATGCACACTTTGATAATTAACTTTGTTCTTTTTTTAATAAACCTGAATTCAGGACTTACAATTCTACTTAAACAGGCGTTTTTGCTATTTTAGAGATAAGATAAGATTTGCCGTTTTACAGCAGTGAAAGGGAATAGTGAAATACATACTCAGTAAAATTAGAATACTAAAATAAAGTCGAGAAAATAGTAAATAACATGTACAATATTGAATATCTTGAAAACCCCGAGTGAGATTTATAAAGTGCACGTGGTCTACAAGTGTAAATATAGGAATGACTTTCTCCACCAATGACAAACAAAAAATTTAAAACCGTCTAGTTCCGCCTCGTGAGGAAACATGTCCGGAACATTACACCAACAAATTACAACCAAGCGATCTCATTGGCTCTTGCGCAGAGCTCCGCCTGGGGAAGCTTGGGAAGCGCGTGACATCCGACCAGACCCGAGTAAACCCGAGCAGTGATAAATACTGACCGAGCCACGGAGCCGGTTGCTCCCGTGCACTCACTCCCCGTCTGTGTCTGTTACTCCCGAGGATATCCAAGGAGTCACCTGTCTGTGTCTAAGATGGAAACCAGACAACAAGGTGAGGCACTTTGTTTACTCCCTGCGCCTGTTTGTTTGTTGCTTTTGTTGTTTGCTTGTTTGTTTGTTTGTTTGTTGATGTAATAACAAGCTGACGTTTCATGTTGGCTGCACATTGAGCTGAAAGAGTGGAGAGAAAACATGCATCGACCTGAAGTGATGTGAACTCATGGTTTACTTTCCTGCAGCTTCCCCTTTATTTATATAATATGTGTTTACACTGGGAATTGAGTGTGTTATTTGTTGTAGCGACCACACACGCAAACACAGTAGGTCAGTGTGCAGTAGCAGCACGAGCAGCAGGAGGTTTGTGTTACTGTTCATTCAACACAACATGGAAACTCCAGAGCACATCCAGTAATGTGGCTGGATACTGTTTCCTGGCTCTGATACTATCCGCGGCTCTAATGCACGAGTTTCCAGGTATTTCTGGTATTTGTTGCAAATACACACACACACACACTCTCACACACACACACAATTTTCCACTGCATTCTGAAATCAACCGAACAGCCCTGTTACACTCACATGGTGTCCAGCATCTTAAAGCTTATTCGAGCCAATCCAAAATTGGCTGTGACATCCAGGTGATGGTCAAAGATTATTGTGAGATATGTTGTCGTCTATAATAAAACAGTGAATGTAGTCTGTCGATAGTAAATCACATATAACAGAGAGTTTCAGTTAATTCATCCTAACAAGATGTAGTTTAAATCGGAACAATAATGTCCTGCATGAATGTTATTTTCTTCTATCCTCATTAAATCAACTTTGTATGTGGATGGATTTTGTTATATTATGTGTAGACCTGCTACAACTGATCAATGAACCCAAATATTACTGGCGTTCAGAATCTATGAATTGTGTTGCGCCAAATTCACATTTACTGATGATTTGAGTGAAGCGTGAGTCCGAAACCGATCGAGTTAGGGCAACAACTCAGTCAGTGGGGTAAATGTTTGCTCCTTCATGTAGTCAAATGGTTTATTTGCATTCCAGGTCTGAATGGGAACCTGTGTTGTCGGCACTGAGGCTTTGAGGCCACAGATCGAGCGGGAGGAAAAGATTTGCATTGTTTGTGAAACTTGTTGTTTTATGGGGAAATTGGGATCAACAAATTAGAGAAGATTTATCTCATGTGGACCCAACAGGTTTCCATAGCGTATGTTGGCCGTGCTGCAGGCAGCTCGATGCCACTTTAGCCTCAATTGATTTTGCAGCCATATGACCATCCCCAGGCCTCTGATTTAGCATAGCCACATGACCCGCGGACCAAATAGGAATCTTGTGACCACAGATATTCCACCCCAGACCGAAAGAAGGGGGGGGAGACAGGGAAACAGGAGTTAAGAGAGAGAGTGGGGGGGGGGGGGATGGGTGTGTGTTATGATATATGTGAAATATTCTTCTGTTGGTTAAACAGCAAAACAGATGATTCATGAAATGTACCAGTGGTCGTGATGGGAGCTCTGCCATCCTTCATGCTTGTTTTACACTGAATCCTGTCACTGTGGAACCAGAAGGAAACAAGTATTATTGAATCAACTCTGCTCTTATGCGAATCTGCTTCCTCCTGTATGGTGTAATGAGATTTCATCAGCTCCCCGGGAATTGCTCCATATCCTCGGGTATTGCTGCCTAAGTGTTTATTAAAGACACAAAAGGTCTCATTGTTAACTCTGACAGGGCAAGTGTTAGTATGCAGGAATTGTATCCTGTGTGACCAGCTCAGAGGAGTTCAGATCTCTGCCCACAAGGGTCAAACGTCAGATTTCCTGTTCCTCTACAAATGCAGAGTCAGATAAGGCGCCTGCACCAGCTACTGGGAAAAAACAGACCTCACAGGAATTGGTCTGAGTCGAGCACGTAGCTTCGCCAATGCCCAACATTCAGCTAAAGTCCAATCAAGCAGGCACCTAACTGCACAGGCTCATATCAGCTTTCTAAATTGTCCTGTTTTCTTCTTCTTCATCAAGATCCATAAATGATTTTCTGGGAAATGGGTGAACAAGGTGTAAATGAAGTGGGGAAAAAGGTTCCGGATCCAATTCCTCATCCTGATCAACACCAACATCTTATTGGTTCTTACCTGCGTCCTTCCACCAAGTTTCTGTTGACTTGTTTTTGTGTGATCTCACTTTTAAATACCTGCAAACAAGTGGACAGGGGTGACGACATAACCTCCGTGGTGGAGGTAGATGCTGTCCATTTACTGGCAGGGCTGGGATGGACCTGATCGTGTGTGTGTGTGTGTGTGTGTGTGTGTGTGTGTGTGTGTGTGTGAGTGTGAGTGTGTGTGTATAACCAGTCTTCTTGTCTCCTCTCTGCCATGCTGCCTCGCCTCTGCTGCAGAACTGTACTCTAGTGTTCTGAGCGAAGAAGCAGTGGTGGACTGGGGCAGCGTGGGTCCCGGAGAGGAGTGGGTTAACTCAGCCACACAGGAGGGCGAGCAGGGTAAGACTCCACTCTCCCAACACGGCGTGTGTTGGCGAGGGCAAAAAAACAGAAAGTGACGTCGCTAAAATCCAACACGTGTGAAAGTTTTTTTATGCAATCGTCACTGCAGCAGCTTCTTTCTGTCTCATGTGACAAAGTGTTGATTCATGTGCTACTGGTCAGTAGAGTGGGTGAGTGGGGTCTGATTGGGTAAAGCGATGAGTCCGGGATCCTAGCAGAGTAAAAATTAGAAAATTCGTTGGACGTTGATTGGTCTATGAGTTTGCAACAATTTACCAATGTGTTTCCTGCATGAGGTGTGTGTTTGTGTTTGCTAGAGTCCGACTGATTCATCAATAAAAAATGAGTCAAATATTAAGCTGCTATTACACATATTTATTCTGAGGGTTTGATAACAACAATTATTCCAATTTGGCTCAAATATCACTAATTTTTATCAGGACATTTTCACTTCCTAATATCAGTATTGGCATCGTCCCAGAAATCCGAGTCGGCCTGGATCTAGTGTTTACAGCCTGTTTCCTGCCTGAGTGGCCAAAAAACAAACCTATGTGCAGGTGGAAGTCAATAAAGTAGTTTGCTAGTCATTAGATAGGCTACAACTTCTACCCCTGAGAATTTGCTTGTACAATAAAATGTATCCAGCTATTTCAGTTTGGTCCAAAAGAGACTGTACCTGTTGCTTTGCTCAGGTGGGAATGAGGGGATGCTTGACCCCTCTGCCGAGGAGTCGGTTCAGTGGAACTACGGTGAAGACTCGGCTCCTGGGCTCACAAACGGGGGCAACCCGACAGAATGGGGTAAAGCTTCTCCACCGAGGGAGGATCGGTGGGGCCCCACATCAGTGTCCCACTCTGACAACTGGGTCAGGTCCACCATTTGGGATATGCAACTGAACGGCAGAGGTGAAGAGGAATGTAGTTTAGAGCCTGTAGACTAGACACTTGTTCACTTTGGTTGAACATTGACTTTCTTTCACCTGACCTCTGTGGTCACACCAGGGTCATAGCTGCCACCAAGGACACTGATGTCAACTGCTCACACCAACAAGAATGAATAGATTATTTTATTTATTGTTATACCTAAGACTTTTTATCATTGGATTACGTTAAGGCTAACCAAAAAATAAGAAAAGAATGTTTTTTTGTTATTTTCCAGCCAGAAATTAGTTCTTGGCAAACATTGGGTCTACATCGAACAATAAAAAAAAATGTACATAACACAATTCGTTGTAAAAGTTGACACATTTACTGTATGTTATCATGTTGTTCATACTGGAAATGACAGTCTCTTCTTGCTGAAATTAACATGGCCATTACTACTGGTTTCTGAAGGGGAACAGACTGAAACGGGTGCTGGTTGTGACAGTTACAGGTTTTAGGTCAGCCAACACAAACAGTCCATAAATTCATCTCACCTCTGGATACGGTCACATGTTTAACCAAAGTGAAAGTTTCCTCAAAATGTAGTTTTGACCCTTAGCTTCCTGGATCCCGATTAGTTGCTGTGAGGATTAGGAGGTTTTGGAAGCAATGGAAATTAAATGATTATTCATCGATATACTTAAAAGAAGATAAGCACCATTTAAAAAAATAAGCATGCAGCTTTAGAGAAAGTTGCGTGGCCACAGGGCTTTAAACCCAAACGTTTTCAGTTCTCATACCAGTGACGAGGTGACGCTTCAACTGGGTAAATTGGCAAAAGTGACATGGACGATATTTCATGACCATAGAATTAATTTCCCTTTGCAACTAAATGGAACCCAACCCATGTTGGCTAAAAGTAAACCAACTCACTTTAGCTGGAAAGAAACCAACTTGCACTTGATTACAACATTATAAATACATGCCATGCTAAATGATGCCAAACATGTGCACTGGTGTGGTTTCTCATGGTTACCTTTATTTCTAATGAGCCTCTTATTGAGAGCATTAGTCAACAGAAGGAACTAGTTCAGTGGAAGCGGTTATTGTTGTGTTGAGGATGTTGCATCCCTCTCCTGTTTGTACTCCATGTTTGCGAAGTTAGATAAACCAATGAGTGATGTAACTATCTTCCCACGGATCTAGCCCTGGCAGGACAAATTGAAACCAGCGCTCCTCCTGGTATCTCTGTGGTCGCCACATGGCTGCATGAACAGGGACAAACACTCCCTCTGATTCCTCAGTGCACTTAGTTGTGAACAGTTTCCATCTGAGCCACGGGGGTTTAAAACCCTGATTGTCCGGCTGCTGTGTAATGTCGGCAGAAATAGCTCCCCGAACATAGAGAGGTCCGACTTGTGCTGGTGCCCGCTGTGCTTGAGTTCAGTGCCCTAAGCTGCACTTGTGTGAGCTGTGTGTCTTTGCTGCATGTGGTGATGTTCCCCTTGTAACCTTAGATTTGACAGCAGTAGCTGTATTCCACTTGAGTCAGTCTGTACTAACCTGACCCTGTCCTCCCGTGTCTTACAATGCTGCCACATCCAGAGAGAGGACACCTCGCCGCAGGTACAGTAGTAGTCCATCTCCTCTCTGTCGCTTTTAATGGTCCACCACAGATACACTGACATTATGACCCACGTGTGTTTGCATTTCTCTGGTTGTGTGTACACAGTCGTTGCCTGTTTCTGTGCAAACCTCTTCTTATCATCTTGTTGACCTTTAAGTCCCGTCCTGGTCTTGGTCTGGTCATAGCCTCAGGCCCTTATAGCCACAGTCTCAGCTGAGGACCAAAGGTCACTGGGTGTTTCTGACAGGATCATTTAGTTTTTTGTGTTTTCTCACTTTTTATCAAGGCTTTTTTGTTGGAACTTCATTCAGTCAGTATCTCCGGGTCTGCATTAAACTTAGTGACGGGTTCACTGTCCTCCTGCTGCATCAAGCTGTAAACAAGAGTGAGTCAGCCGAGGCCGGTCAGCTGACAGTTCGTACCACCGTCATTACTTTGCTGAAAACATTTCGGTTTCATTCATCGACACCCTTGAAATGTTTTTCTTTTTCTTAGAAGTTGTGGCTTAGCTTGGGGCCAGCGTCTACCGAGTGTATGCTGGGGTTTGTGGGTGTGGCAGTGTTATTGTGTGTGTGATAAATAGCGTTGCCAGAGGTGTAAGTACAGTGTTAAGGGGCATAAACAGACATTTTCTTCTAAAGACTGTTTTCTACATTTTCTATACAAAGCATTTTCTTTATTAAACTGCTCACAAAATGAAAAAGTATTCATCATATCTTGTTTGGATCGATTAGAGTTGATGCCCGTGATCCTCTGAACCCTCGTGTGTGCAAACAAACTCGTGTTTAACGTAACGTCTTTCATTTGAGTTCAATGCCTCAAATTCCCCCCAGTATTTGTTTACTAAACCATTGACTTCAGTTAGTTGTGAGTGTGTGTGTGTGGGAACTGTTTGTGTGCAGCCGTCTGTAGTGTCAGTCAGTTGAGTTAAAGCAAGTTAATCCATATCAGTTAATCCAGATTAGGGCTCAACAGGCTGCAGCTAAAAGATTATGTAACAGACAGAGACGCAGACAGACCGACAGAGAGAGACACAGACAGACAGACAGGCAGACAGGCAGACAGACAGACAGACAGACAGACAGACAGACAGAGAGAGACACAGACAGACAGACAGACAGACAGACAGACAGACAGAGAGAGACACAGACACACAGACAGACAGACAGACAGACAGACAGACAGAGAGAGACACAGACAGACAGACAGACAGACAGAGAGAGACACAGACAGACAGACAGACAGAGACACAGACAGACAATCATGTGGACAGACCCAAGGAAAAAGAGCAGAGAGACAAATACACCAGAAACACAGGGAGGTAATGGGACGAAGCAGGGGAAATACATTTTCCTTAAGAAAGCATTACAATTTGTTGAGGGGGGTTTACAGTGCTTTGTTCTAAATGATGGTGTTACAGTTTAAAATCAATTAGTTTATTTGAGCAAAAACAAATCATGCTGTTGGTTTTTGTATTTGTGACCTTGTTTTATTTTTAATATTGATGGTGATAAGTGACAGCTGTCTGGTCAATTTCGTTCACACATGTTTCCCTCTCTCTCTTTTCGAGTCTTGTTATTTTCACACGTCCATTAATCAGCCCTTCACCGTGTGTGTGGAATATTTCCTGCAGGTTTTCTGGACTCTGAGCCACTGAAAGAGGCCGATGAAGATTTGGTGTCAGAGGTCAACTTGAATAACTCCATCATGACGGAGGAGGAGAGAGAAGAGGCTCAGCAAGAACTGGCCAAAGTATGAACACACACACACAATTTGATAGTACAAAGAGAGTTACAGGGCCAGTACTTTGTGTTCATCTCTGTGTGTATTGGTGTGTGTGTGTGTGTGTGTGTGTGTAGCTGGAAGAGGAGATCAGTACCCTGAGGCAGGTTCTGGCGTCCAAAGAGAAGCAGCACGCAGAGCTCAAACAGAAGCTGGGCATCAGTCCTCTGAGCGAGCTCAGGACCAACTTCACCAGAGGCTGGCACGACATGCAGTGCTCCTCGGCGTAAGTTTGTGTGTTTTTGTCTGTGTGTGTGACAGTGGTGGTAACGGCAGCAGCTCACAGCAGAGTGGCTTCTCTGTTTGCTGTCAACAGAAATGCCCTTTGGAGGACACACACAAAGAAAGTGAACACACACAAAGAGCAGGTAGCTCCCACAGCAGATATCCTCCTCTAAACTCAACAATCTTTTAAAAACACAGATATCACTAAACTCATTTAAAAAGAAATAATCCTCTGCTTGGAGCGGCACAGCGTGTGTGTGATTTCTTATCATTGTTGTGTTCAGACACACACACACACACACACACACTCACATCATTAATCTAATTAAAAATACATCAAACGGTGCTGAGGGCACCATTTGCTTTACATGGCTCCTCCAGTACTGGAAAAGATAACCACTTATTGTCTCCTGTGCTTCTCTGCTGCAGAGTAGAAAAACACTTACCTGTGATTTTATCTACAGTAGGGGGATAAGCTTATATTTTAATGAAAGGTTTATAAATGTGTTACTGTAAAACACAACGACCATCAAAATCTAGCAATTGAAACTGTAATAAACTGTATTTTATCATGGATGCATATTTCAGTACAGGGTTTAAAGTGTCATCATTAGAAACAATGGTTCGATGGTCAGTTTCCAGCACCATCGAATCATAAAGACGAGGGAGGAGGAAGAGGATCGTCTCCACAGGCCTCACTTCTTATCCAGTTACACTTGGGCCTGAAACCTTACACACCCACAGCCTCCACTCTCATCTATAATGAACCAGTGTGACCACAGGGGTGGGAAATGTGTGAGACACGCAGACACATGATTGGTTTAAGGTCCAATTTATGATCCCCCTGGAAACCGAGAAGGGTCACCACAAGACCCACGATGTATTACGAGACTTTTAAACATGAAATCACCTGAAACCTGGGTATTTAAATCACTGATATAACTGTTAAAGTTGTAAGAGTGATAATAAGGAGTTAAAGTGAGAAAGAAAATTCGATATTTTACAGTTTAACCACAATCTTAACCCTCACCCTATAATATATAATAGTATAAATAAACAAATGTACATTATTCTATATAGTTTGGTCTGTCAAATAAAGGTCTTCATATCTGAGAGTATCAATGTCTACAGCAGTACGTCCTCGTATGGCTCTTGTCGGCCATATTAGCAACCAACCGATATATTGTTTGGGCTCTGTTGAATACTGTGTTAATATGAGTGTGGGCTCAGGGCCTGAATGTGTAAAATATATCCATGTGTGTGTCAGATACAGGAAGACGTCAGAGACGTTTTCCACAGCAGGACAGAAGACCTCGGCTGCCTTCAGCACCTTCGGCACCACCATCACCAAGAAGTTTGGAGACATGAGGTACAGAAAGTCACTCGATTCATTACACATCTAAAGCCCTCATGTTTCCACCGGGGCCAGCAGTCTGTCCGTTGCTAATCTGCAGGGTCAACTGCCTCCTCCTTCATTTGCATCCATAAATAATATTTAAATCCACATCATCCTCTGCGTCTCTCTTTTCAAACATGCAACCCTGCACATGTGGCTTTTTCCAGCCCTGGTTGTGCATTAGCTCATCTCAAAACATTTATCATAAACTCATCTGCACAAACCAACCCAGTTCAACCCATCTCATCCTCGATTGATGCATTTCCCGTTGTATCCAGGTCACAGACATGTTTCTGTTTGTGCTGTCCATCCCTGAGGTTTGACTCTTGCTGTGCCTCCGTTCAGAGGAGGCTGAGATTATGTAAGAGCATGTTAAGCTGCTTTCTGAGCTGAAGGACTAAAGCAAAGTCTGTGTCCGTCCGTCACTTTCTTCCTCTCTGTGTGAGGCAGTGACAGTGAAAAGAAAGTGAGAGGCTGTCAGAGAACAACTGGGAACGTGTCTTTATTGTTGTGTTGAATATAAAGAGCATTTGTGTGTACGACAACAAGGGAAAGTTGCAGAATGAGGGCCTGTGTTTGTGTGTGTGTGTGTGTGTGTGTGTGTGTGTGTTGGAGCATGTTGCAGAGTGTGTGTTGATCACAGGAAAAAAGCCTTCAGGTCAGGGTCAGGGAACAAAGCTGATTGGAGAAAAACACGTCAACCTGCTGTACCGGCTCATGCAAGCTGAGAGTTTTTCTTATTTCTGTCTTGTTTGAGAAATGAGTCATGATATGTTACTTATTTCATATTTACACAGCTGCTTTCAGCATTAACCTTGAAACCATGATATGGGTTGATCTATTTTAAAGTTAAAGTAAATTCTAATAAGTTCATTGTGTTTTTTGGGATGTCTTCTTTTTAAATCAGTGTATTATCTTCGGTGTATTCCAGCATGGTTGGTCTAGAGTTATTGTTCCCGCGGAGGTATGTCGTGTGTGTGTGTGTGTGTGTGTGTGTGTGTGTGTGTGTGTGTGTGTGTGTGTAGGTTTGGTACATATGAACATACAGTAAGCATGTTCTTGTTCAAAGCATGTTCTTGGGTGAAATTAGTCCCAACTGATTTTCTCTTAAGTTTTATTCCCAGAGAATACAACACACCACAGTTTGCTCATGTTTGCTTTTGTGTGTATTATTTTTATGTCCTGTTGCATTCATTCTTATTTTACTAGAACAATTCAAATAATATGTACCAGATCATTATCTTAGAAATATTAATTTATATACAACTCATTTTTTTTAAATAAAAGTTTACATTTTATTCAATGTTATCTCTCCATTTAGCTAATTAGCCCGCGTTTTATTGACTTTTATTTCTTCTATTTATTACACGTTTATCTATCTAAGGCATTTCACTGTCAGCAGTTTTATTTGTTTTGTCTCATTCTTGGCTTAAAGCTTATTTTCATCACATAGAAATCTGATTCAAGTTTGTTTCACCCATCAAATCAACATAAAAACTATTTGTATTTGATACTTTTTCCCCCTCTCTTTGGTTTGGTGTTTGTGTGCCACTGTCACTAATTCTCTGTGACTTTTCTTGCAGCAACAAACTTTTTATTCCTGTCTTTGCAGTGGGTGTGCTTGTATGTATGCGTGTGTGTGTGTGTGTGTGTGTGTAATTAACAATTATTCATTGATGGATTTCTTCAAATGTGAATAAGTGTTTTTCTATGTTTGCAGTGTTTAATTTCAGTCAAGTATTTAAATTTTGTCCCGTGTACAACTGAGAGAAAGTTTATTAATACCAGTACCAGTTGATCTGTAATAGAGAGAAAAAGATGTTATGAATTACAATTTTTAACATGAATTTTAAAAGCGTTTCGAAGCCTCTTAAACTGTTTTCCATCCTCCCCCATGCTTCACAAGGTCCAACTCTATAGGGTAAGAGTCACACAGCTGATTATGCCACATTAGGCAGCGGCCTTAACTCAATAGATGCATGAGCGGTTGGTCAGCTGAGTCCTGTTGAGTGAATGATGCCGCCCCGCTGGACGGCAGCCCTCACTCAGGTCAGGCGCTCGTCTCGGCCCAGACGCACATCTAATTGATTCTGGTGTCTGATAAGCCAAAAATAAATTCTATCAATGAATCATGTGAACAAGATGTCATGAACTCTCCTGCGTTTAGCTCTATAGAAATCCTAAAGCTCAGCAAATAGGAAGAGGGTGTTTTAGGAACACGCATCCTTTTTTTTATTTCACTTTGGAACGATAACTTTATCGCTGAGATTGGAGAAAATAGGTAAATTAAACTATCTGTGATTTGCAGCCTTGTATAATATCATATTGCATGTTGTAGGGGTTACCGTTTATATTCCTCTTCCAGTAGAACAACCAGTTCCCCTGCAAAACCAGTTCCTATCCCTTGTCAGTTTAGTGGATCTGTCACCATCTCAACCCGTCTCTCAGTTCTTCATCTATATGACCCCTCAAATACAAACAATGTTTTCTCTCTCGCTGAATATACACCAATTTAACTTAGTGTGTGTGTGTGTGTGTGTGTGTCTGTCTGTCTGTCTGTCTGTCTGTCTGTCTGTCTGTCTGTGTGATTGTGTGTCTGTGTGTGCGCGTGAGTGCGTGCATATGTGCTTGTGTACTCTGTGCTAATCATTAACTCTCTCTCACCACGCTCTCTGGGAAACAGCTACTCTATCAAACAGTCTATGAGCATGCCCACCATGAGGTAACATGTGTGTGTGTGTGTGGTTGTTAGATGTGTCTTTTCTTTTTTACACTAGAATTTACTTGAAATTTATCCGAATTATTGTGGATATTATAACATTGCGATAGATTAGTTAATGTGTTTATCAGTGTCAGAATAATATTCACTCAGTTCAGTTATTTCTGCCAATACAGAAATTACACACTCTTATATAGGAAAACTCTCCCATGGGGTTTATCACAAATAACGCTCACTGCTCAGTTCATTACATGAGAGTCCTTTTGAACTGACGGCACATTAGGGACTTTATAATTATTTCAGTAAGTAATTTAGGGCGTTATGAAATAGTTAATGACATATTTTTTTCTTTTGTCTTCACAGAAACTCACCCAGCTTCAAGTCTTTTGAGGAGAAAGTTGAAAACACAGTGTCGACTATTAAGGTGAGTAATGTTTGTGTGTGTGTGTGTTTGTGTGTCTGTTCCAAGCCGTGCACAAATGTATGCACTGTATATTTTGAAATCCACATTTCTAAACCACCAAAAATCTGGAATAACAAATCAACTATCAAACATTCAAAACACTATAATCTGTGTGTAATTGCAGGTTTACAGTGTGACTCAGTGTAAACATACACAGTTATTTATACTCGCAGTAAAGCAGCAGATTCTCATAATTTATCTATACTTTATGGGCGTAGAAAGAGGTTAGAGATAAAGGTCTGTATTTGACCGGTGTCTGTAAACATCTACTCTGTTGAGCAGGAGGCTAAACTGCTGCTTTGTTCTTTGTTTAATTTGTAACTTCCTGTTTTTTCATCTCTGTGACATCAGGGCCCTGTGTAAACAAGTACACATTAGAAACTCTCTCTTTTTTAACACTTTGTGTTATTTCTGAAACCATATTTAAATTAAATAAAACATATTAGCAACTATTATTAAACTTTAATAAAATGTAAAAAGGACTCTCCTTTACTGTATAATCACAAATGTCCTATTTGTATTATCCAGTAAATATTAAGTGAGGCAGAGCGAGGTTTATACTCTGCAACAGGAACAGATGTGGAGGAAGTACTCAACCATTGTACTTTAATCAAAGTGAAAATACCACATTGACTTTTGTAGTTGAGTAAAAGTGATTACTTTACTTGCTTTTAAATATAAGTGGAATATTTAAAAGTTAAAGTGGTTGCCTAGTGTAGCTTATTCTCTAATGCAAGGAGGCATGAGTGAAGAGACTGAAGGAGGCGGGGTCTAATGTTACTTGCAGACTCTGATTGGATCAGTGCATCAATTCCTCTCTTGTTATTGGTCACTAATGTAACACAATGCATTGGGAAAAAAATGATATATATAGTGGAGTAGAAAGTGCAGATATCTGCTGATGTAGTGGAGTACAAGTTTTTTGAATAGAAATCTAATGTAAAGTACGTTTACATGATAAATGTACTTCAGTACAGTAACAAAGTAAATACAGTACTTAATAGTAAATAAAGTACTTTATTATACCCTACCGCTGCCCAGGAAACTTTCCAATACTGTATGTTTAAGATAAGTAATAAAAAGTTTAAATAAAATCTGAATGATCTGTTAAAATGATGTCCCTGCAAATGTCAGTGTTGGTCTTTGTGAAACTCTGCCCCCTTGAGGCAATTCGGCAGAACAACAATGGTGCATCAGAGAGACAGAAGGAAGATGAGTGACCTTTAACCTCTCAGAGTTTTCTTTCCTTTCTCTTTATACCAGACAAAGGTCGGTGGCACAGGGGCCGGAGGCAGCTTTGAAGAAGTCCTCTCATCCGCAGCCAACGCCAGCTCTCAGGACACGCCCACCAACAACCTGACAGACAGCTCAGAGAGGCAGTGCTAGAGCTGCATCCCAAACCATGAGGCGGGACTAACAAACCAGGCGCTGTATCACTGATATATCACAGCACTTTGTCACATATCCACTAAAAGCTCTGGCTGAAAAGGATCATTGTATTTGAAGACCATTAGGCAAAAAAGTCTGATGATATTAAAGGAGGATGAGCAGATTCCAAAACAACATCAGGAGGCAGAGCAACCAAAATCCAGAGATGAGAGGAGAAAGTATTTGAGCTGTATTTAAAAAGTGATCTGATCTTCATCTAAGTCAAATGCAGATATCTCCAGAGGGTTCACTTACTTTCTCCTGCCTCGGTTGATCTTTATTCTGTCACTGAGCTTCGTGTGTTTGTTCCTCTGTTGGTGTCAAATCGCAGCTAGAACCTCAGCTACAGAACCTTCATCCCTGTTTGTGCTTTGGAAAATCCATCCAAAGTGGAAACAGTCACACTTGACTGATGACAGTGCTGCTCCACTATATAACTACCACTCTTCAATTGTTTAACAAGATATACAAAACTACAGTTTAGGATTTTATTAGAAATATGTGTTTGATTTAAAAGCTAAGTACTTTTGAAACAAAATGTATATAACACCAACTGATTGATTTTACACTAAGACAAGATATGTGTTCCTGCAGGGAATCTGCAGATTTTAAAAGTCTTAAAAAGCATGGAATTCATTTTATATTTCTTCTTCAAAAAGGCCTTAGAGGGTATTCAAGAGTTTTTTAGTTTTTCCCGTCCATTAGTCCAAAACTCATTTACTGCTGTACATGACCAGAAACACCAAATACAAAATCACTTTGTAGCTAAAACCAGCAAATGTTTGACATTATTGCTTTAAGATTTGATCACAACACCTAAAGATCTTTTGTAAATTGCAGTCAAATAACTTGTTCAATGTAAAACACGTTTGCTGGAGCCCGTTTTAATGCTGGATCATACCAATGAATGATATATACTCAGTTAATTCAAACTACAGGAAGTTTTTATAAGAGGCAACGAGACACTATATTTCACTACACACGACACACGTGCTGTGAAATATGGACACACGTTACCTTTTGTTTATGAATAAATGTAATGATGTCGTGAAGTTTTGGTTTTTAATGACTAACAAAAAATTATCTGCTAAATCAAGAATGATGAAATCTGATGCTGGATTTTCTGCAAACAATTTAGCTCTAAGACAGCTGTGACTGAGGATATGTAATACGAACTAGAGAACTTTGAGTCAGTATAGAATGGTGTAGCTGTATTTGAACTGAACGTTCTAAAAAATATATGTTTATGTCACCTGCTGCTGATTCACAGGATATACATGTATTGTACATGTACTGAGTATCAGACTGTAACACAACCAGTCACTGTAACGTGACCCTGAAACCCAGCACACGTCGTAACCTACACCAGCTCAGATCTGAGTTTGAGCACAACTAACCCGTTTAAAGCTGAAAGAGTGTTTCGTTTCTACCGTCACTATGAGAAGGTTGACACCACCAAAGATAAAGTAAATATGATCATGTCTCTTTTTTAATAAATACTGTCTTTCATGTGTTAAGGTGATAAAAAGCCCTGGATCATTTCAGTCCGTCCATGAAACTTTAGGTCAATATTTACAGAACATAACTTATGTGATGCAAGAAAAGGTTGTGAGGTCTGATTTATTATCATTGAACATATAAAACCCAGTTTATGTTATATATTTGTATGTTAACCATGGCTTGAAATCAAATTGTACTCAGATCTTAAAAAGAAAAGCTTGTACTAAAACTCCCAAAGACATAAACTGTGACATTGACTTATAACATCCTTGTGTTTAACATATTCAGTTGTATTCATACATTTAATTACACACTGTGTTAAATAACTGTTTTTATGTCTGATAATAAAAATCACTTAAACCAAAAATGACGTGTGACTGTTTTTAAAACAAAGAACTGTGACTGAAGCTGCAGAAAAAACTGAGAAAAACAACAAAGCAAACGTAGGCATGTGTCCTCAAGCAGAGGTCGTGGGTTCGATTCCGATCCCTTCTCTCTCTCCCAATTTCAAACTAACCGTCCTGTCAATATAAGCAAAATGCCACAAAAAAAAAACATGTCAGACCCTGCGTACTGCACAGAGAGACTTCACTAGAAAATAGATGAGCACTATTTATTGTTATGTAATATCTGCCAGATTATGTACTTTTATTAACATGTCAACCTGTAAAGAAAGTGTTGGTATTGTCAAGTAGTTTCTCTCTGTACAATATCTGAAACATTGAATCATATTGTATTCATATATTATCTGGTGGTATTTGTATTGGTAATAATCAGAATGGATCTTTTATAGAAAATGGCTGATACAGGTTCCAGGACAGCATGGATCTAACACTGAGGTAAAAAGATTTTCCCAAAATTCAGTTTCCCACCTCCTCTCACGCATCTGGTCACGTGACATAGGTGTGTGTCCATTATCTGTGTCTGTCCACTAGGGATGAGTCTGTGCTTTTTGTGTTACAGTCAGGAGTTGTGTGGAGGTGAGTGTGGCCGTTCAGATACGCCACCAGAGGCCTCAGAGTTCCCAGAGTTCTTTGTGGTATCATTTTTGTTCATGTGACGGCCTCTCTCTTCATTCAAAGAGCTGAGGAGCTGGAGCACGTCTGGGTGGTGGAAACGGCCTGAGAACAAAGGAAAATATAAAAACTAAAATGTTTGAAAAATATTTGCCGTACATGAAAGCAAAAAGCATGACAGAGTGGTGACTCACCGCTGGTGGAGTCGAAGAACTCCTGAAGTCTCCCCGGCGCTCCCTCCAGCTCTTCATACTCGTGAGCCTGCAGGATCATCTCCAGGAGGTCAAACTGTTTCACCAGCCTGGCCTCGGCACTGCTCTGAGTTTCATACTCCTGCAGGTCACACAAGTCTGTGTCATTATCCTACAACCACTGAGTCCTGTTGCTAGATTAGTTTAACTGTTTACCTCCCACAGCCCATACATCTCCTGCTTGAGACCCTCTGGCAGGAGACTGGACAGATGTCTCATCGCTTCCTGCAACAAAAGTGAGATTTATCAAAAGACAAAGATAGTGACGGCTCTTTAAATATAAATCCTCATCATTGTTTATAATGACATGTGGTACCTTGGATACAAACTATAATATTCAAACAACTGGTGATGCATCCATTAACTCTGCTGGTGGTTTGCAACTTATCATCAAACTAGTGTGGGCGACCTTCATTCACACAAGAGATGTCTACCGTCTTGTTTTAAAACACAAACAGTAACACATGTACTGCTGGACTCATGGTGTTTAGTTGTAATGTGAACGCTGCTCGTCTCTTGCCTCTTCTCTCCTGTGCTTCTCTGCTTTACTGACGTTGTCCGAGGGAGCGATATCTCCCACAATGCACTCTGCCATGTCGTGAACCAGAGCCAGCTTTATACACCTGAGATCAGACAGATTGACAGGAGACATTAATAAATGCGGATGCGGGTTAAGTTGCTGTTTGGTGGTCGATAGTAGACAGTGTCAGTCATGAGTAAGTAATAACAGATTTTCCATTTAGCGGTGGATATTATCAATTACATTGACAAACTTTAAACAGATGATGTTCAAATGTCAACGTGTACATGTGTGTCCCACCTGTCCTTGTCCACTGTGGGGTCAGTGATGGTCAGAGACATCATGGCCATGCGGTACATGTGGTCTGATACGCTCTCGGGTTTCTTCACCTCCCTGTACACCCAGCCGGTCCGTGGGACTCTCTGTGGGAGACACAAGCGATTTCTCACCACTTATTCCACCGGATCAGTGAGTCTGTGTTTGTGTGAGCACTGAATTCACTGCTCCAAATCAATGACACATTTTGTTGTTTACTGTTTTGTTATCTTCTTGAATAGAAAACTGAATTTATTCCGGTTTTGCTCTGTTGGTAAAAAACAAAACAAAGCAAGTGGACCACAACAACAGTTACTCTCCCAAATTATTGAAGATTATCTTAGTAAATAGGAAAGTAAAGTGAAAAGTAAAATATTAATACATTTGACTGTATCATAAATGGATAAGATTTGCTAAATCATGAAACAACCCATATTGATTAATCAGAAATTAAATGAATTCCTTTGTTTATAGCAGCCAGATCTCTTGCTCTCTCTGTGTGTGTGTGTGTGTGTGTGTGTGTGTTTGTATGTGTGTGTGTGGTACTACACCGATCGGAACCAGCAGAACCGTTAGAGAGGAAACTGAGCCTAAAATAAAGCGACTCCAGAGAATCAGGCTACAAACGATCAACTTTTCTTTTCTGCACGAGGACACAGTCACTAGAACAGAGTTTGAAGAAGCCTCTTACTTTGAGTTGTCCGATAAGTTTCATAAACTGCAGCATGTTGCTCATGTTGCTCAGGTTCATGCCGGCTGCTGCCTCCATGGGGGCCGCCATTACTGTCCAATACCAATAATATAATAGTAGCCAGTGCGGCCGCTAGATGGCAGCATAGAAAACATAATGAGTAAAAGGAGAAACTGCAGTAAAACCCTGGTTTGCTGATCTCTGTTTTATTTTTATTTTACGTGTTCGCAGAGTGAATGTTTTTCTCGATTCATTTTGTAATCACACAAAGAAGACATTTTTAAATCCCTTACAAAAGTACAAGAAGGAATACATGTAGATGGCAGTAATGAGGTGAGTGGAAATCAAATCCACGAAGAAGAAGACGCACCGGAAGTGAGAGGAGCGGGAGATTGGAAAACGTAAACAAACTGGTCGCAGTCGTTCTCGTTACTTTCGTCCGGATCATTTTTTGCGAAGATGTTGAACAAGGCCCCGAAGCTGAAGAGTACGATCAAGATGAAGGCGAAGGGGAACGTGAACGTGAGGCCGGCGTCTGAAGCGATGGTACGATAACCAAACCACGTTATTTCTGACTGTTCACTTTGTGTGCGGCGAACTTTTGCTTAAGCTAGCTGACCTGAAAGGTTGTATTTGTCATATGCAAGTTAAACACAGGGTGATCAGCACAATGAAAGGTGTTGGACAAGAGGAAACCCAATATTATACAAAACTAATACATTCGGTGAGCCCTATAGCTTCTGTCCGCACCAAAACTCTCTGATCACTCCTGCAATAACTGAATTTATTTTACTGCACATTTTAGTCATATAACTTTACCTTTGCAAAAGACTACTTCAATTTTGCACGCTTGTCTTTTTAGTCGTCTTTTGTATTTAGTCATTTGATCTTCGCTCTATGTGCGAGATGTGCTGATATAACAAAATCATTTTCCAATTTGCGATCAATAAAGTACATCTGTCTGTGTCTATCTATTTAAAGATACAGTGTGACATTATCTGTAAATGAAGGAACCACTTTCACTGTAGGGATTGTGCATGAATAGTAATTGCACATGTGTTTGTATAGTTGAGTGCAATGTGTGTGTATCACTTCCCATTTCAAAATAAAGTTCAAACAGGCAGGAAAATCATGTTCCGTGGGCTCTTGGTCATGAGTTCACTGTAAGAACTGGAACCTAAGGTGTGGTTTCTCCTGTTTCCCTCAGATTGAACTGATCACGCTGTTGTTCCTGAGCAACCTGGCAGAGGAGGCCAAGGCCAACGCGTTTGAGGAAAAGTCTGCAACCATCAGAGCCCATCATGTGAAAGCAGTCTCCAAGGTCAGACCCGACTCGGCTCAGATCACTGCCTGTGTCTAACTTGTACTGAGCTGAACTGAATATATGTTAAACGTTTTTTGATAAAGGATGCAGCTAATATTAGTATAATATTAGGAACTCCCGATACGATACAATCACAATACTTAGGTGGCGATGTATTGCGATTCTGTAAGTATTGCGATTCGATATTACATTTTTTTTTAAATACTGGACCATGGAAAACAGTTGAATCATACCTTCAAATACAGCACAGTCAAATTGACTTAGAGCTTTACAAGTTTTATTTCAAATATAAACATTAACTTATATGAACTTTTCCCCCCCATCCCCAGTAGATTATAACTGCTGCCTGTTTAATATTTACCCAGATGATTGTTTCGTCTATCAAATGCCAGACGGTGATGAACTGAGGCCAATCCCATGTTCCTATTATCCCATGTTATCTTATTTTGCACTTTAGTACTCCAAAGTCTCAAAATTCAGTTTATTGAATCTGAGGTTCAGTTAAAGACCTTGATATTAAATTCACAGGACGAGAGGAGCGCTGAAAGATTCACACTCGAGAAGCTAAAACCAATGATATTGTGCTCCGAGACGATTTAAGTAAGTTGTCAGTGGTTGTACCTGTCAAGACGATTCCCTGATGCCTCTGTGTTGTAGTATTTAACAGACATTACAACACACAGTACTGATCTCACGTTTGCGAATGCTGTAGATGTCCATTTTATTGGGATGGTTCATGGTTCCCATACATGTGAATTGTGAACCAAGGATATGATAAATGTGTGAAGCTTTTTTTCTGGCAATGCACAAAAGATTATTGTTTATTGTCCTTTTGTCTTGATGACGATAGACAGGCGTCAAACCTTCAGTAGCAGCTCCACATAATGTACATTTTTCAGCTGATGTCCAGTGGTTTTCAATCCTGTAGCAGTTTGTCATCACCTCTCAGACAGATATATTCCTACGTAGTGTAAAGTAAATCACTGTGCTCAAAGGTTAATATCCTTCAATGCAGAATTTAGATGCCCCCGATCAATATCTCTGTATTAAAGGTTGTAGTAATTAGGACGTGTCTCCAGGTTCAATTAGTCTCGTGTAGACTCACAAATTAGGCCTTTGACACTGGCCTTGAATTCACTGCAGTCAGACCGTTGGACTTTTCTCCTCCCCTTTTATTTTGTCAATTCACTTGAACCTTTTTTTTATTTATATTTTTTAAAATGATACTTATGATTTGATTTCTTGTTTCCTCTTACATACTCACATGCCTAACCAGCACATACTCTACGCCTTTTTACCTGATCTTATCCTACTTTTTTGTTTTATAGAAGAGATTTACACTTAGTATTTACTTTACTTGAATCTCTCGTTGACTCTCAGTTTAAATATAAGCACATGTCAAATTGGTATTAGTGTTTTAATTTATTTCTTGAACATTTTGAACGGGAAGTAGATTTACAGAAATGTTTTCTTTTCTTTTTAGAAAATGCTGAAAAAAGCAAGAGGATGAAGACGGCACAAATGCATCATTATAATTTTGTTTTACATTGTCATGAATTGCCGCAGCAATATTTTTGCTTTTTGTTATATATACCTAGTTTTCTTTTGAAACATTTTTTTCTGCGTTTTTACATAAATCCTTGATATCTGTATATATATATATAGTCTGTATCTCTTTTCGTGCTTTAATGGTTTTATTAAATTCTTGTTGATCTTAAAATGCCTCATATTTTACACATATGTAACTTGAAGAAGACAAAAATAGTTTTCTTGTATGAACACAATGACGACTGCTGCCACTATCAGGTGGACTATTACACCAGAAAGCCATCATTTAGAAACCTGTGTGTATCCTAGATTGGATGTTTTGATCATATCTGAATAACTTGGAACCTTTATCAGACTTTTTTTTCAAAAAGATATGAGTGTACAATCTTTGAACTCCAAGCTGTGGATGGTTAATCGTCCATTATCTCTTTTCACCCCCTGTCTCACTCCACCCACCCTCTGTCATGCCCACTCTGTATCCACTTCGCTGAGTGCGGCCTCAGCCTCCTTCCACATTCCTCACCTCTTCACGCTGTACGGATTATCTACGAGCTCAGATGCTATCCTGCTCATTCCTTATCACTATCGGGTCCCTAACAGCGAGTCTTTTGTGATTTTGTTTATTTCATTTTCAGGCGTGTGAGCGGTGAAAAGGTCACAGTTCGGTTGTTAAGTTGCTCAATCATTGCACATAAATTTATACTTGGATGTCAACACATCCACCAGAACCTTGATGGCAGCTGTTGATCTCAAAGACGTTTCTGGTTTATATTAGAGTGAACTCGCTATTTATTGACTTTATTGATATTATATATCGGATTGAACAGGATTTCACGAGAAATTCGACATGCGTTACTTAACAACTTACCGTATTATTCACTTGGCTTTCTCCTTTGCTTCATGTTCTCGTTCCCCCACTCTCTTTTTGGCAGTTAAGACATTCCATGGACTCCAATGGTTATTTTCTTCAAGAATCTGATCCGGCCCCCCAGCGAGCGTAGCCCTGTCATGTTTATGTTTCCAGTCAGGTTGTGGGGATATTACTGGGTTTGGGGAGCCCCACCCTGCTGCCCTTTGAACCCCCTGACACCTCTCTCTCTCTCTTGCACTCTCTGCACGACTCACATGTTGCTATCACAGAGTCCTCTTAACATTTGATAACACGGCTACATATTTTTTCAAATATAAATCAAATCAATAAGTGGGGGCCAGTGATCAGCTTGCTCTTGTTCTTTGGGGATTTGAGAAGCTTCTTTCTTTATCAAAATAAAGAAGCAGCCCGGCCTCGTCTCGCTCAGCCACTGCGTGAGCTTGTGTGCGAGCAGTGCACCTGTTGACAATTTAAGGCAGCCATCGCAGCCCCGGTCCAGCTCCTCTGTCTGTCTTTTTAGCACCGTCTCCCTATCGCATAAATCAGCTCCAGTGTAAAACCCACTACAAAGCTCCTGCTGATTCCTCTTTTGACGATTTTCCAGACGTGCCGAGAAGGAAGCGAGCACGACAGTCAACTCTGGCAGAGACGTTATTATGATAAGTCGCTGTTCCTTCCTTAATGAGGAGCACATGCTTTCACAGGTTTCATATGTGTCAACTGATTCTGTTTATTCTTTCCCATGGAGACAGCATCATATCACTTCCAAAACAATATGTAAGCTTATTTAGAAATTATCAATAAATCTAGCCTTTTTTTTAGCAAATCAGGGGATTTTTTGAAAGTATGAGAAGTGACAGGCTCTGAAAAGACGTGGACCAAAGCACAGACTGCAGAGCTAAATCAATGCCAGGAAAAGCCTTCTGCACGAAGGGGAATTCTGGAGGGTTAAAATCTGTTTTGGAGAAGTGGAGGAAGAATCACAGAGTTCCCAAAACAGACGATAATACACACTGGGATGCCAAAGGACACATCACTGGAGGGCTTGAGCTTTCATCACATCCCAGCACTTTTGTGGGAATCACCCGTCCTTCCTGACACCTCAACCTCTTGTTGAAACGTACTGTAGCCAAATCACCCTGTGCTGTTCTAGCTTTCATTTACAGAACACACGTCTCAGTTGAAAACACACAGTGCCCCTTCATGACAAATGTCTAGGTTAAAAAATCTGGGAATTGCAGTGGATGTTTCTGTTTTTAGTTTTTCCTCCATGACTCCATCACAGTGACTTCATGTATGAGGAGACTTTGAGAAGATGGTGTTGATGTTGCCATGATGTGCCGAGTCCTTTCATTTTGTTTTCACAGTCACACCATGTGTGCTATTAGATTTACCAGTGATTTAAAGAAGATGTTTGTGCAGTTAATGTTGTTATACATGAACTTTCTAAACATGCACAGTGAACCACCTGTTACCATGCCACTGGCAGGTTAACTTCTTACAGGCTTTTAGGGTTTGACACTAAATAGGTCATTTTAAAGGCACTGTAATTGACAAAATAGTGATATTCATACCATAGTCTGTATTATGTTGTTAAAACCCAGTGCAAACAAACCCTCCTTGCTGAAGACATAATTTCCATTGCGTGGGATTCATTAAATATTGTCACACATTTTAACACAATCTAAGAGATACTATTAACTTGTTGAAAAGCCTTGAAATGACATACACTTCTCTTAAAACGCCCCTTCTATCTGTGGAGTGTACAGATTTCCTCATCCTCAGTTGTGCACGTGTTTAATCCGAAAACCACTTTCTCATGTTAATTCTGCACAGTGAAGGTCAAACATCCATGTGAAGTAACGTTAAGCAAAACACATTTTAGAGTGGAGAGAGAAGGTTAACACGGAAAAGGAAGGTGTGTTTGTGGGTGGGTGTGTGTGGGTGTGTGTGTGGGTGGGTGATCCAGAGACGAGCTCACAGCTACTTACCCAAACTTTAGATCAGCTCTGGGTTGCGTATGTCATATGACGGTTTCTCCTCTGTTTGCATTCTTCATGGCATTCTGCCAGCCTGAGTGATCGCATGGAATGCACATGGGACTTTTTTTCATCGGGAAAATATTTGTGCATTGGGCTGCTGCCTATAACCCACACTGGAGTCTTCTACAGCTGAAGCCGGAGATATTCCCTTTTTTTTTTAACACAAATGTACATCATGGGATTTGGGATGTGAGGCGAGGTGTCATTACAGACTGGATCAATGCTGTGCTGAAGGAAAATGCGGATACAGTTATTTTTAATTTGGATTCTGCACTTCATGGATCTTGCAAGAGGCGCAGACAACACAAAGATTCTGCGATACAGACGTAAGTATTCAAGCATGACTTTTCATTTCCACTTCTTCAATACTACTCTTTGCTACAGCTCTTGTGGAATATGCCTTATCTTGCCACATGTTTGTCTTCGAAGACGGTAAAGAGTAGACAGTCACAACATGTGGATACAATACGTTTTCGGGGAACGGTGTGGTCAGATTTCCATTTCTTTTTACCCACTTTCCCACGACAGATTTCAAAGCCAAGTTGCCTTTAGAGTTTCAACCTGTAAATGAGGCACAAGGTTATTTCATAGAAGAAGGATTTAAAACTCACTCAGTGTTATTCTAGTCTTTCCTTCATGTCCTCATATGCTATAACAGGTAGCTCTTCAGTGGCCAGACTGTGTCCGGCAGGTTGTGCATCGTGCTCGGCCCTGAATGGCTGCCTGTCCTGTAAACCTCGCCTCTTCTTCCACCTGGAGCTGGACGGGATGAGGCAGAGGGGCACCTGTCTGTCCTCCTGCCCCAGGGGCCACTACGACAAGCGCTCGCCACAATTTAACACATGCACCAGTAAGTACCCATGGATGCATGTCGGAGTGGTGGAAAGGGCTGTGATAGATGGTTTGGATGCTGATTTGTTTTGTACTGAGCTTATTGAGAAGAGATGAACTGTCTTAACTCACCTGGGTTAAAGCCCTGTGTGAAGCCGGAGATACCTTCAGTTTGTGCTCAGGAAAGGAAACGAAGAGCTCCATCTTTTTTCAGTGGTCGCTGCTCTAACCGAGGTTCACTCCATTGCAGGGTGCCGAGAGGACTGCGCTTTCTGTTTCAGTGAAACCTTCTGCACTCGCTGTCATCCGGACCACTTCCTGTTCCGAGGAAAATGTGGAAACAGCTGTCCGACTGGGCTGACGGCAAACACAGCGCTGCGAGAGTGCACAGGTGAGACACTGCCACTGTTGCATGTAATTCAATGTATCACCCAAATTGGTTTTATTCCCAGGATGTCAGGAAACTACAGCAAATTCAATGATGTTTGTGTCCCTCTGTCTCCAGAGTGCCCTGCAGGCTGTGAAGTGTGTGTGAGGAAAAACGAGTGTGTGAGGTGTCAAGCTGAATTATACTTTCTCCACGGGCAGTGCCACCATAACTGCCCCAGTGGATCAGAGCCCGATGTACAGCTCATGCAGTGCACCCCTCAAGATGAGAGTGGGGTCTTCCATTTTCTATCTCCTCCTTCCACTTAGTGTCGTATTAATCTTTGGTACCTCCTCTAGTACAATTTGGGTTTGGGGAATGGACAAAGTGGGGTCTGTGTATTCGGGGCAAATAGGAGAGGAGAGAAGTTACGCACCTGACATTGTCCACGGTCCCCGAGTCTCTACGGTGACCGCTGTCCCCACGTGTCTCAGATCAGGAAGTGTGTCATCAAAAAGAGATCAAGTGGACTGTCATGAGTGGAGGCAGAGAATGTATCAATAAATTGTTAACATTGCAGAGATATTTAACTGTTTATTGCACATTTCTTCTTGGATGGAAATGTAAATATGGAATGTTATTGTCAATTGTAAAAATGTGTAACTAAAATTGCATTTGAGTGTGAGTTAACAAAAGATTGGATGGATTTGCTGATGTTCCTGCCATTGCAGTCATGTGCTTGAGTGATACCGCTGGTGGCCAGCTATGCTAAACACTTCTTTGTTTTACTTACTGATTGTCTGGTTTGATTTTGGCTCAGTTTATATTTTACTGCATTTTTTGACTCATGCTCACTGTTTTCTTGCCTGCAATAAAATGTTGTAGAAAATAATATTGCGTCCTTAGCTCTTCATGACTCAACTGGACTAGAATATCTACAAATACTCAAGTACAGGCCAAGGATATATGGGTGCATGTATACATTTGAAGACAAAATAAATATATAAGGAAAGTGCCCAAATCTCTACTATTTTTTGGTGTAGGTCATTTGGTTTTGAGAATATGTATGTGGGTGTACATAAACATAATGCAAATGAATTGGTGAGATGACTTTAAGACTGTATTTGTCATGTGCACAACAATTAAATGCATCAGTCGCTGGCAATGCCATTCTTGGGTCACAGGCTCCCTCTGACTGTGCTAAAAACAATCTAGAAAGAAAAAAACAAGCAAAAATTAAATATATAATACAATACAAAAAATTGAATAAATCTAAAAGTCATCAAATAAAATCTACACTTAAAATATAAATTATGAACTATGATAAAATATATTCCTGAGTAGAATGGATGAATGAGAATGGAAGTAATACTGATGAGTGGTGGTGCCAACCTTTGAAGTTGCACATAGAATGAATGAGGAATTAAGTCATGGGTGGTGTCAGCTTCGTCTTTTAACGTTTCCACTTTTCACAAACTAGTGAAACTTGCTTCTCTCTCATTGAGCGTCTATCGTCGCTGTAATATTATTTTAGATCTACAGAACATGTGGACGGGCACGCACTGTGAACAGGAGCGAGGCCCATCCAGGCGCATTGAGATCAGCTGGGCTCGGCCTTAACTGAGGATCTGAGCTCCAGCTGCGACGCGGTCAGTCACAACCTGGCGGACACAACTCTGGATCTAAACATGAATGCAGCTTCCTAAATCCCTCCAGCTGCACTTCAGCTACGAACACTTCTCGAACGTAAGATGTGCTCATGTGTCTGTGTTAGCGGGGAGATTAGCGTAGCCGGGAAAACGCGCTGACAGCAATACGGCTAGCTCAACATGCTATTGCCAGACTCTAGGTGTTGTTAGCTTATCGTGAGGCGAATGCTCGACCTTCACTGTGAAGTATGTCAGCTCTAATGTTACCTCAGAACAAACAGAGCAGCTTCTAGCACCAGTATATGGCATGCGAATTTAAATAACAGCTAGTAAGGTAGCTAGTCAGCTAACCTTAGCTTAGCAATAAGCCAGCTGCGTGGGTATCATTAACTCTGTCAAACTTGGAGGAGGTTATTATGATGGTATTTTTTGGACCCAACTGTCTGTTTATGTCAGAAACTTGATCCTTACGCGATTCTTTTGTAACTCTGATGTAAATACTGCAATTGGATGTAAGCATAAACACGATGTAGTGCTCTATGAGGGCGTTTCTCCCGAAACTGTCAACAGAGCAGCGCATGTCCAGTGCGATCACGGCCGGAGACATTCTCCTGTTTATTGACACTCTGTTTAATATGTTCAACAGCACAGCAGCAAACCGGACGCGTTGTGACAGTTGTGTTTCTCTGCTAAATGGCAGGCTGTGGAGACATGGACCGCCCAGTGAACCACCAGGCTCCTACCAAGCTTATAGAGGAAGTGGGAGACACTTGTGCCACTGACTCCTCCACCAGCAACACCACCACCAACCCGGAGTGCTCCATCTGCCTTCAGAGCTGCGTCCACCCTGTACGCCTCCCCTGCTGCCACGTCTTCTGCTTCCTGTGTGTTAAAGGTGCCTCCTGGCACAGCAAGCGTTGTGCTCTCTGCCGACAGGAAGTGCCAGAGGACTTCCTGGAGCGGCCAGTTCTCCTCTCACCTGAAGAACTGAAGGCGGCAGCTTCAGGGGTGAGCCGAAGTGGCGGCACAGGGGGCGTTTCCCCTGGAGACTCTGCATGGTACTATGAAGGGCGCAACGGCTGGTGGCAGTATGATGAGAGGACCACCCGAGAGCTGGAGGAGGCCTTTTCCAGGGATAAGAAGAGCACAGAGATGCTGATTGCAGGGTTTCTTTATGTGGCCGACCTGGAGAACATGGTGCAGTATCGCCGCAATGAGCATGGCCGCAGGCGCAAGATAAAGCGGGACGCTGTAGATATCCCCAAGAAGGGTGTGGCAGGACTGAGGTTAGACCCTGATCCTCCCACCAACCCAGCTTCACCCATTGTCTCGCCAGCTGCAATAGAACGCGTCAGCTCAGCTGATGGAGCAGACACTGCAGGACAATCACAGCCTCCATCAGTTGGCATTTTGTCTCTCCCTCCTGTTAGACCTCCGACACTCCTGGGGCGCCACCTAACAAGTCCTTTCTCTCCCTCACTCTCAGCCATTGAAGACTCTCTCTCCCAGCTCCTAATTAGCCAGCCAGAGGGGGAAGAGGTGGATGGAGACGATGAGCTCCAGACATACGAGTATGCATCTGGCAACAGTGAGAGTGATGAAGAAACAGAGAGTGAGAGAGGGAGAGCAGCTTTGGTTCCACGGAGAAGCCTTAGACAAAGACTGCTAAGAGAGGACCAGCCAGCCAGAATGCCTCCCCGGGGCGGACCCTCCAACTCCGCCCCCAGTCTCCGCTCAAGTAGTCCCGATGGACAGTGCACTGTGACAGAGGTGTGACTGCCACTGAACAATGGTGTCTGTCCTCCGGGTAACAGACCTTAAACTAATCAGTTTAGCAAAAAAGACATTGGAAATCTATTATGCATCTTTTAAAGGTCCTTTGAAATGAAAAATCCATCATTGTAGTAGTGTTTCTGATATTTGAGCCGTTTCAGACATGACCTCCGGGTAAAACCCAGAGAATTGATTACGGTGTTAACTCGGTTTGCCTTTCACACATGTGCCACACAGACACGTTCACAACAGCAACAAATCCACCAACTGCACAGTCCACAGTACTGGTCACAGATGTCTACTTAGATGTGTGGACTAATATTTAAGGACTTAACATATGAGAAACCCGTGGTCCTCTTTTTCATGCTCCAAAAACAGTTACTCTATTACAGCCATTTCATTGGACCTTTAACACAACATTTCACTTTTTTGTTTAAGACTTCTAAACCTAGTTTTGGGCAGCGCTCTGATATAGAGTTAGAGATATCAGGCATCGCTCTCTGCAACAGTCTTGTTAACAGGTTAAAAGGGCTGTGAGAAACTCTATCACCTTTTTGACGGGTGTCAAAACAAACTACCACCCGTCACTGCGCAATACAACAAAACTAATCCCTCTGTGTTCTCTGTTCTCTCCGGACCTCCTGTTTGATTTTCTTTGTGGAGTGATAATATAAGAGTTTCACTGTAGCACCTTATGTACCAATTACAGATGGTAGAACAGATTTCCTGCTTTGCTGATTTGGTTTGTTGAAGTAATGAAGTTTTAATTAGGATCCAATGATTAACTATTTAAACTGGAATTTGTGTGTGTGTTTGTCTTTGAGTTCTCTTACTTTGAGTGTAAAAGTCTTGTTTAAATAGTAACTTGTGTGTTTTCTGTTGGCGTGACTGGTGTTGGGTGCTCAAAGGCTACTGGCAGAACCACTGGAAATATTCAGCTATATATATATATATGTAGAGTGACACATTTGGATCTCTGTCTACTCTCAATAGGGCCACTATCAACGCACTAACACTGACATGTACTCTGGAAGAGCCGAGCTGCCCTCGCACGCTCTGTTTTCTTCTCCTTCTGCTCCAGCTGCTATTATTTTAACTGTGAACTCGTCATAGTCGGTGTCTTACTGGCTGAATTACCTTAAACTGTCTTCTGTCTGTGTGCTGTTGCCCTTGTGGTGTTTTTGTCTGCGTATTAAAAGTGTTATGATTTGAAAACCTAAATTGTCTGTTTGTTTAAAATTGAGGAATACACAGTGGATTGTGTTACAATGTGGGTTGAGATTTCAGTCTAAATGCAGTGTTCCTTAAACGTCCACAGGATGGCGCTGTTGCACCAATTAAGTAGCCCTGTTTGAGGGCTACTTAATTGGAAACAAACAGGCTGATGTGTTCTTAGTAGTAAGACATGGCATTTGTGTGGACACAGTACATAAGAATACATGTTTAAAGTGAAATATATATATATATACTACTGTAATTTCCCTTTGGTAATTTAAGGAATGGTTTTTGCCGTAAGATTTGCTAGAACCTCAGCAAGATATCAAAATGTCCCAAAAATGTTAGAAATTATGTTTGACTTATAATTCCCTTCTATCTGCAGTTGTAGATGATTCAGCACCAAAGAAATGTGAAATCGATTGAACTTCAATGACAACTAAGAGTCAAAAGGGATGTTTATGGTTTTGAGACTTGACAATCATTTGTTTTACACTAATTTACTATACAATCCTGTATATGTCATCATTCTCTTTTTTACCTTCGATCTTAATATTGAATATTCATGATAACTAAAGAAGATCCTTGCAGACAGTTGTGTTTATGAATCTCTTAGGGCTCTAACAAATGTCTTGGGTCTGACATCAGATACTGAATTAGAAAGCAAGAGTCGTCTTTATTCTACATTCAATTGTTTTAACTAACTAATGCAGTTTTGTAGACATGTAGAGAGAAACCGGTTAGTTCTCTAAACTAATGTATTTTTCAACAACATGAGCGCTAACTTTTTTAGTCACCCCCTCTTTCATAAAGCAGTTGTTGTTCTTACTGGACTGTGGGACTTTGGCCACTTGCTACACAGTGACTGGTGCAGATTGAAATTCACTGGTTTGTGTAAAGCTGAGATGTTGCTCAAAACAAGATGATGCAGCTGAGCAGCAGCGTTTGCTAGCTGAAGAACACCACAGGCTCCTTGTGTGTAATCTCACCGTGACTTGAATAAGAAACAAGGTTTAATGAGCCAGTCTTTGGCCGGTTTCTTTACAGAGCGTCAACAGAACTGTGCACACTGTAACTTCGACGATCAAGCGGCCTTAATGTAGACTGACAAAATGTGTCTCTGCTTTTGAATACTTTTGGGATACTTAGCATGTTTGAAATATATGAACTGCATATGTACATAATATGCCTCCACACCAGTGAAAGCTGTAGCTAGGAGCATTATGTTTTCAGTTTGTTGGCCTCATTAATGCAATATCTCAGCAACACCGTGTAAGAATCCCTGAGATTTTGGGCAGAAATGTTCACTTGGACTCAAAGAAGAAATTAGACACAGATCTCACGAAACAAGATTTGTGGCATCTTGAACGTGCTGTCTCAAGATTGCTTGAAGAATGTCTTAAATTTTGGTGCAAAGGTTCACATGGACGAACCGATTTGATTTTGGTGGTCAAAGGTCACAGGCCAAGATCACTGTGACCTAACGTTTTGTGAACGAGATCCACAAGGGATACCTGGAGGGAATTTCATCACCTTTGGCATTAACATTCAGTTAGACTAAATGATGACCTGATTAAAAAGCAGAGGGAAAGCTTCAAGGTCACTGTGACCTCACAAAACAAGCTTTTGGTCATAAATGATGTATTCATTTGCTGAAAAAAAAGGCAGTTAATAGATCGCATACGGAGGTAATTGAAGTTAATGATGATTTAATTACTCTTACTTTATTTCCCACTATTTGTTCACATTATTTCATCTCACCCCTCGTGCACCAGTCAAAGCATCATACATCACATGTGATTTATTTTTCCTGCATGCTGGACTTGGTACAGATATATCAGTAATATGCATGACCTTAGCTGGCCTGTCATACACCCTGATGGACATATTTCTATGCCATGGAAACAGGGACTGTATTTAGATTGAATAAATATGTGTAGGGCAGCATTTCGCGAGAGACGCGCAGGGACATGAGACATGTGGTGACAGTGTGAAGAAGAGCAGATATTGCAGATTAGATGCTGTCGACGGAGGACCAATGACACTGATTCTTTAGGTTAAAAGTGGAGAGAAAGTGCATGTGCGTGTGTGTGTTTGTCTTGTGTGCATGATTCAGAGGCCATGAGTACTTGTGGGTCCTGGCATCCATATGATAGGGGCCAGACATAGTTTCCTTGCTGAACCTCGCAGACAGACAGGCAGACAGCTCTTCTATACGTTTTCAAACGCATAGCTTCACTTTAACTCTCTCATACGCGCTCAAATGCCTGCTGCGGCTCCACTCTTCACACTACAGGAAATACACACGCTGTCTACAATCCCTCCACAAATAGTCCTGTCGTGCCCACGTCTCTCTCCACCCCGAGGTCCACAGTAGAGCATTGTTGTTGTGTGGATTATGTCTGACCTTGTTATTGTAGGGGCTAGGTCGACTGGTGGTCGGCCTCAAGTATATGTTTACTTACAAAGCTGCAATTTTAAAATGGCTTAATTGAAAAAAAATGTCCTGTGACATATACGTAAAACGGTGCAGTTGCTGGATCGATATCAAAATCATAAACGGAAGAATTTAGGCCATGCATGCTGTGTGCACTATGTCATTTCTAATCATAATGCTGAGATTCACAGACTGGGTATCTCACTCACACAGGAGCCAGGAATGACCTCACCCCTACTGTAACCATCATCCACCATTAGAGCCTATCAGGTGTCGCGCCTCTCTAATCCAGCTGCTACTGCACCGTTCATAAAAGCCAGGCGCCACGTCGTTAAGATGATGACTAAAATCATAAAGTTGATATTGTCGGTATTCTCCGTTTCTAATTTCAGTAGCCTGAGACTGCACAGTGTGTAGACTATGGACTACTCCACTGTATCAGATAGTCATTCATGCATGTGTCATTTTCCACCAATTCAGGTTGAGGAGGATGATTTACTGTTGGTATATTGAAATTATTTGTTTCGTAATTTTGTGGTGAATATGAATGTATGCACTGGTCATTTTTCAATATTAAGGATACTGTATGAGCGAGGACTATATGTGCTTATAAATATTTCCCGACACATGTTGTGCAAAAAACAGCAGGCGAGGTGGAATTGTTGAGCCACGTGATGAGAAGTCTCATTGAAATTTCGGTGGGCACAGTTTTTTTAACTTTGAACAGAGCGGGGCAATTTTTTAAGCCATTGTGCTAAGCTCTGCTAATCACCTGTCAGCTCACATCATGTTTAACTCTGCCAGGGTCAAGTTTTCCTCTCAGTTTGTGTGTTAGTTAGTTTGTTAATGTGATGGAAATTCATCTTGAGATTTGAAATAATGAAATTCTCAGACTTGAGTTGCCATTGAGTCTTTATAATAGTAATCTCTGCAGAATTACACAACAAGCACAGGTGCTCAGAATGGAACAACTGGCTGCAAGTGAAAAAAAGCCAGGACTTCTACAAAGAGGCGTTTCACAAGCCAATATGAAAAAAAGAAGATATGCCAGAACTAATACAAAGAGTTGCTTCATAAACTTAATATGATAAAGATATGAAATCCTCCTCTGTGTCTATCTGCTGGGTCCGTCCGCTGTAACAAACTCCCTGTTTGCCAAGGCCACAGCATTGAGACACCTGGTCAGTTGAATTTTCCCATAAATTTATTAGCAGGATTCCACAAAAGCTTCTGACCAGGTTACCAGAAAAATTGACATAATTGGCATAATATGTGTCAGGGAAGAACACACATTATTTTGGTACAGTTTCAGATCAGAGGGCGGATGATTTTTTTTTCACTTAATTAAACATTGTGTGATTGGGCGTGTTGCAAAATTGTCATGTTTTCTAAGAGGATAACAAAAAATCAGGCTTGTTTAGGTGTGTGTAATTTGGTGCAGAGCAAAAGAAACCAACAGATCGAGGGAATTTTAAATATGGTTTCATAAGTGGATTGTAAAGACATCAAAGCCCTACCTTCTCAGCAAAGCAAGACGTCAACACCAATCTGCAGCAATATCTGAAGATGAAAAGCCCTCTTCTGTAAAGACCGTAATCTGAGCATAAGAGTATTTTCATCACTTTAAAGACGTGATGACAACAGCTTTCAGAACTTAATCCTTCTTCACGGAGACATGAAAGTGGAACCTTAACCCAGGTTCTCATTCAAGCCTGTAGATCCCTCCTGTATAGTGGGGCTACTCTAGAAACTATTTATAATTTTAGAACTGGTGTATGTGGTTATCCCAGCCTGCCACAGTGAAAGCAACCTGTTTAATCCAGCTTCGATTTACCTTTAATTGGATATTTACACTTTTAAAGTTTGAGGGGTAAACAGCGTGTCAGCCAAATGCAATACAATTGAAATAAATGGCGACCACTTCTTCAAAACGTAAAACAACAGAAACATTTGTCTTAATACTTCTCCTTTGGTGTCATCCAATTGCCAGTTGATGACAATTGGCTGGACACAGCGTTATTCACACCATTTTTTTTGCCTATATGTCCGCGATGCTACAGCACACCCTGCATGTACCCTTGGGCAAGAGCGTGTGTTTCGTGGTTCACCTCTTTGTTTCAGACATCTTATTATCCCTTCAGTTTGGTACAAACATTCCTGACACCCAGAGGATAAACTGCAAGGATTCTGCTGATCCTCTCACTTTTTGTCTAGCGCCATCATCAGGACATAATTAGCAATGCTTTGGTTCGGCCTCCACTGTGCTTTAGTTTTAATAGCTTATGTTAGCACGCTAGCACTACACTATTGAGATTGGTAGACATTACTGCACGCCAGCCTGCTCGTGTTAGCATTGTAGCTGCCACCATGACTGTCGCCTCTTTTAGCCTTGTTGTTGAATGCAACATTATTCCTCTAAGCTGTGCGTGTGTGGGCCACTGGCCAATGGGTCTGCCGCGTAGTCGCTCCCAGCTGACTGCTCCACTGAATCCAAATTAAAATCGGTCGTTCGTCGCAAGATAAATAGACCACTATAGTCCTCTCTGCCGGGCAACACCAGCTAATCAACACGAGAACACCCCTCGCTTGTTTTGAAAGGGGAGCCTCACGGGTAGTCTTTCAAAGGGGAAATATTTGGGCCCCATTCTATTTTAATGGAGAGGACTGGAATTCTCAAGAACCCTTTAGGGTCGTCCCGGCTGTCCTTGATGGTCCTGTTTGTCTTGCACCGCCACACTCATCATCCGGCATTTGAGCTGGCCATTTCAATTGACGAACGCAGACACAGTGACAGTTCAAACAGGTGTAGGAACACAAAGTGAGCCGGATTGTGACCTTGTGACACTGCCTCCGGTCCAACAGATGGGGACGTTTGGTACTCTGTGTGTAAAGTGGGTGAAAAACAGAGGTGCGGAGTGCTGGCATTTAAAACTACTCACTGGGGCCGACAGTTGAATTAATATTTGAAGCTGTCAAACTCTGAGACGATGAACAACAGCTTGGAAATCGTTAAAATGTTATTGATACGGGTGTTTAAAGGTAGGATCAGCACCTACTGAAGTTGACAGGAAGCTAACTTTCATAAACCTCAAATGTTACATATCATGTGACATGTAGGACAGGAAACGATTGTCGTTGTTCCTTTAGTTGTTCTTTTTTTTCTTCACCCAAGTTGTGTCCCAAGCTGTTCCAAGAACATTTATCACACATCATGACAGGTGTCTGTCTTTCAAGCTTTATGAAACTGTGCACTCACTTGTCCGGTGCAGGTGGATGCCTGGGGGGGGGCATCCTATTAAAGAAGAAGAAAAATGCAAACACCGTAGAACTCGAAAGTACACAAACATGCATGATGTTTGAGACATGCAAACGTCTTTGATGTGTTAAGTTTTAACGAGAGAAATGGTTTGTACGTAATGCAAAGGCAAGGCCTGACAGAGGCCTGCAAACAGCTCAGTTTCAGGTCGTTTGCTCCCTTTTATGTTTAACCTTTTGAACAGGGTGGTCCTCCATCCACACTTTTATGACACACACTCACATACGCACACATACGACTGGTTGTTAACTATCTATTTTCAGTCTGTTGCTGCAGCAACTGACACATGCTGAGGATTTCAGCGTGGACCTCCAATGAATGAGAGGCCTGTCCGGGCAGAGAAGCAGCAGCACAGGGGCAGAGGGCACAGGGGCAGGGGACAGGTGTGTGTGGGCGAGAAGAGGCAGGAAGGAGCGTGAGATTCACACGCGCCTCGGACGGCAGAGAAGAAGTTATGTCAGCCACAAGAGGCTCGTTCAGACAAATGTAACACTCATTCTGACACATGTATAGAAGAGACCGGATATCCAGTCTGCCTAGTAACTAGGGCAGAGAGTCTGTCTGTGCCTTTGAACTTCCAATATTCAGAGCTAAATAAAGCGAGTTAGGACCTATATCCAGATGTATGATATCATGCCTTGGAAAAAAGCTATTGTATTGGGCATTGATAAGATAATACTCCTCACATAATGTACTTAAAAAGTACTGTTTACATTCACATAAACACATAAAGATTCTTGCCCCTCCAGTGTAGTAACATTAATATATTTTATAAATTTCTTATTTTATATTTATATGTATTAGTTATATCAAAAGTCAAACCTGTTTTTTTAATGCTTTTTTTAAAGTTCTTATTAAAAGCACACATAGCTACAGAAGCCTATAAAGACCTTATTGCAATGATTCATTTTATACCGTTACCTTAATCAGTATCTAAGCATTACAGACTTTCACATGGTAACTGATCTCGTCTATCTATGTTCTATCGATTTGGTCTTGATTTGGACTAAACTCAGAAAACCTGATGATGTGTAGCAGATCAGTCAGATCAACTCGGATTTACAACAAACACCTCCCAAATATGAATTAACGTACAGCAACTTAAATGTGTAAGGTAGCACTTATACGAAGTCCCGTTGTAAAGGTTCACTACAAGCCTCACATCAGCCTGACCTATTCAAAAGGGAGACATCGGTCAGTTTACCACAGTGTTTTAATTTTTCTTGCTAATTCTGTCACTGCCTCCTGACAAAAAAGAAAACGGACCTTGCATTCAACTAACATCATCCATAATTGACCACATGTTGCCTTAGGTTATTCTTGTTTGTTAGATTTATATTTTGAACATCAATCTTATTGGTCTTTGCCGATTTAATGTGATACACATGCACAGGATGGCAGCACAATGTCATCCACATGTATACACACATGCACACACGTACTCAAGCCCTCCCTATTATAACTCATCTAAATAAGCCTCTGCACGATAAAAAGCGTTTGAGCAGATACTCCCTGTACCCAGATGTCATGAATAGGTCTGCAGTATGTCGTGCAGTAGAGCTGTGCAGCACTGGCATACAAGACCATAAAGTAAAAGTTGTGCAACTCCCTAGAAGTCTCTCGTGCTGATGCTAAAACTATTTTTTGTTGGGTGTTACCTCCTTCGGGGTTGAAGTGGCTGCGATAACTTGGCCTGCCGACGTCACGGGAGCCATGGCTACAGTTCAGCTGTCTGTTCTTGTGTTCCCTTTCTTTCACTCTCTGTCATCTGTCTGTATAGCTGCTCTCATGAATAGCCCGTCCAGTGCAGGACATGCTGTGCCAAGCTCTGCCCCACACTGTGTCGGAGTGTCCACAGCCAACCAGGGGAGTAGTGGTAAGGGAAATATCACAGAACTGGTCAAAATCATTTTCACACTTTACACCGTGGTTCTCCCGTGGAGGAGTCGGATCATACAAGAGGCAGCTAATCAAGAGTTGGCAAAGGGCCTGATGAGGACAGAGGAGTGATGGCCAACAGGATGCCTTGTAAATATACTCACAGGCATCCCAAGGAGGTGCCAACCTGTAAGATGGGCTCTCATTTACACACACACATATACACACGCACACAATGAGGGAGCAAATAAGGGAGACAAACAGCCTCTGAATCAGATTAACACTTACACTAAAATAACTAGAATATAAACGCCAAGGCTCAACAGTCTTAAATTCAATCAAGTCACACCAATTTGCACTCATGTACAATGTTTTTGGGGTGAAGAGTTGAAAATGCCAAAAAAGCCCAATCCTCATGGTTAAAGAAAGTCAAACCCCAATTTCCTGGATCTACCCCCTGATCCGGATGTGCACCAAAATATAATGGGTTTCCCCCTGACCAATACCACATCCTTCCTCCAAGTTTTGTGGTGATAGGTCTAGTAGTTTTACATAATGCCTGCTCACAAATAAACAAAATAAACAACAAAATAATGGACAGGGGCATTACCTCCATGGTGGAGGTAAAAAAGCAAGTGGTCTGATATACCTAAATAAATTATTCAAATTCAAAATACATTTTCACTCAAAAATTATCAAAACTTAAACTTCTTCTCAGGCCCCATCCCTCCACCAATGTTGGTTGAAATCGGTTCATACAATTTTGCATAATCCTATAAAATAGCAAAATTGCAAGTTGGAATGTGTGCAGGAGCTTTTTTTCCTTGTCCGACCAACAAATAGACAAAAATCTATGAAACATAACCTCTTTTACGGATATTACAATGGAAGCAGATTGGAGCAAATAAAATCATCAATTTATATTACCTATTTAATATCTGATTGGGAGGCAGAAGCAAGGTAAAATAAATAACTAGAGAGGAACCAACACCCCCCCGCCCCCTCCCCCTCCTCCCACTCTTTTTTTATATCTCTAAAGACAGCAGGCTAAGATTTCTGGCACCAAAACACACGTCACGCTTTCTATTTCTGTCTGATGTGCAACATAGCACTTAGAGGTTGGGTGACAGGGATGAAGCATCATGGGGCCAAGGGACTTCCGCACGCCCGCCCAGCCTTAACATGACTTTTCACACCTTAACTGCCTCTGCCAGGAGACAGTCCGTGTATATTAGTGGCACAGCATGCACATTTGCATCTGTGCACAGGTATGGGTGCTCGTATAACTGACATTTATATTTCCTTGTACATGTGTGAATTGAAAGAGTGTGAGCATGGGTCTCGGGCCCCTTCCACAGAACAGGAGGTGTCAGGGAAGCTAGAGGTCGTCGGTGCAGTCTTATATGAGGCGAGAAACACAGAGCATGAAAAGTGATCCCTCGTGATGCCAAATCACAGTCTGTGCCACACACTGGATATCCTGGTAACGACGGGTAACATACCTTCTCCTGTACCAACATGGCGCAGTGCACTTAACAGGTTATTGAGTGTGACATTTTTTTTGTTAGAAATAATCTTAACTCTACATAATTCAAGTGCTTTATAATGTAAACGCATCAAAAATTCACTGTATGAAGAGGACAATCTGTAGAGGAAACATTTTATCATGCAGCTCCTCAGATGATGTTTGAACCAGATGATGTGTAGAAGTTTGCGAACACTTAACCCCTTTGCAAAGGCAACACAACTTGAGCCGCCACTGCTCTGGCATGCAGGGAGTTGCGGGTGTCAAATATCCATATAGGGACGACCTGCAGTAAATCATCAACACCCAGGAGCACGGGCCATCATCAGTAGAGCAGCACAATGCAATGTTCCAATGCAGAGAAGACAGAGTCTTTCATTCAAAGCACTTTCATATTTATTACCAAGAAAACAAAAAACATTAAAGGCATATCCGTCATTTTTCACAGCTGGTATTTGAACATCTTAAATATATTACTTTGACAATATGATACAGTAAAACACGCTGTAGTTGACAGTAAGCAGGTTTGCTGCTTGGAACACATTTGCCAATTAACCCACTCCCACTCTTGGCCATGTTGAATTTGATTCAACAAGGCAACAATGAGGATTAAACACATGAGCATGCACCCTCAATCTAGGGGAGCATGCTAAATCTCTTTGTACAGAAAACACCTTAAAACGCAATACAAAAACAATGAGGAGTCAGGTAAGAGTCGACTAATGTTAGGCACAGAAGAAGCAAAAAGCCACAGCAACACTGGAGCATGTCGTGGATGTGTTTCATCTTGTAACGCAGCATAGAGGTAAAATGAAGCACTTCACCGCCACCCTCTCGTAAAAGCACTTTCCCAGAGCAAGTCCTCGCTATTTACAAAGAGCGTGTTGGTTGAGGGGTTTTCCTGGGGAGGGTTCGAGCTTTAGTGAGATGGAAAGGTATCACATGATGACAGTCTCTGTCTGAAGGGAGTAGGAGAGAGCAGGTCGGTGCTTCAGGCCTGGGCTTGGGGTTCTGGTCATTGGGCTTGGGGGGCGATACACTGGGCCTGATGGGGCGGTGATTAAGGCGGGCGGGGTGCGGCTGGCCCATCTGGACGGAGGCCGCTGATTGGCTGGCCGTGCAGGACGAGAGAAGCACCCCGAGTTTACTGCAGACGACTCGGCTGGATTTACCTGGACAGAAACATGAAAGCATTTAATGGCTACTTCGATAACGTTTGGGGGCAAGGAGAGGTTGGATTTAATCCAATGGTGAGGCAGAAAAGAACCTACCTGCTGCTCCTGCCTGCTGTGAGCTGTGTGACTTGTTCTGTGACTGGAGCTGAACTCATGTTGGATGTCCAGCATGTCCAGCAGCTCAATGAGTCCTTCATCCCTCACTCGGCCACAACCTGGAAACTCCTGTCCCGCTAACCCCCCCCTCTGAATCCTCTGAGCTCCAGAGGAAGAACTTGACACCCTGGAGTCCATTTTGGGCTCCACATGTTGGGGCGCAGGCTTCCTTCCTCCATCTCTTTCTGCACCACTGTTCGTCCTGGGTCTAATCTTTGGGCTCCCCGCCGCCTGTGATCTCCTGTGGGAGGGTTGAGGACTGGGATGAGATCCTTTTGATGCGCCGTAGCCTCCCCTCTGATCTTTATGGTTATGTCTTCCAGAATCTGACACTAACCCCCGTTCTTGGCTCGGCTCTAAATCTGCTGTCAGCACATCAGAATCTGACTGGCATTTGTGGGCAGGCATACGCACGGGCGCCCTGCCGGCGACTGCAGCGGCTCCCAGAGCTCTGCGCTGACAGACGGGGGTTGGGCACTTTGGCTCCATTCCCTGTTGGGTCACCACCCCTGTTTCGGTGAGAGTTTTGCCTTCGTTCTCCTGAAGCATGGCTCCAAACTTCCTGAGAACAGAGGGGCTGCCGCACTTTCTGTCTCCAAGGACGCCCGGACCGAAGCACTTCCTTTCCAGAGCGGGGGACTCAACAGTCTTAAGTGGGAGCTGGGAGCGTGATTGTGCAGCAGGAGCATCCCTTTGTCCCAGAGGAGGCTTGGCACCTGTGTTTTCCTTGTTTGGGGAACTCCCTCTGCGAGGGGAGCCCTTCATGTTTGACACTTGGTTCTTTCTGTTTTCAGTCGCTTCAAAACTGTCTCGAACCGGCTCTTGACCAAACCTATAGGAACACAAACATTAAAAGAAAAACTAAATCATACACGCAAAATAAGATTGATGGGTTATTTTAAAATTGAAATGTTTGTGGATGAAACCTCCTACCTGTCATTTTCATATCTTCTTCTGAACTCGTTCTCGTGTGCAGGGGTGTCCTGGCTCACCTTGATCGTGTCACTGAAGTGCTAAGACAGAAAAATCTGTTTTAGTCCATATCAACCATATCAACCACTGCATATCTGTAGGTTTAACTTAGAGTGTTATTCAGGATGACTGGCTGGTTTCTCTTTCTTCACCTCACCAAAACCTGAATAGTGACTGACCCTCTATCATCGCTCGATATAACCTTACTGACCTATTTTACTTAAATGTTGCCAGGGCACATGGCATCTTATGTGGACCCGGAAACAGTTTAAAACCCATTTCTCAGATGCTCTGTCAGGAGTTAGGAATGCTTAAGAGTTGGGGGAAAGTATGTGGAACTTACTCGTATCTTGTAACCCGTCTGTGTAAGCAGACTTGAAGGAACCAGCTTACTGTAATCAATATGTTCCTGACTCATATCATCTAGTCCTATCTGGTTTCTTCAGATGTGCAAATGCCAAGAGAATGAGGCATAAGCCAGGGAAATGATCAGAAATGCATTTCCTTCACTCACCACATGGCGAGCTCCATTGGTCTTCCGACTTATTTGTTTCCCCTGTCCCAAATAATCCTGCAGCAAGTCCCCGATCTCTGAGACGCCGTTGCCTTGGCAGTAATCGTAGCCTCCCTGATGACTCGCGGGGTAGCTGTACCCGTTGGGGTTGTAGTTGCAGCCGTTGTTATGGTGATGCGGCACAGGCAGAGCTCCTGGGTGATTCTGGCTGTGATGGCCTGGCACAAAAAGACCATTGCTGTGGTGCGTCAGGCCACACTCCATTTCGCTGCCATTCTTCTGGTTGTCAGTGGCGTTGTCGTTTGCTCCTCTGCGGGCCTGAACTTCATTGTACAACTGGAAAAAGAAAACGGGACAAAACATTAGCAACCTCTTGATGATTTTCTGCTAATTGGGTATATTCTTTCAAATCAGTTGTACTTTTTCACACCTATTGTACATTACCGGGTGCAAACATCATTTTCAACAACAATTACTGTATTTAAAGACCTTTATTTATGATCAGCGCATGTTATTCTACTTTGCACAAGCATCTGTTTCCCATCACAGCCTTCGATACTTCCTTTAGTATCCACTTTCAGACCGTGTGTATGTGTGCCTGTGCCTGTGTGTGTCTGCCTGTGTGTGTGTGCAGCGTTCAGCATGTCTGTCAGCGCAACACAGTTTAATTAGCTTGTTAACATTTGTCTGTATCATTGCCGTAACAAGGCCACTAGGTTGAGTGAGTCTATGATCTGTTGGCTTAGCTTGTTAAGGAGCACAAGCGCGCACTCACACACACACATACACATAATGTACATACACGCATATTACACAAATTAACACACTCTAAGCACGATAGGCACTATGGAATCACTTATGAACAGAACCATTAGCATGTCGTCACACCCCAGTGTGCGTGGGAAACAAAGCAGTGTTATCTTGGAGAATCACTGTCAAACCAAACTCTTAAATGAATAAAATGGATTTTATGCAGTTACATTTCTGTATCTTTGTTGGTTAAGACCTGAATCATTTCTTTTTACAGTTTAAGACAAAGAACATAGTTTATAATAAACACAGGGTCTTACTGAATTTTACCTCTATCTATGTAGTACTGCACAGTAGAGATCAGTTAAAGGAAGTTGGGATGATGGGTAGGGAATCTTAAAACACGAACTTCCATTCAGTGTCCTACACTATCCACTAATCCAAAGTAAGTGAACATTGCATAGCTCCAGATACTGTGTTTAATGTGTCATCATTCCAACACAGTGTGCCTTGTCAGCCATTTAAGAGCAAGTGGCAGCTCGAGATCACGCATACCTCTTCGATTTTCTTCTGGATGTCCTGCAGCTGGTCTTCCCACTCCTGCATTTCTGAGTCGAAGTTGTCCGTCAGCTCTGGCCTCTCTTGTCCCCAGACCCGGCCTCTGTGCTCCAGCCCACGCTCCAGATCAATGGCTGCCATGACGAGGGCGGCTAAATGTCCAGAGGGGTTATTTTAAATGGAAATTTCCCCTTTCCACTTTTCTGTCAGAGGTCACAGCGGGGGTTATCAGTGAGGGGCGGAAGGATCGATGACCTCGAAACACTCTAAAGACCAATGCATGAAAGAGAGAAAAAAAAAGTTTTGTTGATGGTTGGCATACTTTTCAAAGAGTACCACAGACAGATCAGTCCTTTTCTATGTATTTCTGCAGGCCCCTGAAACACAAATCTAGCTTTGAAATCTTAATTTCTTCAGTCTAGTGACAATATCTTTCTTTATCTACCTGGATTTGAGTTTTTCACTTGTCTCGACTACTTAAATAACTTGTTATGTTGGACACTTTCTGCTCTCTCAAAGGTCACATATTTACGGGCCTCTCCTTTCACATTTTTGTCTAAAATTCACAGGCTTGTAAGCCTACCTTTACAGCACGTGTGAACAAGAGTGTTGCATGAAAGCACTTCCAACTGTTCAAAGTCTTGGTCACTTTGACCTTCAGCCTGCCTCTGTACACCTCGCGACACGGGAAGAACACAAATGTCCAGCATGAGGTGGCTACTTTTTTGGAACCTGACCCAGTGGCGCACACATTGCATCACTTGGGAATGGATGATGGCATCGCGCTGGAGCAGCATGTCATTGTGCCTCTAAAATATCACACCCATTTGTCTTGACTTTGTTTTGAGTACAATCAGACTGAGGACTGATAGATTACAATACAATATGCAGATGATGTGCTGGTATATGTCTGTAATATTAATACTTTAAATGTAATTACATCTTTCTAGTGAGATCTTTCTTCAAATAGTAGAATTGTCAAAGGTGTGGCTTTGTTTCTTTGTAGGTGTCAATGGCCTCTATTTGGGAATTACAAGAATTGGAAATCTGTTTAAAATAAAGGGTCCAATATCAAAATGTATTCTTCAAAAATCCTAAAATGATTGTTCTTTCTACATTTAGGTGTTATATGAATATGTTGCTCACTCACTTATCCCTCAAACCTAAATAATTTGTGGCGTTCTAAATAATCACTGTATGGCAAAATGTTGTCCTACGTGGGGTAACTATTTGTCTAACCTGCTATCAAGTCAAAGTAAGACTGCCAGGCTTTGTTGTTATTGCTGTTGCCATCTTTGAATATTACGTGTCCAAGTGGAAAGTGTCTGAATGTACCACTCACTTCCCTCCCGCCTGTGAGAGTGGAGATATTAATAATCTAGTAACTACGCATAGTATTCTGACTGCGTTGCCTGTACATGTGGGACAGGGACAGAAACAGTGGACGCCTGACAGAAGCACAGAAACAATTAAAATATAAAACGTTACAATAAATGTTACAAATAAGCAAATTAATTAAAGAAAATGACCATGAACATACAGACTACAGTGGATTTTAGTAGCGTCAGGTTCCGTTTTGATTATTAAGCATCCGTAACTATCAGAAATTGATTTTCCATCTGTCACTGTATGTCTCTTCAGTAATAAACAGCTATCCTTACCTTGCTCTACGCAGAGGTTTTCTCTGCCCTCCTGTATAAATCCTCAGCCTGCTCTACTTCCTGCGCTCTGTGCGCTCTTGCCTCTCCAACAGATCCACTCCTGTGGCCTGCAGATCGTTAAGTCCCCTCACTCTGGTGCTCAACCCCCTCTCGCTTTTTCCTCAGCAGTGTTACGTAGAATTTAAAGGGCCCCCTTCCCCTCGTCACTCCTCAGTTGTTGAGGTTAAGTCAGGAGCCTTGGACTTGAGGGTAAACAACTTCTGTTCCAGCCGGGGTACCCAGCCCTTATACTGCTCCCCACTGTTTACGTGGAGAAGAGATCAAATATCATAATGTCAAATTTATTCCAGCATTTGAAGTCCCGATGGGACAACTGTCGTCACCAGCATCCTGGCTATAATTACCGGGGCTCACAGAGAGAGGGAAAGTGTTTACATAGCTATTTCAGCTGCTGCCAGCTCTCAGCCAATGGGCTTCTCTGTTGCTACTCTGCTTTAGGATGCTTGGGCAGATTTTGCCTTGTGACCAGGCCCTGCTGTAAATCATTTTTCCAAACCATGCCAAATGGGTGCGTGTGACACACTGTGTTATAATGTGTCACAGTCAATAATATCTTTATTGAACATAGTCATGAGAAAAGAGTCCAGTTGGACGCCGGGCATGTTTATGTCATTTTTCGTTTTCAGTTTTGTTTCCATTTGTGGCAATCCTCAGCTTTTAATAAATAAATAAAAAGATTTAGTGATATATATTGTGTAATCATACTTATGTTATATAATCAACTCAGGCATTGCATATATTGAAAATGAGTGACATCTCATACAATGCTCATACAATGCTCTGGAGTAACCTCTACCCATGACTGTGTTCTTGACTCATCCTGCTGCAGTGACGTCAAGAGACAGTTGCTACTGTTCATCTGCCACGCCATCAATCCCTAATCAGGGGGTCCTGTTGGGAATTTTTGGGGCCCCTCCCCCAGACAAGATTTGACATTTGGCACCTGACATGATCATCAGAATTCCTTCCAGTTTGAAGCCCCATGGATCATCGCTGTTACCTCTCCACCTGTTGTGTTTCCTAATACATGGTAAATCCTTCAGGAGCTAAAGAGAGGGATAAAAACAAACTTTATCCTTACCTCACCTTCAGGCAGGAGGAGCAGGATGGCACCGCGAGTGGGGTTCTGAAAAACATAGAGGACGAGACTGCTGTCAGCGCGTGTTACACAAGAAAATATATTTAGTGGTGGTTAAACCAGGACAAAAAGCAGCATGGAAAGGGGATTCAGATCGCATCCCCTCCACTGGTGTGACCTTAAAGCGCAATGTAAACCTTATTGAATTATAAGCTAGACAGCTTCATAGTTGTTTACACTGCAGCCTTCTTGCCCATATCAGATTATTTCATACATGAAAGCAATTTACATGTCCAGCAGCTTTCATTGCTTTCAACCGATCAGCAACAGAGACTGGTTTGCATCTACTTTCCTGCCAGCTTCAAGAATTCTCTTAGGCTGGACATATACTTGCTTTAACTATGTGTACACAGCGCAGTTGCCTTGCGTATCCTGCATTCGTTTGATGCTTTGGTTGTGCATGTTCTCAGAAATTCAAACTACGTGTCCACAGCCTGCAATTCACATACAAACAGTAGGGGCAGTGTAGAGGTAGTATCTAAGAAGTAACCATAGGCTAACTTCCCTCAGTGTTGCCATGTTTTTTATTTAGAGAATACAAATTCACACTTGATGTATGGTTTGAGTTCCCTGGTGTGCCCTTTAGTGTAAATACCACAGTAAGTTGCAGAGTAAACAATTAGTACTCGTGTATGCTAAATAAGAAGCTACCCTCTAGTACGATAAAGAGTAGTAGGTGGAAAGAGCTAGCTCAGCTCTATCACACGTAAACAAAATATATGGCTAGTAGCACCTCAAAATAAATGAAAATGTTTCATCTCTTTTATCTTGTTTGGGTTTTGGGAAACTAAAGATATAAAAAACCAAGGCTAGCTGTTTCCCCCTGTTACAAGTTTATATGCTTAACTAACCTAATCTATGGCTGGTTTTAACTTATATATTCAAAACTCAAATTAATTCAAACATTTTATATTTGTTTATTACATTTTTTCATATATCCTGAAACAAGTCCACACTGTAACTCACCTTCTCCAGGGACTAAAGCAGACAGTGGTGTGTTATGGGTAATGCCGTCTCCAGTGTTGAACCTTGCCACAGTTTCTTGAATGTGAACGCAGCTGCGGAAAGTGGTGAGCTTTTTTTTCTGTGCTTTTGGTTACCTTGGCAACAAATGATGTGGGGAGGAGAGGAAATCAACAGCGCAAATAAAAAAACAAACAAACAAGGGATGATGTAAGCGAGGGAGATGAACATCACAGAACGAAGAAAAGAGTAAAAAGAAAGACTAGTTTGAAGATGGTGGCGTAAGAGAGGGACGAGAATAACACGAGAATGAGGATGAGCAAAATGATGGGCTGGAACATCTGGGTGACAAACCATAACGGGTGAGGAAAAAACAGGTTGGATTAGATGAGAAAAAGGAGGAAACAGAGTCAGCCTTACTATATAAGCCATCATGAAACTCGTATTCATTTTAAGTCTTTCTCTCACCGACAGTGGCTCCTCTGTGTCTCTGTCCTCCAGCCTCGGCACTTCCAGTCTGTCTATAAAGGCCTGCAGCTCTTTTCTGAAGGCCTTCATCTGAGCGTTAATGCGATAAAGCAACTCGTGTTCCCTGATCCTGCTCCCATCTTCCTCTCCACCTTCCTCCCCTGCTCTCCCCAGCATCATGTCGCCATTAGAAACAAAAACCCTCGCCTCTGAGATGACGGTGGCCGTGTCTGCAATAAGCCGGTCGATGGTGCGAGCGAGCCTTTCTGCTTCCAAGCGGATGTCAATCATCTGCTGCCTGTCTCGCAGGCTGCACCGGCCACTAGGTAGAAAGCGGGCCAACGGAGAGGAGGCAGCGCCCTCGGGCCCGGTGGGCGTGTAGAGGCCCCGCGTGGGGGTCAGGCAACGGCTGCTGCCGTTAGTGTTTCTGACCTCGTCTGAGTCACTTTCCCCGCCCACTGGGCCCTCGCGTTTGCGGTGTGGTGGTAGGAGTCGCGAGGAGGAGGAGTCTTCGTCGCTCTCACGGCGGCTGCTTGTCACACCGCCGGCATCGCTATCTGCGTCGCTGTCACGTGGGCTGGGCCGCAGGGAGAGATGGGAGGCCAGGTCATAGCGCTGCATGTTGGAGAGGAGCACACGGTTCTCGTACTGCAGCTGCATTACCTGAAGAAAGCGCAAAAAACAGATGCACAGAAATAACATTTTGGAATCAGCAGGGACGATCTCAAAATGAGGCAGGCTAGCAACAAGCCCCTTGACAAGAGGTCTCTCAGTTGGTCGGATTTTACACATTGTTAAATCTGTGTCAATGAAATGAATGTAGAAGAAGAAAATGGATAAGTTTTTTATAGGATCATTAACATTCTGGTCTTCTAATACAACCACTGTAATCATACCTTTCCACTGAGGTCATTGATCTGTAGCCTCGCTGCCTTCAGCTCCTCCTGCAGGGCTTCTGCCTTTGCTGCATCAATCCCCGACCCCCCTGAGAATCCTCCTCCGTGCCTGCTGCCTCCTTCATGGGTTCCCGCTTTGAACCGTAACTTGTTCAGCTCTGTAGTCACCCTCTTGTTCTGGTCCTCAGAGTCAGCCAGGTTCCTCCTGAGGAGCTCTGCCTCGTCCTCCACCAGCTGCAGCTGCTGTCGAAGCTCCGTAAGATCATCCCCCAGGCCTCGCCCTGAACCCGGCCCACCCATTCCCCCGCACTCAGAACTCCCGGCTCCTTCTGCCTCGCCACGGAGGTCATCGAGCTCGGCTCTCAGGCCTCGATTCTCAACCTTTAGGAAAGAGGGAGATTGATTTAAAATACAGCATCACCTTCATTTGAAAGTCCCAAGTAGCATTGCCGCTCTTACCTCCAGCTCCACTATCTTCCTCCCAAGGATGTTGGCCTCCTCTTCTACCAGGCGGAGCCGTAGCTTCAGTTCTGACTCGCGGGTGGTGGGTGGCCCCCCAGCCTCTCCCTTGGGATGGGTGCTGTCCAGTTCTCCGTAGAAGGAGCGGTACTTCTGCAGCTCTTGCTCCAGTTGGTCCTTCTCTTTGTCAATCGTGGCCGTCTTCTTCCTCATGATTACGGCCTCCTCTTTGATGAACGCTAGCTGGCACTTGAGGTCCTCGTTGTCCTCCTGGAGCACAGAGAACAAACACTGATATTTAAATAGAAAAGGGCTAAACTTAATCCTAAAGTTCAGAGGGTTGCTCTCTGCAGTAAGACATAAGATTTTGTGTTTCTGAGCAAAAAAGATGTTATCTCTGTTTGACGTTTCCTAACACCAACTGAGACCTGATGTGAAAAACACAATATCTGACTAAAGAACATTACATAAGGATGTGAACCATGTTATTCGTATATGCACAACGTTTATTATATTCTCCGTTTATTCGTCACTCTCAATATATGGACACTGCCAACACATGTTCCGCCAAGGAACACCCACAAACCCCCGCGCGACCCGTGGTCGAAGGTAAGGGGTCAAAGGGAACACTTCCTTTTACCTTAATGAACATAATAGAGGGGAAATACATGTTAACAAGCCAAACCGGCAGGATCAATGCATTTTATTTACTAAATATGCATATATTTATTGTACCGGATTTGCACAGCAAAGCTTCACAAAGGTGGCTCGGAGATAAATAGGATATAATTTCCTCTGCTACTTTAGAATATGTGTAAGCAAGAGAAATAACGCAAGTCATTTCTTTATAAGTTATGACATCTCACCTCAGTAGGAGTATGTGCTGCTTTCTTATCCGTCTTCAGGACGTCTTTGCTTCCTCTTCTCTTCTGAGACTATAAAGACAGAAAAAAAAGGATGGGATCTGTGATTTGAGATGGTCTACAGCTTTTTTTGACTAAAATAAGTCTATTCCTGTATATATTTTACAAGCACAACCATTAGTACTTACAGCTCAGATTCAAATACACCATATATAACCAAAAAGATCACGGGTATCAAGAGATTTCTATTCGTCTGCTATCAAATCTTTATATATCTTAGGCCTCAAACAGACAAAGGCCACGCTCAAATGTTATTTTCTATAAACAGTAGTTAACTTTATGTCTCTGGGTTTGCTATGACTTAACTGATAAGGTAGACAGCCGTAACAAACAGCCAGTGTCTCTGTGACTCATGGCCACTTAGTCTCTTGTAGTGGACGTAACTGAACTGTGCCATGTGAGGACATTTGAGTTTAGATTGGAGGTTTTCCGATACCATTCTTCCCTTCCCAACGCAGACTCTGATACCTGGCCTTTGGGTATGAGCTGATTAAATAAATAACACATTTTACAATGTAGTTTTGGCAACACAAGCGCCACACCTCGGAAATGAAGTCGCCGTTTTGCCTGTGGGACTTTCCAGTGCGAAATATTAAAGACTTGTTAATATTTCAGCTAGCTCTTGCTAAAGCTACGTTACCAGAAATCTGTTCTTCTTTACCGCTCTGTAAACAGTACTTGTTAGTGGCAGTACAGTGCAACTGCAGTTTTGGAGCAGCAAAGTAGAATTGATTCCTGGGAAGAGAAAATTGTATTTGTTTTTTCTGGGTGAAACTAATATCGACTTTATGGTATCAGATCTGTACGTATAGATATGCTACTAAAATCTACTAAACCAGTTTCCATTATGATTATGAAGACTTGGGGCATGTCTCTAGAAAGAAGTTATTGAATTTTGGTGCTGATTTATAAAAGAAAAATTCTGAGATATCATGTTTTTTAACATTTTTGTTGATTTCTCGAAGCATTATATGTAGATCTTAAGGGGGAAAAAACAGGCATGTCTCTTGATATTTATGAGTTTGTGCAATTTGGTGCAGAGCAAAATAAAATTGGGATCAAGTGAGTTTAAATGAAGAGACTGTTGTAGATATGCGCTCTAATGAGTGCCCCTCTAGTTAACAGATGGGATGTAGATGGATGTGGGTCAGTGTTTATTTACCTCTTTGTTTTTTTCAAGTTCATTCTGCAGAGCTTGTTTGGTCACCTCAACCTCTATGAGTTTTTGCCTCAGTTTTTCATTCTCCTCTTCCGTCTTGGTGCGCTTCTCCTCCACCTTCTCCAGCTCGTGGTGCAGCCTCACGGACACATCCTTCGCCACCTGCAGGCATCGGAATGTGATTTAACTAAAAAACGGCAGCGGGATCATACACATTTCTGAAATTCATACTTTATCTTCATTTATAAACAATTCCAGGAATAATGCACCGAGCTTGAACTATAATCATTCTATCTTATCTTAGCTGATGACAAAAAGTCATGCATATCCCTTTGCAAACTGCATTGACACAGACACATGGACCCGAGCGGCCTCCCCTCCCCTCCCCACCTTCAGGTCCTGCTCCAGACTCCTGAGCAGCTCCTCATCAATCTCTCCCGTCTGGGCGTAGCGCAGCCTCTTCCTCTCGGCCTTCCTCAGACGATACTGCAGGATCCGGCAGTTTTTATTGGCTCTCTCGAGCTCACGTCTCATCTCCTGCAGCTGACACGTGTCCTCTTCGTAGAACGTGTCCCTCATCTCGTCCATCTCGGTCCTCATCTCCTCGATCTCACACTGGTGGGACCAAGGCAAAGATTACTGTTTGTGTCCAAATTGCATTATGTGACATATTGAGATTTAGAGCAGCTGCGGATAATCCCTACTGTCTTTTTAGCTTAAATTCATCTGACTTTTAACTCCACAGATGGGGTCATGGATGTTTTGAACATGAGTCAAATATAGTCAACTTCATGAAAAGAACACCATAATCTGAATTTCAAGTATTTCTGGATGTCGGCTGCAGGGTTTTACCTTGCTTGGAAGTATTTCACATACATTTCGTGCAAATGCCAACATGCCTATTTCACATACATGCTATTTGCTCTGTCTGGCCCCTTCTGAACACATCATTGATCCTATCAGATCAATATCAGTACAAATAGGTTATCTGTATGCAGCCAGTGCGTTTTCAGTTGAGACCATAGCTAACTCCTGGTGAAGACAGAAAGCATGAAGGAACAAATCAACCTGGGTATTTGTATTTCAGAGAGCAATGACACCTAAAAACCAAACTACTGTCAAGAAAAAATGGTATTATGGGTTTTCAAATACAAACATTTCCAGCCAATCGAATGTGCTGTGGCCTACTATGACCCTTTACATTGAATTTCTACTATATTTCGACTGAGTCCAAGCTGATGAGAGAGCACTAGGCCACATAAAAGCTCATCAAACCTTGAGATCATCGTTTTCCTCCAGCAGCCTCTCCATCTCGTCCAGGAAGGCCTGGTCGTCCTGCTGTGTCACGGACCCCGCCTCTGTGGCCTCCGCAGCCGGCTCCGGCTCTCCCTGAGCGGCCTCCTCCATCCCAGCCTTGTCCGCCTTGGTTTGCATCCTCGCACCGCTTCTCTTGAGTTTCTTGTGCAGATGGAAGTGGATCAGCTCAGCCTGTAAGCATCCTCCTCTCCACAAAACCGAACCGAGGCCTGACAAGCCGCCTCTACCCCGGTGGTTGATGCCCCTGTCTGCCGGTCTCACTTTCCCCGGGTAGGCAGACGACAGTAAACTCGGTCCGGAGTCGCCTTTAACGCGGGGTGGGTGTAAAGCGGCGCGACGGGCCGGTGATGGAGGATGTGCCGGATCTTCTTCGACGGCATCCGCCCTGTTTGGTCTCACTCCACCAGCTTCAGCACCATCGGGCTGAACAGCTGCCGAGCCGCGGCTCTCGGGCTCCCTCTTCCTCCCGTCAGCGGCCCTCGGGCTCTCCTTCACCCCGATGTCGCTGCTGCTTCGCGCGGCGAGTGAGGACCTGCACCTGCCTGGCTGTCTGGAGGCTCGCTTGGTGGCCCCTTCCTGGGCTGTAGCCGGTGAGGGAGCCCGATGCTGCTGCTGCCTCCTCCTTCCTGCGTTATTGTCTGATGATGCTGGTGATGGAGGATCAGCAGCGCCGCCTGCGGCAGACTTCATCCTCTGCAGCGTTAAACGGAACCACACACATGTAGATCCAAACAAGAGGGACAAAAACAATAATCTGTGCAGAGGACGCAGATAATTTCATTTGAACAACTTGGATTAATTCAAACTGTTTTCTACCATTTGAATAGATAGAGATTGTTTTGGGAAGAAGATGCTTCCACCATTGCAACCACTAGAGGCCGCTGTTTCCCAAGACGTTCTCTCACCCTGACCCATAGGCGAACTTTAGGTTTGTTTTTCACAGAACCATTAATGATGGACTGATTCCCATTGGAACAATCAGATTGAATTACAATAACAAGTTATTATCATTCTAGCTATATACAAATTCTGGCTGTTCACAGGGAGCTCCTCATAATGAGTTCTTACCGCAGCACTGTGCAGAGGAGGCTGGCGAAGGGAGGGGGCACCGCCAGGCACTGCAGGGGCAAGGGCCATGTGACGTAGGGACATACGTCAAGCCAGGAAGTAACCTCCATAATAAAAGACAGTGCTGCTAAAAACTGGTTTTAAAAGATTGACAAAAACAGAATCAGTTCAGACCTTGTACCACCTCCCAGAACATTTCCACATTTAGTCAAACGGACATTGTTTATAGATATAACAGGGCTGACTATATCACATTCTCTGCAAATTAATCAATTCATTTTATATTCATAATCATTCACACACACTCCTTATAATTAAAGTTGTTACTTAATGTGCCTATTGCACCCTTGGATGCACGTAGTTTTAGTTTGGCATTGGACTTTTTTTATAGCGAGCTCTTTCTACCTTGCTTTTATTTTAGTGTAACTATTGCACTGCTAAGCTAACCAGTTTCTTCTTGTCAAACACCTTTCATGGTACTGTTGACTCTGTGTTAACTTGTATATGACAAATAAAACTTGAAACTTCATTATAGATGGTATCCATATAGCATAAATACTGTATAAAACGCAACACAAAATTCTTCACTTAAAATCTGCTTTATAGATTTATGATATAACAAGAAGAATAAAATGAATTGAATGCAAACTTGTTTAAACTAAAAACCAACTATCAGTTAAAACGATTAAGAAAAAGCTTTTTATTATAATAAACAGATTTGTTAAGGCTTTGATGTAAATTTTATTTTCATAGCTATTTGCTTTTATCGTCTCTCTCTGTTTTTTATTCTGTGTTAACCGTCTTTAAGTACTGCTGAATTCACTAAACAAATAGAATGTATTATGTTTTTGCAGACATCACATAACGTGGTCTCTCTTCCCAGATGTAACAGTAGCTACAGTCAGCACCAGCAGAGGGTGGTCACTCCACAGATGAACCACCTCAGCTCAAGCTCTGTAGGCAATCTGTCCCACAAAGACGGGGAGCCAGTAAAACGCTGACTGTTTCCACTCTGTTAGGCTAGAATGAGCTCCTTAGTCATATAATTGCTAATGAGATGAGTAGGTGACGGGTCAGGTTTGCAAGGATTTAGCCCCTGCACACTGACCCTTCGCCTTCCAACAGACTGGCCCGCTCAGAGGACTGGACAGGTATGTCAGATAATAGACCTATATATAAGGCTGTGCCACTTTATTAAAGACAGGGACCGAATGGCAAGTCTAGGAACCAATATTCTCTTTTACTCAAAGATTTTGTTTCCTTAAATTGTTGCAAAGGATTAAGATTTATTCAAATTCCATATCAAACAGTTGAGGGTAAATCATGGACGGGTTCACAAATATGTTCCTAAACTCCATGGTGAGTTTGTGCACATATGCACATGTTCCTTCAGGATGCAGGTTATAGTGACCTCTGCCAAACGCCTTTGATAGAAAAGCCTGGTCCTGCAATCCTCTTAGTTCCAGCTGGCTTAGATCCCTCTGTGTCCCCGAGGAGGACAAATGCACCTCATCTCACTCATCTCATCCAGTCAATCATTCCCCACTTCCCCCTCCATTTCCACCGTGCTGCCATGGGCGGAAAGAGACGTGCACCACAATAAGACGGGGCAGCGTAAAAAGTTGGGCAGGATTGAGGGAGGAAGATTTGGAAAACAACGGGTGAGGGAAGGAACAGAGGAGGAAACGGGGAGAACTTGAAAAGAAATGCACAAATAAAGTATATAAAATGGACGCAGCACACTAAATGCATTTGCTGGGAAAGAAAAGGATTAAGAATAACAGTCTGAGTATGATAGTGGATGAATAATTGAACACATGCCATTAGTGAATCCGCAAAGAGCAATGGGTGTTTGTGAGTTTTTCCCAGCAAAGGAAGAAATTAATGGAAAAGTGTTGTGTGTACGAGAGTACAGTCCTGGCATTTAAATTTGTTGGCAAATATCAGTGTCTTGTACAAAATTACGAATGGAACTAATATTTGGACAGTGCAGGGAGCTTTTTATCAATGGAAAAGACTTGTAGTGTAGTAATGTAAATGGACACTCTATCAGAGCCAAATGTTAACTAATCCATACAGTTTGAAAGCAGCAGCAACCTGGTGGCAGATTAGCAGAGGCTTCTCTTCCAGTGACCTGCTGTCCTGGGTAACTCATGGGAGTGACGTGCAAATAAGCTCTTTTGGAGCTAAAGCCAATTTAGCACCAAAGATTAGGGCAGATCTGTCTGGACAGGCCGAAGACACAGCCCTGCCTCTGCCTCTCCCTCTCACACACACACAGACACACACACAGACAGACACTCCTATATTAGCTCTTTACATCCTTGAGACCCAAGGATGGAATAAAGCAAGATGGAGGAATGGGAGTGAGAACACAAGGACACATAATCAAAGTTTATGGGGTGCTGGTCTTTATTTCACTTACATGTGCAGCCAGAAGCTGATTCACTTTTTATTTTAAATTAACATTTTTTAATTTAAAAAAAGAGGATCAGGATGAGTTTCCCCTCAGTCCTCCATGGCAGTGAGACAACGCTCTTATTCCCGCACCTCGGCTACATCGCACAGCAAAAAGAAATAAATCATGAGGACCCACAGAAAAAATACATGTATTATAACAAATACAAATACACCCACAAATTTGCATTAATTCTATAAGAAACTACCTACCCCTTCCCTTTAAATAAGTTTTTTAAAATTCACAATGAACACAAAGAAAATAGCATGTCATTATGTCAATGCAGCAGAGTTTTATCAGGTTGAAACAGGACAGAAATGTGAAGTCCGAGACCTGTTGCACAGGTGGCAGATTTCTGAAATGTATTTTCCTTTTTTAATTCGCTACCTTTGTCGACTCTAAATATCCTTAAACAAACATTTCCCCCAAAGCAGAGAGAGAATCTTTGGTATAAACCACTTTTGTTATTATTTTTGTAGTTAAAACCATTACAACCCTCGGTACACTAGAAAATAAATCAGCAATATTAAAGACTATTTAAGCTTTCAGTTAAAACAACACTGGAATCCAAAGTACAAAAGTTGGAGGTGAATTTTGGTTGATAAGATAGTGGATGCTGAGCAGGTTATAGGTCCTTTGGTCCTATCACAGTCCCAAACACAGTTCGACAGACGAACATGGAGCCTACTTGATCAGCATTTTAGCTTTTTCTTGATCAAAAATAAAAAAAAATCATTATGGAGAAAACCAACACCCTCTCTTCCTCTCAAAACCACAACCCATTACAGACACACCCACAAACACACAGTTGCTCACAAATCACATCCGTCTACTTTATTTCCTGGGATGATGGTCTGGTTTGAACTCTCGTTTCCTCTTCCTTCCCATCCGCCCTTCTTCTCTGGCCTTTCTTTCTCTTCATCACCAAGCACGCCCCTTTACTTCTTTTACTCCCTTTTCGGTCTTCCTTTTCTTTGCCTTTTCCCGTTATCCTCCACCTCCTCCACTTTACTATGACCGTTAGTTGCCGTAGAGGTGCCATTTGCTACGGGCTTGCCTCCCTTCAGCAAGAAGGAGGGTTTTCCCCGGTACGCGTGGTAGTAGAAGTTAGCGAAGAGGATGATGAAGGTGACAGCGTAGCCGATCAGAGCCCACTGCATCCAGCAGGGGAACGGGCAGCCGGTGTAGAGGGAGTGGCCGGCGTGGCCGATGGTCACGTGGAACTGGATCTGTTGAAGACACAAAACTAAGTCAAATAATGGTATAATTTCAAAAAACAATAACAAAAAGTTAATTTCACACACAAAACTCTTTTTTTCTTTTATAGATATTCCTAATACTATATTTACATTACATACAAACTACGAATTGTCATATGTCTCAACTGCTTCTCCATAAAACATTGTTGTCAACCAAAACAACAGCTATAATACCATAATGTATCTATTTGTAGTGCATGCAATTTTGTCTTACACCAAACTGCAACAATTAAGAATGAACGAGTATTGTTAAGGAAGTTGTCTGGAAGCTGGTGAAAAGGAGAACTCAGGCAGCAGCTGATGTATTATGCAGAATATTTAAATGTGGACTTGTTGCATCAAGGAGACCAGAAGGTGGAACAATACACAAACACTAACAGAGTAACATGAGCAATTGCCCCCCCCCCCCCCCCCCCCCCCGAAGATGGCTAGAATTGCTGTCACTCTCTAGCATCTTATTGGATAGTTAAGCCCAAAGTATGCATTCGTAGATGGTGGTGTAATACGCAAAAGCGTTGAAGTTGGTACCCCTCTGTCTGTTGCATCTGAGTTAGATATGAAAGTCCCTAAGCGTAGATACTACAATGTACTGCTGGTTGGCCCTTTATCCATAACCTGACCTTGGGTACTGCAAAGAAAGAAGGGATTGTGTTTGATATTAGACAGACAATATTCTCATTTACAGATATATTATACACTATATACCTAATATATGGTGGCATATCCAGAAATGTACAACAGTAGAATCAGGGCTAAATCATTGGTGTTATTTGACCGTTTTCAAAAAGGGTGTCTTGTTATTAAAAGGCCGAAACACCTGATGACGCTAAGGTACACAGCTGAAGATATGTACCCTAGCATCAACTGGTGGTCCCTAACATCGACTCACATCAACTGGTAGTAGGCATTAATTAGTGCGGTACAACGTACAAGCGATAGTCTCCATCTTGTCCTATGTTCTGAAATGGGACAGTGTTTAGTTTAAAAAGGCATAGAGGTAATCTATTAGAGGTAATCTGATCTACTGAGCAGGCCACATGGCTTTCATAGTGCTGCCATAGAAGCCAGTAGCCAGTCGGATTTACCTATAGTCTCAGAGTACCTTCAAGTCCGGCCTGTGTCATTGATTACAAGGCCAAAACACTTGAGGACGCTAAGGCACACAACTCAGGTTATGTCCCCAACGCCTGCTAACATCTACTGGTAGTTGGTAACTCAAATTTTGAAGAAGACATTCAAACGTACAAGGGACATTCACCATCTTTCATATATTCTAACATCTGTACAAAAATATATTTCTGTAATTGTGCTCCCACAGAACACAGTGAAATATATCCCAAAAGTAATACCCACCATCTGAATAATGGTGAGGTACTTCTTCCACCAGAGGTACTTCTGCATATGAGGTCCCAGCGCTGCAAGACCATAGTAACCGTACATGACGACATGGATGCCAGAGTTGATGGTCGCCCCAAAACATGCTGTGGAAATAGTTAAATTTGTATAAGATGTGACGATGGTGGTGTTACACATAGTCAACAGGTTTTAAGCAGCTTATTGCCAATAAATCTAAGATCAATCAGATTAATCATCAGCTCAGGTTCCTTTCACCCACCTTGTCCACCGGGCACCCACTTGATGCCAATCCACCACAGGATGAACATGGTGCAGTGATGGTAGACGTGGAGGAAGCTGACCTGGTTGAACTTCTTCCTAAGGATGAAAAAGGCTGTGTCCAAGAATTCCACTCCTTTGGAGAGGTAGTACCACCACAGAGCAGATGCTATCTATAGACAGAAAACAGGGGAGACTGAATAATGGCACTGTGGTGGATCCCAGACACTAAGTCCTTTGATAGATGACAGCTCCAGTCTGTAAATACAATTTGCAGACATGTAACCACACACTCCTGCAGATTCACCTCTTTCCAGCACCTGTCTAAATTCCAGTCCTGTAAAGTGAGGCTCTGCTAAGAATGACTCCAACGCAGATAGCTGTTTTTATGATTACATTGTGACTTGTGATTTTTAGGCACATTTCAAAAGTTAAAGCAAAAGAAAAAACTTGCTGTGTAGCCTACTATGCGTGTAATACGGATGTAACTTGAGTATTCCACTAGAGGTCGCACAAGATAACTCAAACTGTATAGAACTTTTGCAGTTAATAGACAACATGGCAACACTGGAGGATGTTAGCATATATGCAGTTACTTCTGAGATTGTGGTAAAGCGCATCACATTACGTGCTTCAACCAATGAAGCACGTTTTTTCTTGTTCACCCAATGCGAGAAATTGACATCGAGAAAAAAAAAGTTTTTTCGAATGTCCAACACATTTGCTTGGTTGGCGTAGCGCCCCCACTGCCCCTGCTGTTCAGTTGTGGATTGCATCTTGCAGATGTGTAGTGTAAGTTCTTTTTTTTCCTTTAGATATTGTGGAGGACTCAAGCCTACGTACACGGGGCATAGCGTTACTTTCTGAGGATATGCACAACCAATATGCAAAAGCAAGTCTGTCTCCGGCCTAAAGCAACAACCAGTGAGGTGAAATCCCTTTGCCGGACGTTCCTATATCAGTGAACTAACAGTGACATTAACAGTTGGATGATGGTTCATTAATCTCAGAGAGAAAATTCAGTAAAATTACAGTTAAATTCTAAAATGATGTGAAAAAGACCTGGAAACCAAACAGTCCACAAGTCTTGTCTCTGCGTTTTCTGCAGTTTAACCTGGTCTGACACACACATGTACTCAGCTGCTCTCTAAGCCATTGCATCTAGGCATCTCTGATCTCTTAGTAATGCCATCATTAAAAGGCAAGCCCTGAGATGGGGGTGGAGCTTTAGGGTGGCAAGACCGATCTACCCCTCCCCCAGAGTGTGCAGGGCCACGCCCCCTTTGTCCTGAAATCACTAGAGATGTCAACTTTTACCTCTAACTCCTCCATATGTTTTTTTTCCCTCCTTTTCCTCCTAACAAAAGTAAACGCACTGAAAAAGACTACAGAAAGAGCCATATAAACGTCAACAGTAGAATTTCTGCCAATTTCTGTCGGCAGAAATCATCATTGGATATTCAGACACATTTGTTTGGTGGTTTGTGTATATACACAAACCACAAACCAATTTTTACTTTGAGAGGACCTTTTGACTGGTCCTCACAAACTCTGGGGGTGTTTGAGGTTTGCTTTGTTTAAGGCTTAGGGTTAGCTTAAGGCAATTATTCGTGGTGGTTAGGGTATGGTGTTTCGGGAATGCATTATGCCAATAAATGCCATCACAGTAGAGTGACAAATGTGTTCATATGAGTGTGTGTGTGTTTGTGTGTATGTGCATGTGTGTGTGTGCGTGAGCGAGCTTACCCTGACTTCATTGACATCATTTGAGTAGTTGACCGGCTGACAGAGGTAGCTGTATCCTGCTGCACTGGTGGCTATTAGGAGCTGAGGAGAAGACAGAACAAGGTTGAGAGGAAACATGTGGATTCTTACAACACCTACTGCATTGAGCACAAATTATCCCTATTAACTTGCTCTTTCTCAAGCAAGTAAGGTGAAAACATCCAAGGATGCTTGAAACACAGTTTCATGTAAAGAAAACAAAACCATTGAACCATTGAAACCTTAAGTTAGCGTGAACACGTTGTTTCTTTCTCTCTGTTTAGTCGTATGTTTGTGGCAGCCGACTGTACTGCCAGTGACATGCAGTGTCTTCACTGATGTTAAACATGCAACATGCTCAAAGTGTGTGATTAATGTCATGAAAGAAAAAGAAAAAGCCACAAGTGGAAAAAACAGCAGCTGTTTCTGGGTTGGAAACAGTCAACTTAACCTCTTCTGACTTGTGGAGCGCATATTGTTACTTCCCTAAACTGTGTGTGAAAGGCTTGAGTTATTTGACTTGTACTTGCATTTATGAGGATTGCAGTATATAGAGTCAGATGCAGAACTCACTGTTTGACCGGCAGAGATTGTCCTGTAGAAAATGCCCAGTCCTGTGTGTTGCATTCACGGGGCATTGTATTATAACACCCAACGCACGATGGCACTGACCTCTTTGGCGATGTAGAAATTGAGCACGACCATACTGAAGTTGTAGACTATGAGAGTCCTCCGCAGCGTGAAGGGCTGGCGGTCCTGCATGTATCTAGGCCCCGCCCATAGGAAGAGCAGGTACAGGCAGCTGATGGCCAGTGTGGGTAAGGGAGACGACATCATCGGCCATTTCTCCACCCGCTTGTCTGGAGGAAATATTATGGGATTCATGTCAGTGATGGGAAAACATCGGGAATAAAGGGAGAGGATGGCAAATGGAAATGTCACAAATGTGATGCAGACAATGCTATGCTTATCTTCTATAGTTAAGTAGTCTAATTGTAAAGATACACGATCCAGTAAGAAGGACATTGTATCATGAGTAACAACAGCTCTAAGTAATGGTTCAGTTTGACCAAGGAATCAAAACAATGTCTTTAAAACGTGAAACTAAGCTAAATGCTGAGATTACTGCACAAACTGTCAGTGGCAGCTTCCTGGTTCAACCTGGTTCTCACGTCATTTAAAAATGCAATAAACGATAATAATGTACTTATATGGTAAGATTGTGTAACTGGACATTTTATCAGCTATCAGTCATTTCTAGACAATCATTGAAATCCAACTAGTGGGATAATACTGACAATGTTGACGGATCATAGTTTGAAACCAGCCTGAATCTAATGATTCACAATGCTTGACACAAGTGCATATAAAGATCTTACCTGCTATAGTAAGGCTCCATTTGTAAAATTCTACAGTGTCATTCACAAAATGTGTTACAACCTCCATGGCTGTGCCTTGGTCTTGATTATGCTGCAGCAGGAAGAAGAAAAGGACATAGAGAGAAAGTGAGTCAGGACCACCAAATTAAATTAAATTACAGGCCATACGTGGGCCAGTGTAACCGATAACATGAGGAGCTACTGTTTACACATGTTGTCCGCTCAGTATTCATTACACATTGCTCCTGTAAACGACTGAAACACATCTCGACAGTGATAAACCTGTTGGCCCATGATGGACTGAACCCCAACATAACGCTTTTCTGCACCTTTGTAAACTGACTTCTCAGGGGGTTGAGTTCCCAGATATATCTAAAGTTTGGGATTTACAATATGATGTGCTATGCTACAACATGCACAAAGGTTTTCTTTTATACTCTTTCCAGCATTTGCTGTTAATGTCCCATACGAGCGCATTAGGCCTCCTCATCTGAAGCTGTACTCTAACATTAAACTCCCCAGGATGAAAATTCACTTTCCATCGATTCAGATGATTGCTGCTCAGTCACAGCAGTTTGAGATAATTGTAGGAAATGGGACGGAGGGTATCGAGCAAATTCCTTTCTCTGTCATAGATAGAACATTCAAATAAAGATTGAATGGATGGATAAATGGATAGATGGATAGATAGATAGATAGATGGATAAATGGATGGATCAATAGATAGAATTAAGCTTAGACATTTGTATTCCAACCATAACCATTATTATTTCTGCCTTTACATTACTTTTTTTTACTTATCAGACTGATATATAGGACCTTTATTTTGTAATAGACTATTTATACTTTTACTTTAGAGATCTGAGTATTTCTTCCATCATTGTCAAGAGATGGATAGATGGATAGATGGATAGATATATAGCGTTAAGTCCAGTGTAATCATCCCTATCATTAATTTATTTTGAAATTGACTATTTTTCCATTTCCATTACTTTTACTTTGGAGATCTGACTATTTTTTACATTATTGTCAATAAACACTAAAAGTGGATAGATAGATAGATAGATAGATAGATAGATAGATAGATAGATAGATAGATAGATGAGCATCATTGCATAACAGAGGCGTCTTATCCACCTGACAGCAGGTGTCTCCATATTAATCTATTTTTAATCCCGTGCGTCAGATCAGCTGTCCTTTAAATATTTAGTAGAACCTAAGCAGACAGTAACTACGGCCCATCAGTGAGTGATCCTCGCACAGCAAAGTGCTGAGTAGCCCCGGTGGCTGCACATGCCGAGGGTGTGGACATTTATATTTTTGCAGGACCCCATGTAGTAATAACAGACTGTGCTGGCAGAGGGGCGGAATCAGATAGAGAGGGTAACCCGGGTTTGTGTTGCACGCACACACACACAAAGAAAGGGGCGCATGTGTCAGCAGGTTTCGCTCGGACGCTCAAGAGGCTTAAATTCAATTGATCAACGAGCTTAGATGTGGGCCTAAGTACAAATGCCCAACGAGCCACTACCCTGTTTGATGGTTATGTGCCTACATCCGCTGAGGAAACCCTCCTCCATGGAGAAACTGAGGGAATAAAACCTGCAAATTGTCACATCAACACTCATAGTAATTTTGCTTTAGGTAATTTCAAAATAAAATACCTTAAATATTTAAAATTTTTAAATCTACCTTTTAAAGGGCAAATCATATCATTCAACGCACATTTGATCTTTATTTTAGGTTCATTCTATCGTGCGCTTTTACGCACTGTGCAGACATAACAGGTGGGCGCTGAGAGCGGATGAGGGAAATGAGATTAGCCACCTAACTCCAGTGAAAAGTGTTTCCAGCGACGATCCAAGAAATACTCATCACACGCACGCACAAAAACACACAATGATGGAAAAACACGCAGCTACTCACGTCCTGGATATTTAGGAGCGTGTAATGACATCCGGTGCAATTTGATGCCCGGCTCCTCTCAGTCACTGCTCAGATCCTCTTCTTTATCCTCTTCTTCCTCAGCTGTGTTTACCGCCAGTCACTTTCTGCAACGCTCCGGATATTGATCGACATTAAAGAGCAATTTGGCAAAAAACACTGGACAAAGGCAAACGGAAAATCTATGACTACGTTAGGCCAATTATGCATCCGGTCCGTGCGCGCTCAGCCGCATCATCTTCTCCCTCCCAGCCTCTAGGACACTGAGAAGCCGGGCGGCACTGCGCATGCGCGAATCCGCTCGCGTGTCCCGCGTGCGTGTGTTTTGCGCCTGCGCACGGTGCTTGGCAGAAGTGCTCCCGTTCGTTTGTCCTCTGTAGACTTCATTCAAACTACAAACCAACTAACTAACCTCTCAACTGATAGATCAAAAATATATAGACGGGTCATAGATGCAAAGCTGAGGGCACGTTTCTCCATCCTTAATAAAAGTGTCTACATCCATACGTTTGTTTCCCTGCAAGTTGCTGGTACCTGCCTGTGCTGCCCCGCTAGATGGCGCTGTCAAGCTATCGTTGGGACTGGAAGTCACCTTTCATCTGTAAATATCAGTTCTCCTCAGGTACAGCCTCAGCAGAGATGAAGTTTCTCTGATTTATTCTGTCATAGTAAGTCAACAATAAACATTCATCCCTCCGATGCATGTTATTCAGTTCATATTGCATTTAGTCACTGACAGTTTATCATCTATTTTCGAACAGGTACAAAGTAGTGGCCCTGGGGCTCATGAACCAACCAGTGTCTTCTCAGCATGGCATAGACTGGGCCAATTTTTCTGATGCCCTGGTTCATTCAGGAAAGGCTCCATCGCTCCTCTCCCAGAGTCATTAATGGATGTGTTCTGTTACTTTGCTTTTCCATGAGCTACCATGATAGATCCAGCTGGATGTAACATGTGCGTGTCTCCGTGTGTGAGTGTGTGTCTGTGTGTGAATGGTCCCTGTGTGCCGGTGAGTCAGAGTTTAGAAGATCTCATGTCTCGTCGCCCCAAAAATCTGAGACATAAAATCTCTCCTGCTGAGGTCCAAATCTCATTCTCTTTCGGTGAGTGAGCATGAACCAAATCTTTAATCTTTAATAAATCTGTATATTTCCCCCGAAAATACAGTATGCAGTTTTCTGTCCATTGCTTTCCTCTTGGCTGAAGTGTGGTCATTTCTCTTTGCTTGCCACAGAAATTGAAAGAAAACATCTTTTCTTACCCATTCCTGCCTGAGGATGAGCAAGGATGGGACTGATTTTGAAAAAGTAAGTAATCTGGCACAAGTGCAGTAGTTGTATGGTGATGAACTTTTGAATAGAAAACTGTAACAACTGTAGAGTAAGCAACATGCGCCATCTACAGGCCAACCGTTGCCTCTACATTCTCTGCAGGTTGCACATGTGTAAATATTGTCATAGCTGTTTCTTCCTCTGTGGGTGTTGGTATAAGCGTGTCTTTATGTGCTGCTGGAGTCACTTTTCCATCCTTTAGGTGGTGTAGATTTGGCATGTGTAGCTCCCCCATGTGGGGAGTTTTGCAGCTTTCTAAACGTGAACGTTAACCATAGAGAATATTTGTGGGATCCACCTGCCTGTCTGCACGCTGTTGGTCTCACCTCCCTCGTGCACACACATAAAGACACATTCATATCCGTGTGCCGGTTTGGTTTGGCATGCGAAGCAGGAGGTACGTTTGTGGTCCTTTAATCAGAAATGGCCTGACTGCTGGTCTGTAGTTCCACTGACCACATGAGTGTAACCTGCAGGGTTGGGCTGGCTGCACATTACAGGCTGCGTAAATACACTTAATGTTAGAACAGCTCTGGTCGCACATTAACACTCCCAGCTTCATGACAGTGAGGCCGCGTTTCTGGGAAAAATGGTGCAGCTCCTGTGATATTCCATCCGTAAATTCCATCCCATTGAGTTGTGGATGTTCAGCTTTGTGGCATGTATTCACAGTTTTCTCCATAATGAGAAGATAATGTGTCAAATTAACATGCTTTTAAAATTGCAATGTAATGGAAACAGTGTACAAGGAATCATTAGTGGTTATTGCAATCATTATGTGTATTAAAAGTCACTATATTTTAAAGTATTACAATAAAGTGTTATGGTACAATACCCTATACCTTTTGGGAGTTTGAAATGTAAAGTCTTATCTAAGACCCAGAGGTTTTTGATGAAAAATAACTGTATAATAACAGAGATTCTGAAGAAGGAAATTAAGCTTGGATATATCTAAAAATTAAAAGGGCAATAGACGACATCAGGGACGTGTGTTTCAAGAGTGAAAACAAAGGCAAAAAGATGGAAACAGAGAGGATTTTATATTAACACATTTCCGTAGAAGGGGAGGAGCATCAAACAACGGCACATATAAATTATCTTCTTAGAATAAAAGGACACCGCAGTGTTTTTCATATTATGGTTCATTTGAAATTCGCAAAAACCTGAAAAATAAGCGCTGGATCCATTTTCAATATTGTCATTAGGGAAGCATGTGTTATGTAACCGCAGAGTTTCGATTCTCATGTTGGAAAGTACTGGCAACATCCAGAGACCTTATAAAACAGTGGTAACAACAAAACCATTGAGTCTTTCTTCAATGGCCAGTTTGACTTAATGTGTGTGTGTGTCTGTGTGTGTTTAGTCATTTATGTACCTCTTTGGGACCTATTCCAGTGTAAACACAGACCTTTTCAGGACCAGTGGACCTTATGGGGACCAAAGCTCAGTCCCGATAGGGCAAATCTGCATTTCTGAGGTCATGGTTAAGGCTATATAGGAAAGATGTAAATCAGGTTAAGGTTAGGGGAAATGGTTTGGTGAGGCTCTGCACGATGAATGGAAGTCAATGCAAAGAATTTAAGTGTCATGTGTTGGTGACTGAGCTTCCTGTTTTTACTCTTCCTCTTCTCTTTCTCTGGCTTCTTTCATTTTATCCTAGTCATGTCTCTTCTTTCTATTCTTTAGAATCCACCCTGTGCCCTTTTCTGTCTGTTACGCTCCCTCACTTGTATCACTCTTCATGCTCTTCACATTTTGTCTTACATCTGGCAGTGCCATTTTCAGAAAAGGGTACACATTTCATTTTCCAGTCCACCATCCCTTCTCTCACCCCGAAGCATCCACCGGAGATAAATTAACTTGTGATTTATGCTGGAACACACCGTGTGCCTTCCGCCAAAGTCTCTGCGAGGGAAATTTACTTCTGTAGGGCACATTCACAGCCAACCACCTGGGACAAACCATTTTCCACATACCTCTGGAGCCGCTCACGGTTTTAAAAAAGTCTTTTGGGAAATACCACTTTTCCAAAACACTCTGCTGCTGCAGCACTAAGGGGATAGTTTCGTTCACACGAGACTCCTGTAACCGGGAAAGGTCGGAGGTCAAAGTCTTGCAGCATGACGTGCATCTGTGCACATATTCACACATTCAGAAAAACTCCAACAACACATCTATGGATCAATGTATCAACAGATGCAAAAATCACCCTGAAGATGTTTTCTGGAGTCCAGCCTCTGTCTCTGCACGTGCGGCCAGGAAATTACAGGCTTAAGGAGATTTGGTTCTGAGACTTTTCTCAATGGTTTGGCCGTGTGTGTGTGTGTGTGTTTTTACTGTAGGTGTACTATGAATGTCAAATCAGCACAATGCACTTACATCCTACAGTGGAACGACTACAGCATATGTGTTTCATGTTATATATATATATATATAATTGTCATATATGTGGAAAAGTGCACCAACTATTTCATCTTAACGACTGTACTCACACTGTGCTCATTTGTGCCCCCTGCCCCTTAACTAAGTTTTCTCCCATTGTATCTTATTGACTGTTTCTCTATAATCTGGATTGGGTCCGTTCCATTTGAGTCTCGTCACGTAGTTTTAATTTGAAATTCATATACATCATGCTGAGCTTTAACTGGCCCCATTCGGTAGTTGATCTCTCTCAGTAGCGGCTCACGTGATGGGGCATAAGGTCACAAGCCTGTGCCATTTTTCAAGAGAACTGGTCTTATTTTATTTTACGGCCTGCCATAAAAGCGAGACTGGAGCAGCACACATTCATACGTCTCTTATGTGTGCGCACACACAAACACACACACACACACACACACACGCTCTTGTCCTCAGTTGGCCTCTGTGTGAGGGGAACCCCTCCCCTGCTGTAGTGTGTGGTCAAAAGTGGCCACATGCACAAAATGCAAGGCCCAGTTTTCTTTCTTTCTTTCTTTCCTTCCTTCCTATCTTCATTTCTTTCTTTGAGTTCTTTCCTCATTTAGTTCACTCACTGTGTTGTGCTTTCTTTGTCTCAATTCTGCCCATTTTTCCTTCATCGCTTTCTTTCAGAGAAAGTTTCTCTTCTGTTTTTCAACTCATTGGCTTCCACTTGTCACATGTCCATTAACGCTCTGAGTCACACATTCACATAGACATGTTCTAACCTTTTATTTATACAGGGTAGGTTGGGTGAATACAAAGAAAAAAAAGATAAATGAAGAAAATCTGTATAAACAAGGTTATATACAGTGTATGAGGTTATTATTTAGATTTTACATCAAGATACACGTACTTTAAGTTGAATGTTTACTAAACCTCATGTGGTATATGGTTCCTGAAACAGCAGTTGAGTTAAATATGAGAAGCAAAGATGACATGATAATAGCTTCTCAACGTAAACTAGAACTAGGTCCTCAGACTGTATAATTTATACATACTGTCGGTGGTGAGGAGTGCAGGAATCTCCTCGGCACACCCTTAATTACAGGTTTGGATTCAGATCTGGATGTACCCATCCTCAAATGCTGATGTCTGTAATAGATAATTAAGAGTAAATGCATAATGAAATAAAAGAGTGTAAATATTTAAGGTATTTAGTCATTAAGCCGAGACAGGATTGCTACACAGATGAACTCGCTTCATTGTGTCGTCATTCATAAAAGGTAGAGGGTCAGTGGCTGAAAAACAAACATGCACACCCAGTGATGAAAGAAAGGAGCAATATCTACAATGAGGACTTTTTGTTTCAGGGCATGTGTTTGTGTGTGGTCGCCCTTTTTTCTGAAAGTTTCCACTGCTGTGAGAGGCGAGCTTTAACAGGTATTAGATTAATACCGTCACCATATGGTCTTCTATAATATTTTCATTACCTGCGGTGCGGCCTGTCAATCACCGCCGGGTGCAGACCACAGACGTTACACAGAGGGAGATCTCAGGTTGGTGGCTCTGCAGGTGGGGGTGGGGGCTCGACTTGGCTGGCCCACCCGTTCTTCCACGATGAAACCCGAGTCTCTGCCCTAAGCTGCACGTCCAGGAATGACATTCTTTGTCCTGGCTTCGGCCATAGCGTAACCTATGCAGTGATCCCAGAATACTGGAACACTTAATGAAAAGCGGCCTCGTAGCATCTGCAGTGAAATAAGAGAGAGTGAGAAGAAAACAATACGAAGACCAACGTGTGAAACAGTTAGAAGTTAATTCGCTTTTTATCCGTCTATTACCATTTATTATTATGAGGCTATGATACATTCTCTTTAACTCTATGGTGACGTAAGCATGGTTAGTTACATTCACCACAAACAGCGGCCATTAGATCCCTATGACCACACTCCACTTGTAAAAATCCACTTATTTTTCACCTATCTAAAGTATATTAACAAACGAGGACTTTGCACAGTGGGAAAAACACTGTTAAAAGCTCTGTGAGCAGTTTGTAGGACTATGACAATATCTTGAGGGGAAACATTTTTTTCTCCGTGGAGTAAAGTTAGCTGGAAGCAGGTACTCTCTGTTCACTGAACTGGCATCACGTAAGGAAATATGATTCCCTGGTTTTGTATTTCTCACTCTTTCACAGTGCAGCCGCATTTCGCGACTGTGCGGAGCAACCTTTGTCATAGTGCACGGCTGGAGGTTTGTTTGGTTGGATCGTGTAATGCAAAACCATAAAAAACAAGTTTGGCTGCACAAAACAAGAGTAATTGGATCAGTTTTAGAGTTACAAGAAGTTTGATGTGCAGCAAGTTGAGGGGATCTGCCACTGTGGCCTGGAAACCAGGAGTCAACATGAGGCCTTTCCAGTGAAATGTGGTCACTAATTATATTTGCAGCTGGTTCAGGACTATGTCAATAAGTCAAGAATGGGAACATGGTTAAGGGGGAAAGATTGGCTACATGGCAGATTTAGATTTACTTGACTTTTCCTGTCTGGGACAATTTTTTTGTTTCTTTGGGTTGTGCTCAGTGAAGAGATTAAAATAAAATCATGAATTGAAAGCTCAAAGCTAGTGTATGACAGTGCCATCAGTCCTGCTCATATACTTAAAGCAACACTATGTAACTTTAGCTGAGCCACAGCGCCCTCTGCCCTTTGAAGACAAAGTGGTCTTCACATAGAACCCCCCCGAAGCCTTTCATTGTGTTGACTGCGTATAGTCCCATTAACTAACTGAAACACAACTGAGTAGTGAATATAACCCATGATACCCGGCTTTGTGAATCAGAATGAATGCGGCTGTTACAAATACATCAAGCTCTGTTCAGATTCTTGAAAATTGTTCTTTGTAATTTTGGTTTTTAATGACTTCTAAATAATTTTTAACTGACCTACAGCTCAACATGACTCTTGAGCTTGATGAACCTGATTCTGACGAATTGAGTCATTTGATTTTGCAACTCTCCAATTTCTTGGAAATAAATTGAGCGGAAATAAAGCAAATGTTGAAATGAGAGCGGCACCATTCTCCCTATCCATGTCAGTTTACCATGAGGAAATATTTTGACGCTGCTTGCAAGCTTGCGTAGTATTTAAATACAGATACAAAATGAAAAAGTGATCTGTCCTTGGTGACAAGTCATCATACAACACTGTCAAAGTGGGACTTTGGAATGCTCCAGTCAATCAGACGGAAAGTGGCACTGCATGATTATTGCATTTCATACACATAAATTTGATTTGTGAGACACCGATTTAAAAAAGGAACGGTTAAAATTGGGTCAGCGGCCGAGATTCCCTGGTTTTCAGTGGCTGGTATGAATCAAACTTCAAGCAGCTGGATCCTAGCAATAACTCTGAAGCCAGACGCTTTGAAGCTGCCCGTTAAATGCTCATCTTTCAAATTCCATACCTCGACTTTATAACGCGGGGTTTTCAAGCTTTACTCATTATCAGGGTTATTTCCTCAACTCCCTCCAGCCTTTCCACAGACTGTGATAGTAGTGTATAGTATCCACATTCATAGATTGTCCTTTATAGTTTTCCCAAAGACTTAATTATAATTTTTTCTGGTTTTCTAGGAACGTTTCTAGAAATGAATCATTACTGATAGGAACCATTAGTAGCCGTGTGCCTAGCGTGCATACTGACTATATGCATATGCTTAAACCTTCTTATATTAGTATGGAGTATGGAATTGGGGCAGCATTAGTTCTAGGCAGGAGCTGCAGGTATAGCAGTCGGTAGCTAATCCCCTGCCCCAGAGAGCTGAAAGCCTCTCAGCACTGTCACGTTCTGTTAATGTTAATCTGGACTGGATGCATTGCCGAAGGCTGACCCACTGCCTGCGACCCAGCCGCGGCCGAGGTCAGAGTCTGACGTCAAGCGGAGAGGCAGGGTGACCTGTGCCAGTGTGCCGCCTTGTGATGATTACCTTCAAGAATCTGGGTTTAAAATGCCAAAGACCTTTGAAAACGGCAAGATTTGGTATTTGGTGATTACTCTGATTAATACAACATTTATAAGAAATAACGGAGCACTTATAACTATTAAAAATATGTGCATTGATAGGCTATATGCTTGATTTGACTTGCTGAACTTATTGAGGTGTTATTCAGAATGAAAGCAGCTGTGGACAGTCTCCAACTCAAATTTAACAAAAAAGGGTTACTTTATAATAATTATAAACCAATGGGGCCCAGTTTGTGTTAAGTAAAATAAAGGTTGTTCGTTATAACTCACTGCCACTTACTTTGGTTTGCGATGTGATGCCCATAAAAACACGGGTGACAAACAGAGTGGAGGACAAGACACGCCCCCTCCTGTGCTCGTAGAACTAGAGTTACTACGCAAAACCTTAAATTGCATTGCATCTCATCATGCACAGTTTACAGAGTAAAATAGAATAAAAATAATTTCAGTGTGTACTTTAATAGTGTTTTATGTGTCTGAAACATCCCCTTAGACTGTGTATAAAAACGGACGACCAAAGGCCAAGGCGTCTTGATCGCCCCCTGGTGGCTGGCTGCAGTATTGGTCATAAATCCAGGCTCCCCTTTATTAGGGAATGGGTCTAAAATAAAAGCCAAAGCACATGTTGAATAAAGTTTCTGTCCCTTTTTGGTTTCCGTCATTTTCCAGCTGAGACAAACTCGCTAGGATTCTGGCGTTGACAGTGACTTGCGCAGACTCTGGTGTCAATTGACGTCATCAGTGCAAGATGGCGACGTTATATCCAGGATATTTTGGCTTTATTTCTGCATAGCAGGAGAAAGCCGAGATGTGTTGTGCATCTTTATATATAAATTTAACGACTCCTCAAAATTCTGATTATAAAACAAGTTTCTTCTGAGCTTTATTCTGGTAATATTATTCTCAAAGGGGCAGGTCCTCTTGTACTGTCTCTGCTGGCTCACTATCTCTGTGGCACGCCCCAGTGGAACAAAGCCTTTGTTGACGTTATTTGTTAAGCCCAATGTGTTCACATCTGTTTTGCATATCATATCATAAGTGAAATAGCAGGCAGTAAATATTATCAAAATTAGGAAATTGTGCGGCCATCCAATCAGGGCTGTTCAAAGCCTACAAACTGCACATATGGTATCATCCAAGTGGCCGTAAGTCCGACATTCAAATTCAACTCGAAACAGAGTAATTTAATAATACTGTAATGTAAACACACTGGGAAAATATCTGCTGCTTTTCCTCTTCCCAGTTACTGAATCAGTAACTGCAGTTATCACAAATTTGTTTTTGCATAGGCTATGTTTTTATTGGCTTCATTTGTATTGTACGTGTCTGTGTTCGAGAGCATGTTTGCTCTTGGCATGAAAGATGAGCTTCCACTTCTAATTTGCATATGACTGTGTTTGATCTGATACAGTTTGATTCTGTGTGATGGCTGTAAATTTGTAGGCCCTTTGAAGGCTTGTCTGCTTTAAAGTTCAGACCTGCATCCTCCCTAGTCTTCTGTCATTACCTTGTATATTTTACCCCACAATGTCTTTCTTTTTTCTTTTTTTTTTAAATGTCTGTCCTTAATCCTTAAAAATAGGCCAGGCTGGCAATCTGTGCTTACTTTCAACTGAATACTTTTATCTTCAGTGTTTATCAATGAAACATTTGTGCAGACATCCACAGAACCCAGAGGACACTACCAAACAAATTGGTTGAAACCCTGACTTTTAATTTATAACGCCAACACCAAGTCAAAGTTTTCACTTTCAGATCAAACTTCAGTTTGGTCTGAAAACAGTAATTGTTCAGCCTTTTCACATAGAGACATAGCATGGATGTGAAGTCTCATTTTAACTTTAATATAAATCAGTTTTGCACAAAATATATATATATAATAATAAGTTATTATATCAAATTGTTTTACATGTTTATAAAGAAAAATATAAATGGTTGTTGGAAGTTATCTGAGCTGTTGCTTTGGCTTTAAAACCAGTGCGGAAATGACTTTTAAACATCTGAGTTTTAAAGGCCAACAAGAGACAATTATGTTGAAACCCCAGTTGTATTCCCAAAACAGAGATTGCTCCGGGAGTTTAGAGCAGACAAGACCATAAAAATCCCCAATCTTTCCCCTGTTGGTTTAGAACTCAGACAACTCTGGAAACATATGTCTCATCACTGCCATTCGGACATACTTCCAGTTAATGAGGGTGTGTGAGGTTTTGTAATGCTGTATATATTGTAAATATTTATACAGATGCTAAACTGGTAAAATATCAAATGCAACTATTTTGTTGCTATGCCTCCTCTAAAATTCTGAATCAACAAAGTTATCTCAAGTCAGAAATTCAATAAAGTTGAGGATTTTCAAATTTGATGCATGATAAACAAAGACAATGACTCAGTGGAGAGCAATTATCAGTCTTAAGCCTTCGAGTCTCCTGCTAAGAGTTTGATCTTCAGTTGTGGATTTTCTTTACAGAGGATGTGGCCAGTTTTACAACCAGACTATTCAGAGTTAATGGATCAACACAGAACTGGCTGTGTTGCTGCTATAAGTAGTAGCCTGTGGCCTGTGATGTAATTTAAAAGGTTTGGATTTAAGCAGAAGTTATTAGGGTTCTGTCTTTGGATAGATACAAAAGGGCTTTTTGTGTGAGTAGTAATTTCCATTTGTCCTCAGGACTGGATGTGTCTCAAACACATCTGTGCAGTTGATGTGATGAGAAACACTATGTTGTTTTTTTTCAGTTACACTTACTGCAAAAAATTTATGTTGGTTTGATCCAATAAATAGTGAGACCTGTTGATTTGAGGTTTGTTGTGCAATGAGCTGCTTGTTGCATATTTTCATGCCTGTTACCATCTGGTTGACTACAGTAACTCCACTCACCCCACATAACTGCATACAGTAAATCTGTCTTCTAATATTTAATGAGAGACTAAGTGATGCAAATTACCCGTTTGAATTGCACCAATTACACGTGTTAATTGATCCTTTCCTGACCAGTTAACCATAACCTCTGTTATGGTTTTGTCATCGTGTGAGAAAGACACACGATGAACATTCTTCTGTGGGAGGTGGGGGGGCGGAGTCACATGGGTTTTATTATATGATCTACATGGAAGATTCTGTGATGCAAAGCAACATGAGATGAATAGTTGCAGAGTGAAATATTTTATCAATGTACTGTTGGTGGGCCCTTTATCTATAGCCTGACCTTGGTACTGCGAAGAGAGATAATGGAATATCTGTGGAACTAAACATGCACTATTCTCCTGTATAGATATAATATTATATTATATTATATACATAATATATAGTGGCATATGCAGTAATGTGTGAGGATGGTCAAGAATTCATCAACACCTACTAGCACCACGTTTATTACCACACTAATTGTTTAAACATGATGTCAATTATTGAGTTTGTCAGTCTTAAGATGTGAGGTTTTGATATTGATTTGCCTGTTAAGATGTTGAAGTTTCACAAACCACAATATGTTTCATCTAAAAGATTAAAAAGTAAAGTTCCAGCCATTATTAGAACTGGCTCCGCTATGTTTTTAGTACAATAAAGAGTTCACTCCTGTCCCTCTGAACTGGAAACTTGAGGTCCTCCTCACATTCTTTGTAACAAACAATCAATCAGGCTGTCACGACATTAGCCAATACAACTCCTGATGGATTATTGATTAGGCCTCTGGAAGACAGTGCGGGTCATGCGAGTGGTCGGTGTTGTTGTGAAACAAACATTCCTGCTTAAGGAATGAGAATAAGAGCAACGTTTGGCACAGATTGGCAGTTGGATGACTTGGCTTCATTTTTGGGGTTGAATTTTTTCATTGTAATCCCAACAAAAGGTTTTTCTCACCAAATTTCCAACAGAAATTCAGAATTCAGAAGAGTGATTGTGTGAAATGACAGAACATATTAGGCCGACCAAATAGATTAGCATGTCTAAAGGGAAATAGTTGGGCGCGCCATTGAAATATCTCCTAGCTTAAGAAACATTTTACAAATGCCAAGATTCAGACGGACGCAAAATGCCTCTAAGGTCGCAACTGGAAAGACCAAGGACGCAGGGATGTCTGTAGACAGAGTAGGACACAAAAGCCACATAGCTACAGACGCACAGGCTCTCCGTCTATGAGGTATGAATCATCTGGGATTTGATGTGGTTATTGGTGACCAGTGTTTCTCTGTGTGCCCACATTCCTCCCTCAATGCCACATGGGGCTTGATAGGATTCGCTGAGTCATCACAATCTTTGTTTGAATCCCATATTTCTTTCCTTTGGCTGCGGACTCAATGAAAAAAGGTATCCATCTCTGCTGAAACAATGAAGTTAGACTTATAAATGCTATATGTGGGATAAGAATATGCCTGTAGTGACTCAGGAGTTGCAGTAGGTTTATAAAAATTATGGAAAGAGTACATGCACTCTTAGACATCGTGCGATGGGACGGTTTAAAAAAAGTATAAAAATCAATGCAGCAGAACCAGAACCAGCCATATAATCTTATTTCTTCTACATATTTTTTCCTTATCAAAACATTGTCACTATAATGCCCACCAAGCAACTTGACCGCCAAAAAATCAGTTAGCGATTCGGCTGTGTTTTACTTTTAGTGGCTAATGTGGCCTTGAGCTGCCAGCCCCAAGCTGTAATGAGTTGCAGGCTACAGAGTTCTGGTAAAATTGTTTCCTTTTCCCCCCTCAATGACTTTTTTTCCATTTTCAAACTAGTCCTCACGCCATAACTGATGTTGACTCATGTGACTTCACTCGACATTGTTGACAGATGTGAAATGTTGAAGTGTGGCTCCATGCAGAGCGTTAAAATTATTAGATTTTGAGTAAAAATATCACAAAATAGGATTGTGTAATTTCAAATGTATATATACTGAGACATCAAGCAACACACACATAAAACCTGTTTGTACTACCATCTTATTGATGATAGTCATTGACATAATAGATTCCCTAGCCCCTGACCCAAACCATAACCATCCAAACTAGATGAGTAACCCTAACCTTAACCCCAATACCAAGTCTTAACCCTCAAACAGCCCATTGAATAAGTTGAAAAGGATTGGTCAAAATTTCCTCACTTACAAAAAAAGGCTGTTGCTCTGTAGGGTCTATGCTTAAAATTGTCCTGACAAAGATATAAGTACAGGAATACACACACACACTGTCTGGAGGAGCTTGTGCTAACATCAGAGGTTTATTGAACGCATCGCAGACGTCTGCCGTCACTGAAATTCCTTTATTCTTTCTGATAATTCACCAAACAAGCAGTGGTATGTTCAGTTCAGACTACGACTACCAACTGGAGCCTGCCTGACAAAAAAGCCTACATAGGCATTTTCAAAACCCAATAACGATCCTGACTGTAGATAGTTTCTTCGGTCGGTGGACCTTGAGGACAGTTTATTCAAAAAATGCACCAGAAATGTTGTTATTTTCTATTTTGTTACTCATGCAAATAAACAAATTACTGTTCAGCATCACAATCTGCAGCACTCACACATCAGTGGGTTTGTTAAGAACTTCACATTTCAGCCAATCTCCTCTGCCTCATAGTTTCCAGTGAGTTTACAAAAGCCCCGCGGGGTCGGCACTTTTTGCAGCATGTAAAGCACCAGGCGATGAAAAGTCACGTCTCCTCCAGAAACACTGTGTGTTGAGCCACATCAATCACTTCAATCTGAATTAGAACCAAGTGAAGCATACTGAGCAAATCAAGTGGTCTGGAACATCAAAATATGTTATTATATGCAGATCCTTTGTTTTTAGTTGTTAACCAGTTCACTGTGATAGTCTGAAGTCACAGATTTGTGGTAGTCCTCACTGTATGGCCTACCTTAGGCCACCATTTTTGCTTTTGATGTGTCATTGTTGTTTAGTATCCAGGACTAGAAAGATGTGGCTTTGAGCAGAGTTTTTGTATTCTCAAAATTCTATTCTTTTCATCAAAGCAACTAATAAAGGCAAACTTCTCTGAGGCAGTTAACTATGTGCGTTGCAGTATATACTGACAGACAACAGCACAAATTGTGACCATGTGCCGAGGGAAGGTAAAGGCTGTAATTTGGGAGAGGAGAGGAATCACTGCTATCTTTTTTATGAGCCTTCACAACAGCTATCACTGAGGTATTTATTTATTATTCTGTCAGTGTCAGGCACAGATGAGGGGTCGGGATATTTTAGTCAGGGTGATATAAAATGAGGTTTGAAGTGTTCATACCAACAGGAGAGGGATGAGATGATGTATATCCAAATCTGGAACCGGCAGTGAGAGAGAAAGAGATAAAAACAGAGAGCACAGATGGTAAAAGATCAAATGGATGATGCTCTATCTCAGCATTTTCCTTATATCCATGGCTCCAAACCCAAGAGAGAGTAGAGTAACTGGCAATTATAGAGTTTCATAAAAAATAAAAAGGCCGCTTTGGGGACTATTTTCAGGCATGGATGAATACATATTTGTGAGGTAGAACGTATTTCTGGCAGCAGGATGTTGTGTTGTATGTGGTATTTAATTCTAAGTAAAATACAGTTGTCAAGTTCACTGTAATAAATTCACTCGTGATTTGTTTTTCAATAGTTTAATGACGATAAAATAAATAATTGGGTTTTGGTTACACAAACAACACATCGTTCATTGGATCAATTAATTATTGGTTTTGGTCTTTACTTGGAATATATTGACTGTAAAAGAAAACAGTGTTTTCAGTTTTTCTTACCATTAGTGTGTTAGTAAAGTTTTTGTGAATTTAAAATGTCTGCAAAGTTCAAAAATCCTTAAGTCAATGGAAAAAGAAACCCAGAAAACTCTGCTGGTAAAGCTCCTGAAACTCCTCAACAGCAGTTTGGCAGATAAATGTCCGGGGCATCATGATGTCCCGTGATATATCAATGGTCGACAATTGCACAAACCAAGTCTACTAACAAAGCCTGGTAAACGAGAGCAGAAGGCTACATTTCCTACATGCACTCAAACGCGCTTGGATTTAAAGAGACAGGAGCTAAAACCAAGCGTTTCACACAGAGGCTGAAAAGAGGAGCTGCAGCAATGGTGAGGAAAGTGAAACCTAATTCAAACCAAGGAAAATTAAGGAATATAATGATACAAAGAATCATCTATTTAGTCCCAAATTCATGTATTTTGTATTATATGTGCATTCTCAATATGTAAATCACTAGTTAGTTCAGTTTTTTTTTTATTAAGGTAAAGAAAGTACATCTCTTTCTAATAATGACTTAAATTATGTTTGTGTTAAAGAAGCTTCAAGCTGGGTGCTCCGTGGATTCACCATACTCAGGTTGAATTAGTTTTCTGTTTCCAAGGAGTCATGAAAACATGTTATGTTGGTAACTGGTTTTCAGGATTGTTTAGGAGCTTAAGTCACCGGTTTTAATGACACTTAAGAGATGAGCTGTTGTTTCCAATAAGTAGATGTACTGAAATGAGAAGATACCAGAGTAATTTGGCATTTATATCCATCTTTACGGGACCATCTGACTTCAGGAGCATTTTATTGGATTTCAAAGTGTCACGATCCATAAAAGCGAACGACTATAAACAATATATAAATAACGATGTACTGTTACAAGAATTCTCATCACGCCACATGAGTTTCATTATTCTCAGTGCAGCATGTTGTTGGGTTGTCATGCATTTCAGAAACTGTCTGTCTTTGCGAGAGGAAAATGGTTTACCAATGATTTCAGCGCCGTCATGATTGAGATAGTGTTTATTTTTAATGCTTGGAAGGACTTTGCCATCTCAGACCATGAATCATCTTTTCATGTTCTCCTACTTTTGTTTCCTGACAAATTGGGCTGTTGTCTCCGAGAGGTGAAGCCCCGCTCGTCTTCCTCTGGCCTCTCCGGTGATTTCCCCTCTCCTAAACCCTCCTGCTGCAGGACAGTAATCAGTTAACTCCAGGGACATGGGGGCTCATTTCTTTCCATCCTTTCTCTGTTATTTGTCTTTTCTTTTTTCAAGACCTCGGATTGGAGCTGAGTTTCAAGTTTTCCATGGCACTAACCGCACAGCGTGCACACCAAATCCAAACCCACCGTAGCCAGCAGCTTCTCACTGGCAGAGGTGTGTGTGTGTGTTATATGTGCATCTGTTTTCTGACATCTTTAATTTAAGCATTATATTATAGAGGCACTATAATGGGATTTTAGTCTAGACATAACATGACCCTCTTTGCTGTCGCCTGTCATCATTGTTGTGAAATTAGTCCACAGTCCCCGCAGATTATCCTCCAATTAAAATATCATCCACATAAACTAAAGTGTCAGGCGAAGAGAAAGACAGAGTTTTATACCTTGTCTTTGTGTATTTTTTTAATCTGCCTGCAGAACTCGTCCATACCCGAGTATCTACTCTCTCCTAACCCCTGTAAACAAAAGTCAGAGAGAGTAAACAGAAATTAGAGAGAATGTACTATTCTGCAAGTGATAAGACTTAAAATATAAAGCATGACGTCAGGGAAGATGGTTTTGGTTTTGTATTTATAAAGCGCTTTTCTAGTCTTGATGACCACTCAAAGCGCTTTACAGTACAGTTTTACATTCACCCATTCACACACACATTTATACAGTGCATCTATTCGCAGCATCCTGTTATTCTAGGGGGGGCAATTCAGGGTTCAGCATCTGTCCCAAGGACCATTCGGCATGCAAATGGGATCGAACTGCCGACCTTCAGGTTGGAGGACGACCACTCTACCCCTCAGCCACAGCCGCCCAAGATGTCATCTAACCATATACATCTAACACGAGAAAGGAAACCCAACACTCAAACACAGCTGTACTCTACCACATGTCACAGTCGTGTTTAAGCCCAAACTTACACATGCATATTGTTCCTCTGTATACGTTCAGTCCGTCTCACCCAGAATTAACTTTGTCCCTGTTCTGACCCCCCTCTCTATTTCTCTCTCTGTCTAACTCTCTCCATTCGCTCTCTTCCCAGATATCTGCTCACCAGCTGCGCTCAGATGGCTGAGCGGTGCAGACAGGATTGGCTTTTATAGAGCGTGCACACGCACACGCACAAGCACACACTCACACACACAGCCGCTCAGATGCAAACACAAACGCACACGCGATAGAGTCTCCCAGGGTGATCTCGCTACAGCGGGGAGCCAGGACTTTTGTCCCCGAGTTTGAAGATTTCTCTCTGTTCTCGCTTTTCCACATCTTCTCTCACTGTCTATGACCACATCGATATGAAACAGATGCTCCTAAGTCAAGCAACTGCAAACTTGGGTAATGGTCAGAGAAGGTTAGGAATTTGGCTGTTTTGCTGTTCTAATCCGATTAGTGTTTCTTTCTTTTTGTGTGTGTGTGTGTGTGACTAATATGAAAGTAATTAAACTGCAGCTTTTGAGAGAATCAGGAAGGTTTTGTGAAGAATACAGGGCTGGTTAAATGCCCCTGTGAAAACACAAGCTTGTAATTGCTTTGGCTTACTAAGATTATTAAATAAAGTGAACGAGAATTATAAAACTAAGCAACAAGAACAAGTTTGGGGTCTCTGATCGTTTCTGCAGGGATGTGAGTCCACGTGACATCACAGACCACTATACATTAGTGCTGCGGCGGTTCTAGAGGAAGAGCGGGCTGTCCACTGACCAAAATGTCTGTGAATTGATCCCGGGCTCCCCCAGTGCGCTGGGTGAAGTGTCCTTGGGCAGCTCAGTCCAATATTGCTCCTGACAGCTGGGCCGACAGAATGATGTGCAATTTACGGTTTTATAATTATGAAAATTGTTGCCTTGAAATTTGGATTTAGAATTTTCTGGCCTTTCCTTTTTGCAGAGTACCCTTCATTAAAGTTCACTCAGTATCTTGTGTATACTTCGTGATTCATCTCTAAGATTTTCTGCGAGAGATGTGTGGCTGATGTTAGAGGCAGTGTCTCAGAATTAATCTTTTGATGACATAGCACTGGGCTCCACAGGCTGGAGGGAGGCGTCCGCAGCCAGCTCCCCCACAGAGGATGTGCTGTTGTGAATAGAACTTGTCAAATGTACTTAAGGCTGCTGGACCTTGGATGTAATGCCTGGTTGCAGTTCTCCAGACATGCACTTGTATTTTGGGTTTTTCGGAAAAAGGAAGACGCCACCCTCTGAGCTCTAAATGCAGACTCTGCACACCACTTCAACATGAGGAGAAATTTCAAATTTGACAGACCCGACTCGCAAAGCTATGATTAGACAATCACTATTTATGGGTCGGGTTTAGCAGATTGTCGGGTGGCTTCAGTCGTCACATTTTACTGCTTCAAAGGGTATCCTCTGTTTCCAGACTCTGACCCTGAGTAAACTGTGACCAGACTTTCAGATGGGTTCCGCTCTGATTGACTTCCGATGGTGACGTAACTGCAGGGGTCCCTTTCTGACCTCCCGGCAGGAAGGTCAGAGTGTGTATGTATGTGTGTGTGTGTTTGTGTGTGTGTGAGTGTGTGTGAGTGCCGGGGTAGGGGTAAGGGAGGTGCTGAAGGGGAGAAAAACAAGGTGAAAGTGGGGTCACGGAGCAGAGGGACCGAACAGGTTTCAGAGGAGGTGAATGGCGGTGGGCCTCATGAGTTATCTTCCGATCCAGTCCAGATCCCCATGATCATCGCCCGCTGACTTTTCCTGAATTTCAGCTCACATTTAAACTGTTCTTCATGCCCTTCTCTCAGCAACATCACATGAACTCACTATCTCATGTGCATGTGCGATTCAGGGGGAGTTACTTTTTTGGCTCGCTCTCACATGGAGATTGAAATACAGTATGCAAAAAAAAAAAGGACAGCTGCGTCTGTTCGGAAGATGTTGGGAAGACAGTGCCGGGAAAAACGAATGCTGGAATGATTTGGTGAATATTTACGACCCCTTGTTAGAATCCACAGCAACAATTTTTTTGAACGGAGACGTTTCAAATTCTTGGTGTTTTGTTGCAAACATCTGGATAATAATCTGGATAATGAGTTGCGTTCTGTTGCCTGTGCTGCGCATGGCAGAGGCACAAACCAACGAAATCTTGTCGAAACAAACCCTGAAGCGCAGACAACAGCCAATCAAATTATGTGTATGTGAAAGATTAGGCAGATGCAGCTGGTATGTGAGATCATCTTGTGCACTTCTTTTGCACGGCACATTTGTACGTTAGTTATGTTGTGTGTCTCAAGCATGAAACTGTGACTGTTGGTGCTGGCTCATACAGCCATGCTAGATGTCAATGAGTCCAACCACAAAACCTTGTTTCCTCTACATACATCAAGCAAACCTATTTTCAAAAGGGCCGTATGTGCGCAAGAAAAATATGCAAAGCAAACCAAATCCGACAAAAGTTAAATAATAACCTTTGATTAGACCACCCATTAAATGAAGGCAGAGAAAATGGAAACGCTAACAAATGAAATATAGGTAGAAAGTGTGAAAAAAGAGAACGAAATTTGAAGAAGAGAGTGAGAGAAAAACATGGAGGTTAAACGATTTCAGTTGGAGTAAATTTTCCTATTTCCTCATAGAAACGGAAACATGTTGGTGAACCCGGCTGGCCCGGCAGGCCTTGGCTGAATGGATATCATCTGACCACGGCGGTCACACCATGGCTATGGCTTACTTGACTGCAATTCAAATACACATTAGGACACAGGTAGTTATTGTGATGTGTTTTTTTTTAAGATATCGTTCTTCTAACTGCTTTGAACATACATCTGTTCAACAAATGAACAACAGTGAATAAGCCAAATGTCAGAGGAGCATCGGAAAAGGAAGTACGCTTTTTGCAGTGTGGTAATGACTGGATTGGAGTCACTGGGTTGTCTGACAGATTCAAATGGGAATGTTGATATTGGCGCTCAAACCTGCTGTAACAAATGAATGGTCTGAGAAACTTCACGAATACGGAGTCAGTAATTGTTTTGGCGGGATATCAACCGGAGGAGGAAGGAGAAGAGAAAAAAATGTACATTTCATGTGCTGAGTATACTGAGACAGACATAGATAAAAAATTTTTAAAGAACGAAGCGTTTAAATACCTATTAAAATAATACTTAAGCCTAAATCTGAGGCAACGATATGCTAATGATATAGAGAAATTAGAAATTTGTGCTGTTTGTGCCCATCATGTTCATTTATCAACAGGTTGAGTATCTGAGCAGCACATTATCACCGTTGGACGTCACAAACTTCACTCTTGATTAATGAGCATCAACATAATCCCCAAGTTAAGATAATCACTTTGTTTGCCATGCAAATAAGCCAGACAACACGCACATGTGGTGGCGGCAGCACGTGCACACGCAGTTCACAATTGCACACAGACACGGTCGTGCACGCTTTCCATGTGTGCTGGTGTTTGCCAAAGACCAGGAAATGGGAGGTACATATTCCACTGTTCTCTGAAGGAAAATCGAAAAACTCTTCTCTTCTTTTCCCCTCACTTCTTCTCTCATTTACCAATGCTAAACGTTCTATTAGACTTTCTTATTATTAATGACCATGAAGTGAGCCAGTACACTCGAATAATCTTGGATTATCAAGTGCTGGATTTAAAAAATGTGCTTCTGGCAGATGTCCGGCAGCTCATGATTGATTAACAATTCGTGTCTGCAGAGTAAATTATCTTCTGCTATTGGCTCATTGACGAGAGATCTCTCTCAAACACTTCCTAACAAGGAGAGAGCCCGAGAGTCACAGAAGCCAAGAGGCGGACGATGATCCCATCCCTCCCAGTGTGTGATCGATGGAGTTGAAAGTTCACGAGGCTCACACTGACATGCCCACATGTGCTATAGCTCTTATTCCCAAGATAACTTGAGGGATGTGTGCAGTATATCAAAGCTCACTCTCTACCTGTGAGCTGCACGGTGGTGTAGTGGTTAGCTCTTGTCTCACAGCAAGACGGTTCCTGGTTTGATTCCCTGTTTGGCCTTTCTGTTTGGAGTTTCCATGTTCTCCCTGTGTCTGCGTGGGTTTTCTCCGGGTCCTCCCACAGTCCTCAGACATTTTGAGTTGGAGCTATAGGTGGCCTGGCTCTAAAATGTTTACAAGTGTGAGTGTGAATGGTTGTTTGTCTCCATTTGAAAGATTAAACAAACGGACAAGTGCCTAAGGTTTGTGAGGAGGTTGAACTGTACAGAAGTCTGTGACTTTGCGCCAGGGATCGTGGTTTGTATCCCGTCTCTTTCCGACATAGTTTGTTTCTTTAAACCGTGTCCATGAGCTTTACAACTCTTCCTAAATTGTTTTTGTTGCCAAACCAAACCCCAACTATTAATAGAAGGATTACAGCATTCTTATGTGAATCATTTGTTTGATGGTCAGTGGTTTCTGTTGGACAGCACAGACAAATGTCATCTTGGTTTCTTGTCATCTATGGATAGATTCAACACGTAACTTAATTTTCCTAATCTTGCATATGGAAATTAATCCTCAAGCTACATCATCGGCCTTGCCTCGCGGGTTAAACACGTTAGGCAGGTTTTTTAGTTAACTGGGACATTTTCCTCAAACTGTGAATTTGATTTGTTTGGTTTTGGTATCAACGGATCCCGACTCTGATCAGCAGCGCTAATAATCCACAACTCATCTAAACTCAGGTTGGTGACAGCTCCTGTGATTAATTACATTGGAATCCGTCATCCCACGTACTTAAGCATTTCCCCCTGTAACTGAGAAAAACATTAACAGTGTCATGGAGCCTTCAGGAAGCGCTAACACATAAATTATCGACGTCGCCCATCGTTAGGATATACGATGCTATAAAGCTGAATACTAAACCTGCCAACATACACTATGCCCTGTCATTCCTTGAGGCCACTTCTAACTTTCCGTTTCCCTATACAAGGGCAGAGTTATACTTACACACATACAGGTGTGAGTTTGGCACAAGCAGCGGGCTGGCAGGTGTGTTTGCTATTGCAATGTGATAATGACTATCATTACACCCCAGGTAAGGACAGGCGTCGTAGGAGGAGGCCGGGATGGAGCCGAGGGGAAAGCAATAATGCTTTTACCAGGAGGTGAGCACAACTGGCGTTTCTGCCTCCTGCACAGCCTGCCATAAACACACGTTTAAAGAGGTGCACGTGCGCACAACCCAAAACAGGGAGAAGGAGATACACAAACAGAGACTCACACAAATTAGCACCTTGGCGAATTTAAATTTAGCTCCAAATGAGCCCTTCAGTGAGTATCAGTATAAATGCCCTCCACCGATTACTGTTATTTCATGGAAGCAGAAAAGTGCAAGTTAGTGTTCTAAGACTGTTATTGCTTATAAATAATATGCAGATGTGATCAAATCTAAATTCTTTTGTGTGGCATTGTAGAAAACCATTTTACTTCCAATACAATTCTTATAACATGTGTTACTATAAATTATAAATACTATGACTACATGCCCAATTATTAACTTTTTTGCGATCTTTAAAATCAGCCTTCTAAGAGTGGAAAAAGTGGGAAAATGATAACATGTCTTCATAAATCAAACTGAGTTATGACTAATCCCCCCCGTCACCACACACACACATCTAGGTAACTCTATTTGGAAAGACAACAACTATGTTTTCAGGCTTTGCTCTGTATTTCTGCACATGCACACAAAAACACACATCTTTGAATCATTACACTCCGCTTTTCTAACCTTTGAGAATCTTACCATTACCACCTTGAACTCTTAGACCTTTAATCCTACCTTTAAATGTAAATCAGACTTTTGAAATACCTCAAAACCCTTAGAAAAAAGTAGGTGTCTGCGTACTGTCCTGTTTCCTTTATATTCTGTGATTGCACACACATGAATCACTCATGACTTTGCACATACACACACACACACACACACACACACACACACACACACACACACATACACATGCACTTTGTGACCTGAAGTCAGTTCCAAAGAAAGCATTGTTTTCCAAAGCGATGATTTAATGAGCAGATTCCGGGGCCAACACAAATGAAAATGCATGATAAGCAGTGACTGCATCGGTGATAACACCAAAAAGCAAGTTTTTTTTAAATCTTGTTTATGGTAATGACGATGATAATTGCGACAATTAGAATTCAGACTTTCTTGGGACGCGTGTTTAAAGTGAGTGTTGTTGCCAACATGTTGTGCACTTTAAGTGGCTCATTTGTGTATTTTGTGTCCACATTTGTGTCCTCATCAGCACTTAAATTATAATACAATACGGATGCTTGAACACACTGGGTGACAATTTAAGCGTTTGTCCCATTACACTCCTTCTGTTTCTAAGTGCTATACCTGTACTTTAGTGGGCCTGTGTGTGTGTGTGTGGGTGTGTGTGTGTGTGTGTGTGTGTGTGTGTGTGTGTGTGTGTGTGTGTGTGTGTGTGTGTGTGTGTGTGTGTGTGTGTGTGTGTGTGTGTGTGTGTGTGTGTGTGTGTGTGTGTGTGTGTGTGTGTGTGTGTGCGTGGGTGTGCTTGCGTGGGTGTGTGTGTGTTAGAGAGCCTTGTACCAGATGTTATATTGCAAGGGAGAGCAGCTTCGTATGGCTTGTTGTAAAAAAGAGAATCGTTACAACATAGATGTGGTGAAATATCTCTGAGGCCACTTTCTGGTGAGGTCCTCTTAATGTAGGTTTAGAGATGCAGATTTATAAAATAAAATGTAGCAAATGGATTCATTGATGGTTAAAAAAAACTGGAAAGGTAGATACAGTACATCCCAACAATGGGTTGTGTTTATTTCAGTCTTGCACACAAGATTTTTTCCTTTTTTTAAGACAATTTAACTTTTACCGATGGCTATCAGGATGTAAAGAGGACATTTATATCTATTCTGCGAGGGAGTTTCAGTCAAGATGAGCTGCAATGAAGTATATATATATATATATAATAAAGAAAGTGATAAACAACTAAAATTAAGTAATAAAAAAGAACAAACAGGAACATACAGGAATCAGTGTAAAAAGGGCAGAGGGTATAAACCCAACCTGACAACCCCAAGCTTGTTCTTATTAATGGCTTTAATGTAAAAGTGTAACTATTTATCATCCATTAACGCGCCATTCATTTCTCCCCTACCTTTCAGCCATAAGTCTGTTACTCAGTTTGTCCACTTCTTTGTTACACACCCAATAATGACACTAGCTTAGATGGGTTGACATGAAAAGCATCACTGTAATGAAGCACAGACTCACAGAGCTCTGTTCAAAATCCAAATTTGACCGAAATGTTTTTTTTAATTTTTTGGTCTGTTTTAGGGCAAGGAATAATTTGTTTTGGCAAATGTGCCCTCTCGTTTTACTGTCCCAGCTCGGTGAAAGAGAAGTACATATCCGCTTCCCAGCGCTTTCCTACGGGACTTTCCCGATCTGTCTCCCACGCAGTAGACGAGACGAGGCTGCACAGAACCACCAAACAACTAACAGAATTAAACTGAACTGAATTTGTATCATTTGGGCCACATGTGTGCACACAAACATTCAGTTGCACTGATGAGAGACTCGGAAGATCTATTTACGGATTTATTGTAGAGTGACTTTTTTTCCTATCGAAGAAACCAGCCAATCATTTTCACTCGCTATGTGTCAAATGACGAATCTGTCTCTCCCTCTCTGTCATTGGCTGTTTCCTGCACGGCAACAAGTCAGCCAGTGTTCCAGCACCGGCCCCGTTCCAGCTGGCCCAACTGTTTACACTACCAGGCATAAACACTTAAGATTGGGGATGAAATCGGATTTATTGCTCCCGCCGGCCAACTGGTCCGTATCTGATGTCACAAAAAAATGCCGAAAGCGATTGGTCCATTCCAGAAGTATGAATTATTATTAATGTGTTGCCTAATAATCAAGAGTATCAAGTTCTGCTCATGGTCGCTGTTCATAATCTCTGAGAGCAACATGGTCTGCAGATGTACCAGATGCTCGCTCAAGTTTTCCTGAAACACAAATACACACACAGCACAAATACACACACAGCACCAATACACAAATATGCACAAGCATGTCCACACACACTTTTTTTTCATCATAACTATCTTTTGACTTGTCGCTCCTTGTCTCGCTCTTTTACACTGACACACACACACACACACACACACACACACACACACACACACAAACACACATCCCTGTTTCTCACAGTCTAGTGTTTCTGTTGTTTGATTTACTCAGTGAACTCTGACCCTTGCCGGGCTGAGCTGGATGGACTCTTGGCCCTGCTGCTGGTCCAACTGGTTCATTTACAGCATAACCCAAATGGAACCCAGAGAGAGAGAGAGAGAGAGAGAGAGAGAGAGAGAGAATGAGAAAGAGACAGTGTGTGTTTGTGTGTGTCCTAGATATATTAATGGATTAATTCTAACCAAAGATAATAATAACGTGTTAATCATTGTGGTTATTTTAGATTAGATATTCTTCATACATATTATTATCTTATATTTATTTATTATTGCCTTTGTTTCTGTTAAATCCTGCACCTGAACTATACCTGCTGCTTCAAAACAAGAGCTGAACAAAGTGAAGTTGTTGTTGTGAACCTTAGTCACTCAGCACAAATGAAAACCTCTTTTCAGCGTTACACCCATCCTTTCAGAGTTTTACAAGTCACTGGAGGACTTTTTGATGTTATTCATTTCCTGTTGTCGTGAAGCCCAATTCAATTAAAGACGGCAGCAGTGATGTGACTCCATCTGACCTTAGCCTGTGAAGATACGACCACGTGATCCACATGTCTTCTAAACACAAGAAAATGAAAGCATCGCAAATGTGTGTTGCAGTAACTTGCTAATTCATTTCTTCTTTTAAGACAAACAAAAATGAAACCCATGCTGCCGTGAAGCAGCGTGGCAGCATGAGAGTTGTTGCCTTCACCACCATTGCCGATGAAAATCTGACACAAATTCACACATGAGCAAACATGAGTCAAGTTGTTTGGTGATATTTTAATGGAGAATTGTCATATATTATGTCAAGTTTGTTTGTCGCTTGTTTTTCACACAACTCCTTCAGATCTCAGACACATTAATAAGCTTCTTCGGGGTGGCCAACGATATGATAACATCGTTTCATTTAGAAAGGTATATCCTTTGAGTTCTTACCTTTTAATTGAGGTTTTAAAATATAGAACTGATTCACTATTTCTAATTCTCTGGCCTCAACAGAGTCCTCAGTAAAATGCAGATTCCTTATCACGGGCTGTCTGTCTTGTCTCTCCACGCATGTCTGAAAAGCTAGAACAAAACACATAGTATCGTGGTGAAATAAGTAAATCTGCAGTAAATAAACCCGTCAGCACTTCTTTGAACATACGAATAAGAAAGGGATCTTTATTTTCTACATTCCTTTGATGGCTCTTCTTAAAGTCATAGCTGTGGTGTTTTGCTAAAAGTCTCATCTCCGAAGGCAGTCCATCGCTTTGAGTTTTTTAACAGATGTGGGATCCCCACGGTTTCCTGCCTCACACATGCATTCTGAAAATATTGAGTAATGAGAGACAATCAATGTGGGTTATGACTTCATAAAGCAATTTATGGTAAATACGCTTCAAGGGATGGCACTCATTATCTACTCAACACTATGCCGATGGAGCTGTGGGTGAAGTGTTGGAGTCCACTAAACACTTTTGGAGTTTCAGGGGTAAACAGCCGAATCCGATACAACCGAAGAAATTAGTGACCTATTTCAGACTTAAGAAAACAACAGAAAAAACACAACATGCCTCCGTACTCCTCGTATGGTGTCATCCAAGTGTCCGCAAGCCGCGGCATTTATACTTGATTCGAAACAGGGTAATTTCCACCACGTTTTAAGCCTAAGAGTCCACCAGAAGTGGCTAAGTTAGTGGACGTTAGCCTTTCCGTCTGATCCACGGACATATAGGCTTAAAACATGGTGTAAACGACCTCGTTTCAAGTCGAAATTTTGAATGTTGGGGATTCTGGACACTCGAATGACACCACAAGAGCAGTATTGGGGTATGTTATGTTTTCTTTCTGTTGTTTTTTTGAGTCTGAAGATAGTTCACTCATTTCTTCAATTGTATTGAATTGAATTAATTGGATTTGGCTGCAACACTGTTTACCCCTGAAACTCCAAAAGTCTTTTGTTAATTTTCAATTTAGGGTGAACTATCCCTTTACGCCTTCTTGCTGAGCTTTAGATGACAAGATAGGAGAGGTTAAAACTAAAGCAACAAGATCATTGTTGTGCTGATGCATTTAACTGTTAAGAAATAAAGGGGTTCTGTCTAGGAAGCTCATAGCTGGAGTTCCCGTTTTCACTCGTGTGAAAAGCTAAGCTTGTGTTATGTTATACGTTTGTTATATTTAGGATGAATTAATACTGAAAACAGTCAAATACACTAAAACATGCATAACATACAATTATCTTGTATTTTAAGTCCTTTTGAGAATCACGTTGTTCCAGGACCTTTTAATTGAATTAGATGGTTCTGTTTCTAAGATGTTCTCTGTCTGGGACACCCGTAAAAACTGCAGTGACACACTTCCCCGACTCATCCCACCTGGTCAGACATTATTACTTTAAAGCACCATAGTAGCACACGTCCTAAGCTGCCGGAGTTATTGGGTTAGCTCTTCACCTTGTTGTGCAACACAACTCAATCCCTTGCTCTCAGTTCCCTTCCTAAGCCCTTGATACGGAAGTGGACTGAATTTTCTTCTTTTTTTTGTGTCCTTTCCAGCGAGACTGACCTAAAAGGGAGATGGGGGAGGTATGTGTTACAGTACAATAGCCGGTAAATCTCTCGACAGTAGACACACCAGAGCACTGAGTACATGCTTATAGAGGGAGGCTAATCAGCTTTCTGCAGATGGGTTAATGTCCTTACAGTGGCCTGGGGGGGGGGGGGGGGGGGGGGCTATATTTAGTGTCCACTCTCTCCCTCTTAACAGGGGATAACACTGGCCCTGTTCTCCTCTCTGTCGCATATATCTCTCTCTCTCTCGCTCTCTCTCTCGCTCTCTCTCTCTCTCTCTCTCTCTCTCTCTCTCTCTCTCTCTCTCTCTCTCTCTCTCTCTTTCTCTCTCTCTTTCTCTCTGCTTTAATTCACCATGTGGGCAGAGACAAAAGGAAATCAAAAAGTCAAAGAACGTAGATGTTATGAACCAGTGTATTCACTGTCAGCACAGATACGAGTGACAAAAAAAACCTCTTCACTCATCAATAAGTTTATTAAAATCTGTTTTTTTTGGAATGAGGTTAAAGATGAAGAGAAGGGTGATGGAGCGAAGAAAGAGATGAAAGAGATTATGAGAGAGAGAGACTGAGTAAAATATTTATTCTCAGTGTCGGCAGGGAAAGTGACATCTGGAGGCTGAGGCCTGCGGGGGTTAAGAGTGATCCAGACCGGCAGTCAGTCTGCTCAGCCCATTACCATGAGTCCCTGGAGACCAGTGCTCAACTGGTAGTAAGGTGTGTGCATTTATGCACAATATACCTGTTGTCCAAGTTCACTTTTGGTTAATGAGGTCTGGCAAAGCACGCGATGACGGTCTCTGGCGGATGTTGACGTCTCTTAGAGGGGAAATCCGTCACGTTCAGCTGTCACTCGCTGGCAGCAGCTCTCCTGCCCTCTGGGATTGCGCGGGCACCTCAGGACGTTGACCCGATAAAACTTCCGTCTGTCTGCCAGCGACCGGCGACCTGATCTAAATGCCAGAGCTCTTTACATCATATAGACCGAGATCCAGTGAGGTGAAGCATCCAGGAAACAGCATGTAGGGTGAGTGTGACAATGATGAGGAAAAAGAAAACAATAAAGGGAAGAACAGCTGTCTGAAGGTCTTTTTTGTTTTTAATTATCAAGTCAAAAAACTTTGCAACACAATAATCAGATCATTATTTCCATGTCCAAACAGGATGGCAGTTAAAAACACACGTATACAACTGTGACACAATCTCTTTGGAGCAACAGAAAAACAAAAACATATGAAACAGTTCAGAGCACAAAGTCAAATCTGCATCTCAATTTAAACACAGTGTCCACTGCGCTGCTCCGCCTCACACAGAGAAAAACACAAATGTTCCCCACACCACGAAGAAAAGAAAAATAATATTTTACTCAATGACACAGCTTTTGAATCTGCCTGCTACAACCAGCCAAACACAAACTGTACAAGAATAGAGATCGATAGAAAAATAGGAGCTGTGATTGAACATGCTTTGTCTCTTGCACTTTTAAAGCTGAGAAAAATCCTGGCTCAATTTATTGCCACTCAATTATCAATGTGATTGTGCTTCCTTACACATGTGAAGCTTTTGTATCTGCTGGGTCTTGGACAGGTTTAATACTTGTACATTGCTGAAACGCACACAATCCAACCTCCACCCCTTAACCACTAATGTGTGTTTGACAAACAAACATTAGCATAACTTCCCAACTCTGCAGATATTTGCAAACGCCAGTACAGGAGATCCATGTCCCAAAACAGCTTGTATACATGGAAAGCAATCATTTTTTTTCTATTACAGTGAATATCAAAATGCCTTTGTACACAGAGTATCGAGAAATTTACCATTCTATATATTTGATTTAAAAAGATGGGACAATATTTGTATTGTTTCGATTTTATTAAACCTTTCCTCTGTAAACTACTTAGCACTGTTTCAATATGCATTTCAAATAAGTTGCACGTCTAATTTACTTTCTGTTCAAGATGCATTTGAAAATGTTAAGGTGTCCTGTAGAGCTTTTGACCACTAGTAGCGCTATGGAGCAATGTTTTTGACAAGTGCGTTCCCATTTCATTTGTATTGTGCCATTCTCCAAATACGCACATGCACATATTGAATCAAACAGGGCGTATTTACGCAAAAGTGGGTTTGTAAAACAATGCATGTTTTAAAATATCAAAGTTTTGTCTGACGTTGAGGCTAAAACATAACTTGATGTGGTTCTCTACTCATCTGAACTCCACAGGGCACCTTTAATAAAGGCTGAGTTGCATATTTCAAAGGGATTTATTAATTAGCATTTTAACCTTCTGTATGTCAACATTTCAGCATGTAGCGTGTGTATGTGCATGCTGATTTACACCTTTTAAGAATGACTTAAAACTTCTCTCTGGGATAAGTTGCATGATTGGCTGTCAGGCTGTGCACGGGTCCGTTTCATGTTGCAACAGAAAAGGGCAGTTTATTCTCTCCGGTGACGAAACTGTTTCTCCCACAAGTACGATCTAATTTACTTTAACAAGCACTTTTCATCCCTCCCCCCCTTCCCCGCACTAAACATCCCCCTCCACCCTCCCGCCCCTTCTTTCTACAGATGATGAGATTACATTGTGACTTCCTCTTTGGTAATCAGGATGTGCGTTCGTCCAGCAGGACCGCAGATAAGAGCAGGCTTTAGCGAAAACGTTGTCAAAAAAGAAAATAAAGTTGAGGAAGATACATTTCTCAGTGTAAGAGACCCTTAGGCTACTCAGCTATTGGTAAACTCTCACGATACATTCATCTTTATCAGGTGTCATCGCCGCTCGTCACTGAGACAACTCGGCAACCACAAAAAATATCCCTTCCCTTTAGGCTTTGTCGAGGCACTTAAAGAAACTTATCCCTGTACAGGAATGAAGCATGCATTGTTTTGTTGTTGTTTTTTTTCGGTTCAGACAGAACTCGAGTGTCGAAGTAGATCTTTGGATTTGTAAACAGTATCGTTCCTCTTTTTTGCATGGTCCGCCCTCCTCCCCCATCCCACATACACCCACACACAGAGCAGGGCACATGTCAAAAGGTCAAATGGTCGCTGTTGTTGGATCAAGAATCAATATCTTCATTGCATCATGTTCAATATCTTCAATGCCTCGTGTGCGTGTCTGTTCCTCTCCATGGCTGCCGCCTGTAAAAGTGAGGGTCTGGTTTGTGTTTCTGTCTATTTTGAGTTCGCAGGAGGAAAATATCTTTATATCCAGGGTGTCGATGACTCTGAGGCTGAGCTCGACTTGCGGCCTTTTCCACCAAATCGATCTTAGCCCTGATGAAAGAACCATGAAGCTGATGGTCAGCCTCTGTCATCTCTCATTGTGTGCTCAGCTCCTTCATGCTGTTGCAGCGTACTCCAGGGAAAAAGCCTTTCTCTGGCCCGCTGCCTTCCCTTCTTCCCTTTATTCTCTTCTTTTAACTGCGCCCTAATGTCTGTTTAAATTTGTCTCCAGCATTCCCTCTCTCATTTCCCTTAGTTTCCCATCTTAAGGAAGAGATACAAACATAATTTATCCCTTTTGATTGGGCATGTGGTCCACCAGCTACACAATAAAGGATAGATGCTCACGAGGTTTAGTTACAGGGCAACCAGCTGGCGTACATGGGATGCTGTGAAGGGGTAAGATACGGATGATGCGTAGGCGAGGGTGGACAGGCGTAGACAGGCTGAATCTGAGCTACATAATAGTTGCTGAAGTTGCCATCGCAGACGTAAGGGGCAGGCTGATAGAAGCAGGTGACGTTGGCGGCGTTGGGAATGGCATTCTGCTCGGCCAGGACCCGCAGCGCCAATGACGAGATGAGGCTGAGCGTCTGGCGCCTCTCGTGGCCCATCAGGCACACGGTGCTCTCCTGCACCACGTCGTACAGCGTGGCCAGGTAGTCATACTTCCTGTCCTCCAGGTCCACAAAGTGGTTCTGCAGGTAGGACTCCAGCTTCCTCCTCTGCTCGCTCACGTCGGGAAAGTCTATGAAGAAGCGCGAGCACATGTAGCGCTGCAGCAGTTTCATCTCGCTCTCTGAGGCTGCACGGAAACCCCGCACCAGGAGGTGGCAGTACTTCAGCAAGCCCCCTCCTCGGATCTCCTCGGGACTCCGCGTGCAGATGAGGCGCTTACGCAGGTGATCGAGGGCGGTGGGGAAGTCGCCGTAGACACTCTCCCCGAGGATTGTGGGGTGGAAGGTGGCGGCCATTGGGTGCTCTGAGCACTCGTAGAAGAGGAGGAGCGAGTCCAGCCGGATCTGGAAGGAGTCCACGCTGAACTCAAACTGCCGTCGAAGGGAGTCCACAAACTTGAGCTCCACGTTCTTGCCACGGTTGTTGGAGAGGGAGATGAGACTCCAGCGGTCTGAGTCATTGCACACCTTCACCATCTTTTGCACATAGGCCTCCTGAAAACCCCAAAATGAAGAGTCAGATTCAAATCACCGATATGTGCATCTCATGGTTTTGAATGTTTAAATATGTGAATCAATGAGGGGAAATTTTGCACAAAAGATACTTGAATCCCTGGTAAAACAAGATTTACTCTTCTTATGTAGTTTTGTTCTACTCTCTATACTAATATATCACTTAATTTCCATGAAGTCACTGCAGCATAATAAGAGCAAATAACAAGCAAAACCGAACCTGAATTATTTCATTTCTTGACTTAGCCATGTTTCTGCAAAGAACACCCAACTCAGTCACCCACTCCTTTCTCTGTGTCTGTTAACTCCACCCCCCTGTTTTCCTTCCTCTCAGCACTTCTGCCTATTTCCTCTGAAAATTACACTAAACGTGCTCATTAGACCTGTTTGCTTTCATGGTAATAGGTTAACAAATATTGGGTCTTACAAGCAGATCATCTGGACACTTACATCTGGAAAAGCTTTCTTAGTTTGAGTGGGATCAACAACTGGACATAAGTGTTTTTTTCACCATGATAAAATGTTGGTATAATGGATGGGTAAGGATTTGGTCGGTAGCTCATGATGTTTTGCTGATCACATCTGCTGGTGGGCCATTAGTAGCCTGGGTAGTCTGTTGTATCCAGGTAACTGAGGGCCGGCTGATTAATGTGGATCCGACTCCAATTGGATTAGACAGAATCCTCTTTGAAACTAACCTTTTTACTATTGTACGGCTCATATCTGTGTTGGTTGGGGTGTATTTGTGGAAGATATAAATCTTGTCAAATCGCAAAGGAGAGAATATGCAAACAGTAAATGTGACCATTAAGTGGGAGGTGCACATAACTTCAGCAGTGAAAGATCTGTAATTACATGAGTGTGGATGGAAATGAGAGAAATTTGGAAAACTTAAGTATACAGCAAACTTTCCTGGAAGGTTTGAAAGCCTGGAAAGGTTAGAGGCAAAATGTAAAATTCTGCTATGCAAGTAATACGATCAGTACAGGTAACAACCTAATACGTTACCTTTAAGGTCACTGGTGTGATCTTCTCCTTATTCACTCCCTCTGGCAAGAAGTCTAGAAGAGAGTCCAGGACTATATCTTTCACTATCTGAAACTCCATCTCTCCTTTCAGGTCAGCGCAGAATATCAAGTCCAGATCTTTCCAGCCCAGCCCGCTGTCCTCATGCAGGACGTAGCTGGCAGCGGAGCCGTTGAGGCGCACCTCCCGGACATGGATCCGCCTCTCCTCCATGCGGCTCCGGACCACCTTGACGATATCTCTCGGCTTCACCTCCAGCGTCGGGAAGCTCCAGCGGCCGTGGATGGGGATGGAGCCGGTCAGGATGTTGTCCAGCCGCTGCACTTGCTCCCAGTTGAGCACACTGAGGCTGACGCTGTCCCCGTCCGAGCCGCTGTTGGCCGCAGCGGGCTCGTCCATGCTGATCGAGAGGGATGCGAACCACAGAACTTTGCACTACCTGCCGTCCTGTAGAAAAGAATCGTTGAGACTGAACTGGATCATAACATCAATATGTTGGGCGAGGAGAGTGTCTCTTTACGCATGACGAAGGAGAAGTATCTGGGCGGCGTTATGCTTGTCCTACTTCTCCTACGCACAATACAAAGTAAATTCTCGAGCTTAGCCCAGCATCTGCCGCCCCGCTGCGCGCTGCGCTCCGTTCTATGTCCACCCTCAAGCGATTGTTCACCACAACATCAGCTTTTCACAACATGCCAAAGACTCACTGACCCATCCATCACATCAGAAGGAAAGCGTTTCGAATATTTACTTCTTTCCTCTTTGGCTCACTTTTACGCACGTACCACACAGCCAAGGGCAACTTTTACGCAACGCCGACTGGCTGTCAGCTGCACACCTACTTCCAGAAAGCGGTGGACGGCTGCAGCTCCTTCACATTTTTGCCGTTTCTCCTCTTGTAATAGCTGCGCGATGTCACAGAGATCCAACTCCGCAGCTGCTAGAGAAGTCGTGGTGCGTGCAGTCTGCGAGGCGCACGGGGGCGGGTCGGTGTGACTGACAGTCCACACCTCCTAATAGCTTCTGCCACTTCCTATGCAGACTTTGAGTGGCTGCGAGCCCGGAGACTGAGGCGTGTCTGGAGAATGGGCGGCGCAGGAGAACAGACAGAAAACTCACAGAGAACAGTTGTGTTCAAGGCTGACACTTGACCAAAAAGCCCCCCCTTCGCCCGGAGTTGACTTCTCCTGCACCCCCTTGTTCTCCAACACCACTTGAGTCAACACCTCTATTACTCCAGATATGCAGCCAGCCTCTAAACCCCCTTGTATCCTGTGGGATCAATACGGAAACCTACTAAACAACTGATCCAACAGTTTGCAGCTTATTTGAGTCGACTTTAGAGGCCTGAATCAACAAGTTTCCAATAGTATGGAGTGAAGAAGTGTTTTTACTAGGCAGAGTCATGGTTTAACACTAGGAATGGTATGATGTAGGTGTTGTGTTATGAATACTGAGAACTAAGATACATACAATTCACTCTGGATAACATTAAAATAAATGCTACAAAGACCAATAATTACTTAAATCTTATATTTAAGATTCTCGGGAGCCTCATAATTCACAAGTGAGTCTGAGGAAGGCTCTGCACATAACCCCAACGCCCTCTAGGGGTGGTTTTTCACCCGCTCATCATTTGGCCCTGCAGGCATATATGACTGTTGCATCTCTTCAGTCTGTATAACACTGCAGCAAAATTCCAATAAACCTTTGTTCTGAGTACACAACTGGTATGTATAGCTCTTTAAAAGCTCATGTGTGCTTAATGATCAATTTAAGGGTGGGATTTTACAGCTCACTTAACGCCTCTGATATGCAGCCTGCACAGTAAGCTGTCTGTCAATATGTAGGGTATAGGCCACAGGTTCTGCTCGGGTTAGCTGCCGCGTAGGATCTATATGTGTAGTGCTTGGCACGTACATGCATATCTGCGTCACTGCAGACGAGCCCATAAACCAGCTTACCGCAGATTACCCTGTATATGCAGTGACACACGTTCCTGCAGACACACACACAGACATGAGGGAAGGGACTCATGCATGCACATTCGCATCTCTGTCGACTATGCACTGCCTCTGCCATTTGGAGGTAGTGTTATATGCAACTCACAAGGAAACAGTCAAACGTATGTGCGTGAAACAAGTACAGATGTTGCGATATTTCTTTTCTGAAACTGGACTTTGCGGATCTGCCTGGTACCCTGTGTGGAAGTGATGATTGCTATCATTGTTGTGGCTTATCGTTAGTGGTGTAATTGGCAACAATGGGGCCACTGCCACCTATATCAACTGACATCTTGCATATAGTAAATGTCACCATTTTACTTGAGGTAAATGCTACACTTTGGAAATCACTTCTTCTATTTCGAGGGGAGAAGACAAAGGGATTTCCGGTGTCAGAAAATGACAGTTTTTTGTTGGTGAAAGTAAAACTTGGATGGATAGATAGATTTGCGTATACTTGATGACGCCAGACCCAGGATTTTCCTCCGTGTCCGATGCTGGTCTCTATATCAGAACTTTTCTAGTAACAGACTAAGCTTTTTTAACTTTATAAAACACAAGCCTCAAACAAATGTCTTATAAATATTTGAGTAAGCTGGTGACTGAATTGCAGTGCAACCAAACGGAAGAGTTATTCCTGAAGAAGCCTTCACAAATTATCATGTTTTTTAACCTGTGATGTCTGGCTATAGGTGAAAACATATGTGCTGTATCTCATGACTATATCTGTCAAGCACTTGAACATGTGCGCGCAGACATCACATGCTTTTCCATACATTTACTGTGTCATTTCATTATATGTCATGAGGCCTTCAGCTTCACTGTAAATAATCAGTATAGATGGGATATATATGTAGTGCGTGGGAGCTGTTTTCACATGGTCTTGCTTCATATCTGTGAAACATTGGGTTAACATAGCCACATAGTTTTAGCAATAAGCAAAATTTAAAGGATAATATCTCGGCAATGATTTCGACTTTGAGAGCGTTGAACTGCCAATGAAGATGTTGTGTAAGGATTCATAAAGAGTTACAAAATGGATTCGTGCCAACATCCGGGACGTAACCTGATAACAGTTGGACGACCTTTGACATCCTGCAGATAAATATGTGTTTACCATGAAGCATCTATTCTCCTGAAGTTCATATGCACAGTGTACTTTCAGCATGTTATCACATCCTGAGTCCAGATCAATGATCTATTATTCCACATGTTCTAAACTTACGTCAAGTTTGACTCAAATGTCTGTTAAACGTCTTAATAATGTGAGGATTGCAATGAGAACTTGAAACTTTCATTCGAGTTACAGACATCATTTTTGACATTTCCTGATCGCAGACCATGCAGCTCCAGAGGTTCATACAAGGCAGCAGGTCAGCCACACCTGTCACTTTCCCCATTCACCAAACGGCTCAGTGTCAGGCTTACGGCCGTGGATACTTACCATGAAGCAGTGACTTACCTGATCTCTGACCTGTGAAGTGGATGACACCGGCCTGGTATCAAATGAGTGACGACATCAGAGGGCTGGCGAGGGGATTGTCCGACAGACCTTTTGTCAGGCTGCCGCACCAATCGTCACATATAGACGCAAATTTGTGTGTTAGAATACGTCCATCACTTCATTTTTTTGCATTAACGTGCACAATGCCCATGACTGTTGCGTATTTTTATTTAGCATGGAGCTCTTGTGTGTTTTCTTTGTGGCCATCTCCCTCCATTTATAGAGCAAGCAAAAACCACGGGCTTCATTCAGAAAGTCAGACGTATTTGGGCAGCCTGCAAACTTCACTATCAATCATGCATTCATCTGCACTTCCCCTTTTTTGCTCATCCTCTCTACAATCCCCCTTACCGCCATTCCTACATGTGGAAGTTGATTAAGAGATTACAGTGAGTCCGTTAGCTGAACGGGCCTCCACTCTCCTCCTCTGTACCTTTATCCGCCTCACTCTCTTAACGTGGTTTACAATTTTTATTCTTTGGATTTATATTAGTAGGAAAAAATCCACCTTTGATATTGGGTTGTCCCAACATGCACCTCTCATTTGGCCCTTCTACCATTTAACGCCTCTGGTTTAGACCGGGGAGCAAAGGAGATGTTCATTGTAAACTGAGAATGTAAACCCTCTTTTTGACAAAAATGACACATATTAACACATATTTACACACAATGTTGCTGTAGGGGAGAATATACCATGACAATTTTAATTAAAATCATATGAGTTGTTTTTTGGTGCAATGGACAGTTACCATAAACACACCATGTCTAACAACATTCATGCTAACATGAGCTAATTTGTGTTTTCACAGTCTATCTGATACATTTGGAAGATGCTGATTTTACCTGGTTAAACAATTAGTCACAGCCACTTTATGGAAAATATATCATTGGTGTCGTCATCAGGTTGCTACGACTTGTAAATGAAGACGCGGTCGACATTAGCATCAGCTGTTTGGCAAGCGGAAGTTTGGGCCTTGTTCACTGTGTTTGGTTTTGTTTGTCATGTCCAACCACAATCCAGCTAAATTACGTTTTTAAAGTCCATGTGATGTGTGAGGAAGATGCTTACATTAGCTGGTTAAATTTGGCAATATGGCTTTAAGATTTAGCCTGAGTCATAGCATTTTGTTGTAAGAAGTATTGGGTCGCTTTATGGAAAAAACTATATTGCTCTTCACCAGGTTGCTATGACTTGTGAATAAAGCAGCTAGGTAGACTTAGCATTGAATGCTTGCCTAGCTGGATTGAAAATTGTGCCTTGATTGTTGCCGCTTGTTCGACCTGGTGGTTGCACGGACAGTTTTGATATTGGCATGACTAGATATCTCTATTTTCTAACTCCTGAATAACAGAACACTGAAGTCTGTTTAATACATCTTCTGTATTCCCTTTAAAGCAAACAGAAAAAAATATATAATTTTCATGCATATATATATATATATATATATATACATGTCATAATCAGGGTCTGTCGGGAACACATTGTCCTCAGTTGTTTTGTGTTGTTGTCTGTCTGCTGAGAACCAACATGTGTAGCATCTCAGAAATAATTGTATTTATTCGTCATGCCCACAATAAACTGTTGAACTCGTGATCTTGCACAATCACTCTGGAATCAGCTGCAAGAAATTACCATCCTTCTTTTCCCGGTTCTGTGCAGGAAATTCACATTGTCTGCATGACTCCAGCCCGTGGAGCTTTGACACATAGCCTGCAATCAATACATGCAGTTGTGAAGCTCAAGGTGGAGCCGGCGGCGCTGTATCCAGGCAGAGTAAAACTTCAACTGTGTCTTCAATCAACCTTCCCAGTCAACCTTGACGAGTGCAATAGTGTAAGCCCCCACTAAACTCTTGCACAGCCACTAATGAGATCCGCTGACGTGCCCTGCACTGTAAGCCATGCTGCAGCGCTCCTAGAACCTCTTCCTGGTATCAGTATGTTCATGGCAAATATAAATTATAAAGGACTGTTGTTATGAAATGAATACAGAACAGTGGAATTGAGATCAAACATGTGCAGGGTTGTGGTAACAGGAAAAAACTCATCGTTGGTTATAACTCAAACATGAACCACACGTGCAGACACACACTGTCAATATGAAATGTTTATCAAAGGTTCCATGCAAATATCATAAACCTATAATTGATGTTTACAAGTCGTCGATCATTGACCAACACAGACATTTTTATAAGAACCCTCCGTGGACTGAACTGAACTCAGTCTGTTAATGAAGTCCCAGAGATTCATCCAGTCCTCCTGTTCTGTAAGTCAACACGTTCCTTGTTATTTTAACAAACTGTTCTACCTTCCTGACCTGTCATGACTGAGAGCAACACACTGTTCTAACAAAATAAACAGGAAGTTAATCACCCGATCTGTGACTCAGCTTCCTATCTGATACCGTGGTCAGAGATGTCGAGGCCACATTGATATGCATGTGTGGTGTGACAACAGACATGCAGATGCAAACATCCACAATCATGTCTCCTCTGTACAAAAACTGAAATAAGCCTGAAACAGAGACCGAGTTTGATAAACCCAACAAACCATTGATTACCAACTTGCAGTTTAAGGCCCTTACAAAGTTTAATTTGCAGGGATCAACATTGATCTGCATAACAAAGTAACTAGGGGATTTCCAGCAACTGCTTTGGGTCCTGCACCTCAGTTGGGCCCAAAATCTGAGCCACGTGTTCTGATTTAATTAAAAGTGTTAGGAAAAATACAAGTTAAGCACAATATTAGTAACTGATCTGATAATCTGCTTCATTACTCGTCTGAGGCTCTGTTTCACTTGGTTGTCCAGAATCAACATTTCATTACACACCAAAAAAGTCATTCGGTCAAAGTTGACCCAGTGTGAGTCAGAATAACAACACACCAGTTAGTCAACTTTACACAACATCAACAGGTTAGAGGCTATTTAGTTAATTTGACATTTTGCTAAATAATATGATATGTATTATATGCATATATAATAGATATACATGTTCCTTATCTATGAGTAATGTGTAGTGTTGTAATATGTTAAAAAAAGGTTATTGTTTAGAATACATATATGTTGTTTTCAAATAATTTACCGAAAACAGAGACAATATTTAGGAAAAAGTTGTTGTGCTTATTGTGTCCATCACAGAGTCAAAACCTTTTTATTTTATTATTTATTTATAACAGTTTTAAGATAGCCGTAATAACAAAAGGGTCAAAATACGTATGACAACTATTTACATTTGTCAGAGTAATAAAATAAAAAATAAGCAGTTTACAACCCATACTCGGTAAAGTTAACATTATATTATGAAATAAGCCCAAACTGGGTAATTTGTGACCCTGTTATTTCTAAAGTGTAAATACATTATTTCAGTTTGGTGTCTACGTGTTGCATTTATTATAATGAAATTACCACAAAACAAATAGAGGAGTTCAATCCGGGCCTTCATGTTCACCTTGCAAATGGTTAAAGACAAGTGCACATTGCTTTGATTTAAAGGATCTCAAGCCCACGAGGCTGGGAACCACAGCGCAAACACCAAAGAAACTTACTTCATGTCTCTGGAGCCTGTTTTTTTATATTTTTTGAATTCCTCCTTCCTTGTCAAAAGCCTTTCTTCCAGTTTCATAGAGAACATGGAAAACCCCTCAGTAGTTCCAACTAAGGTCACATTCACACGGCAAGGAACACCACGGTGCCCCCTGCTGGTTGAGAGCAAACAGCCCACGTTCTACTGGTACTGACCTGAAACTTATCAGTGACTCCGTTGAAACATATTTTGACATCTCGCTAGATGGCGCTCTTTTCATGCTGCTCAAACCGAACTTGCACACACTCAATTTCGCCTCTCTCTCATTTCCCACACGCTAGTCAATGTCAACACATATTTGTACAGCTGTGACGTAAAAGCAGTGTCACCCCAGAGCCAACTGAGGTTATCTTATCCTTTAATGCGATGGGTTATGATCCTGTTTTCAAAAGCTGAAGGATATAGAAGGCGTTTATTACACAAATGCACAATGACAAAATCTGCCATATTGGTCATCAATCATTCAAAGCATTTCTCCACACGTTACACTTGAAGGGTGATTCATGGTGAGACTGAGCCCCTGTTCTGTTTGAGATAAAGCTGACATTACATATATTAGACATATTTATGTGCTATGGGAAATCAAAGTCATTACAGTTGCAAGACGGATGAAGTTTGTGTCAGAGCAAATTAACACTCTTAACAATATTTGTATCCTTTATTGTAGCTCTTTGTCAGCACCACCATTTCGCCCTGGCACCAGTTCAGTTCTGTTTCTTGTCTGTTAGGCAGATGGCAGGTGTGACTGTAGTTGCAAATGCTCCATTTCAGCTTTGTTTTGACTCTGCACGTGATTTATGATCTTAAAGGAAACTAAAGTAGGAACTTCTGCTCTGTGTTTGTGTGTGTGTGTGAGTGTGTGTGTGTGTGAGAGTGTGTATTTGATCATATACCCTCCTCAGAAACACGTAAACAACAGAGTAGACCACATACATTTCCGCTGCACTTCCTTTTTAAAGCATCTGCAACATCTTATCTACTTTCACAAGTGAGATAACACACTCTGCCGCCTCAGTAACACCACGATAAAGAATTCAACGCACAACAAACACACACATGCAGCCACACCTTCTTTGTAACTGCAGTGAATCTGCAGGATCAACATGTTACAGCGTAGTGCTCAGATCAGTTGATTTTAGGGAGATGTGTCGTGCTCCAAAATATTTCAATGGCGAGATCTTGTAGGAGATCCATCCACTGTGCGAGCTGCAGGCTGCAGGTGATGTGGCAGTCATTTTGCATGATGATCAGTCATTTGGCACTTTGATCTATCATGAAAGCTTCAGGGTGGAGCTGCTCTCCTCTGCTTGTCTGTCTCGGCGTCTTTTCTTCTTCTTTTGAGCACGACCCCAGTGAGAGGTGATTTGGGGGGAGGTGTTCTTCCCTCGCTCCCACCGCGCAGAACAGCAGTGCAGAGGGAAATGAAGGAGAGATGAAAGATAAAAATACTGTCTGGTGTATAATTGAGGTTCTGCAGGAGGAAGGGAGTGAAGACTGCACGGAGCGATGATGAGTTAGGGAGGGTGAGTAAGAAGGGGGTTGGAGAGCATAAACAAAACATTTGGAGCAGATGTGGACAGATGATGAAGAATCCTTAAATAAAATTGCTAACTCAAGTCTAAGAGGAGGACCACGTCAGCACCTCACATGCAGCATCCAGCCAGCTGCTCCCATCCAAGCCTGATGTCACATACCACAGCTTTCCCCATTTACCTCACAGGAAAGGGCTCTCCTTCCACAGCTCTCAACTTTGCTTGCCATTTTGCACTTTGTCTAACTTTTTCTCTTTGGCCAACTTGCTTGTGTCTTTCATTCCAGACAGTAAATCAGTAAATAGTGTAAATTTAAAAAAGCATCCAAAACACGGCCTCATTCGACCTCATCTCCTATAGACCCAGGTATTCCCAAAACTCCAGGGTCAGAGTTCAGGAATTTGTCCCTACTCTTACCTCCATATGCAAATATGGAAATGAACAGTATTAGGCCAAATGGGGGCAATAACCAACAGGTGTGTGATGGTGTTCTGGGCTTACTGGTGGCTGCAGGCCTTTTGAAGGGAGGCTTCAGAGCAGTTGATGATACCAGTTGTGTCTGGGTACTGTTCTTCAAAGCACTGGGGCATGGTGACACAGATAGTACCCGTGGACGCCACTGAATGTATTGCCTCAGATTTTCTTCCATTAGGTCAATCCTGTAGCTCAACGACGCTCTGAGACCCAGTAAACCTCTTAGCCAAGTCGTCCTGGGGCAGATTAAGCGCTAACTTCATCAAAGTCAACAGGAGCTGGTCTGATGGATCAAGCCGAAAGGTTCCATTGTAGAAAGGTTCACGGTGGTCAGCCACTGAGTGAAAAGCAGGAAGTGACGAGCCAGTACACAGCAAAGCGAAAGCTGTGGTCCTTAGAAGAGTCTCGGTGAGAGGTTCGGCACATTGAGTTCCCAACATCTCTCTGGGAGTACTGCACATCCTGTTCAGCCATGGTCTTGTGCTCCACTCTGGGTGTTGCATTGTCATCTGGAAAAACAGTCAATTGTGTTTCTTTACTTATATGTAGCCTATAAACAAATGAAAAAAAAATCCTGACTGTAAATAAGACAACGAAATTATAGACAAATTTTAAGTGGCAAATGAGTTTATGTGTACTTCAAGATTATGTATTCATGCCCATACTTGGTCCCGCAGACAGCCATAGATGTGCAACCTGTTTCAAAAGAATATACTGTATAAGGGTTAGATCGGCAGGCAGAGGCAGGAAGTAACAGTTATTCAATTGAATCTATTCAATGCACAATATTCACATGAGTTTTTACAGCATATCTGTTCAATTTAAACTATGCATGTTAACAGAATCTGTTCAATGTACAATATTTAGCTTTTAAGTTCAGGAATATGTTCTGCAGCAGGGCAGCTACTGCCAGCATTATGCTTTGAAAATGGCCCTAAAAATGACTTTTCTAGTATAAAAGTAGTCCTATGTACTAAAATAAATACCAGTACTTTAAATACCAGAACATGAAGCTCATTTTCTGCTCCCGACAAATATTTCAAAATAAAAACATTATTTAAACGAATGGATTCAGTCAATAGAAACGCTGGATTGTTTTTATTTTGAAATGGGTTTCAGGAAGTGTTGCAAGCATTTATGATGAAAACGTGGTGAACGATTATTTTCTCTGTTTATTTTGCTTTCAACCACATGCAGCCGCAGTTTCGAGGTTTATGAGGACATAACCGAATTCTCTCTGAGGAAATACAGGCCCTAGGAGAACCTGGGGTGAAAGGACGCTTTCAGTCGCCACCCCCTCTCTGTCAAACTCATTACCACCCAACATCAAAAATGCCACTACACAGCTCACCACCAAAAAGGCCCTCAAAACTCACCTCTTCAGACTTGCCTTCCCCAGATAACCCCCCCATCCCCCACTACATATTTGTATTCATTTTTTTTCTTAGTATACCTCATTCTTATCCTATTCGTTGTTTTAGAGAATATATTGATTTGTTTCCTTATGTTATCCTTCACTATGAAAAGCGTCTTTGAGAGCTTTGAAAATGCCATGTATTATTAGTATTATTAGATGACACGAGCCGTAACTAGCTAACATGACACACATTCTATCAGCTATCGTAGCAGTGATAATGCTAATCCAGAATGGCAGAACTATTGCTTGAATATAATAATAACAAATTTACCTCAGCTCTTGATCAGCTCTGCAGCTTCTCATGCTTGCATGTTTGAAACATTATTTTGCATTTCAAAGTGTGTATTGTACAATTGTAATTTTCAGTCATATTCAATTCAATTCATGTGGCTTCCACTGATCGCATGGATTCCCTGATGAGATTTTCAAATGTGTCTTTCTCCGTTGCTCCAAACATTCCTTGCTGGAATGTGTTTTATCAAAAGAATTTATGGAACAGGATTCCAACGGGCATCAACTTCGCTGTTGCCTCATAGATAATTGCTATGTGTTTATAATCACGTCCTTTCCTGTTTGGAGACACATAAGGTCGATTTTAAGTGTTTGCACTGGTGTCTACACATCTCTGTGGTGGGCTAAAGTTCCATCAGATGTAATATCTTTCATCAACAGTAAGTACTTGATGACCTCAGCATGTTGCCTCTATGTGCAGGAGCTGATTGAATGCAACTCAATGACCCCCCCCCCCCCCTGATTTTTAACTCTTAGTCTGGTCATCACTCACAGAGTAATTGGGTCATCTCTGAGGCTCCAGAACAATTAAAGCAGAGACAGCTCATCAATATGTGCGATACTGGGTCACTCTGAGGCAGAACAGAGTTGCAGAAACTCCGGCCAACTGGCTAAGGGGGCTCTTGTGAAACCCAATCATGGGAATGAGCAAAAAGCCAGATTAGGATCAGCAGCTGCATGTTATTCCTATTCAGTGTTATTCTTCCCAAGAATCTTCGTGCCGGCTACAGTTTAGGTGTCAGCAGAGTGAAGCACACGGAAAATTGTTCTCTCCTCCTACTTTGATTCTGCCTCGTTAAATTTGTCCGATCTCATTTGAACTGATTCATCAGTCTTCTCAATTGACTTTGGCCATGTTGTCGTGGTTTAATTTCAAGCTGAATATAATGGTAAAGTTGACAATAGCTAAAAAAGCTGGTAAGCTAAAAACCATTCAATATTGCGATTTTCAGTCCAAGGGAAAAGGTTAAGCTTGAACATCTGCATTGTCTTGGGCGGCTGTGCCCATGGAGAGGGTCATCCACGAACCAGAAGATCAGCAGTTCGATACCCGGTAACTCCAGTGTGCTTTCCGAAATGTCCTTGGGCAAGAGGCTTAACCCCAATTAGCTCTCCATGGCTTTGTAGAGAGTGTATGAATTACTGTGACAGTAACAACACTGGGAATAGAAGTGCTGCATGGATATGTGGGTGAATGAGTAAATGTGACTTGTGCTCTAAAGCGCCTTGAATGGTCAATGAGACTGGAAAAATTCCCTTACCATTTCGATGGCATCATTTTGTGTTTGGTAATCAGAAGATGTATTTGTATTTAAAAAAGCCAAAGTCAACCAAAGTGCTGAACTGGTGTTAAAATATAAACTAAAATCAAATTAAAAACAGAGAATAAATGGAAAATGCAAAAGTTCTAATACATTAAAGATTACAGATCAGTGGAAATTGCACTGCAAAGGCCTTTATTTCTGTGACTAGATATCTGGACATCTAGAAGCATCAGGTTGGTTGACTTCAGTGCCCAGAATAGAGTATGAATATGCAATAGTCCAATTAAATAAAGTGGTGCCTGCCATTTAAATCTTAAATCTTTTTAATGGGTCCATTATAAACTTAAGAGTTCTGAGACATGGCAAGGATAGAGATTTAGCTAATAAACATGAAATAAAAGTCAAAGAAGACATAATCCTGGGCTGTACCACGAGTTGTACGTGTGTTGTGAAACTTGGCTTCAAACCAAACCTTTCTTTTTCCATATTTGCATGGATCCAGATGTGAGGACGGATGATAAAGATAGAAAAGAAAAACATATAGTGGAGAGAAGGATGATTTATTACTGTGCCATTATGGATTCAGCTTGACATCCTCACCTTGCCAAACTGTCTTCCACTATCTCACATGACTGAGTGCGGTCCCAGAACAGTGGATAGCTCTTATTTAAAGAGGCTGTCAGGGCCCGGCACAGTCGGACAATAGCGCAGAACACAAAGAGTGGAGGGGATGCCAAAAAGGACAAAAAATGAGAAAAGAGGATCACTTTTCACTCAAATTGGATTTATTTATTTATTTACTTGCAAGTTAATGTGATCGTGCAGCACTCAAAGTATGCATAATCACCACAATGGAGTCTTGCTGGTAAACACGTCATTGTTACTTCTACGTGTGCCAGTTCTACAACAACCCAGTTGATTAAATATGCATGAAAACACAAAATGACTGTCGATAAATCTTAACGTTTCCACAGCATTTCACTGAAATAGTTCATTGCAACATGAGTGTCATCCTCCTTGCTCTGGAAAAGAAACAGAAGTAACTTCAGTGTGTGTGTGTTTCTTCAACTACCACCACCCTTCCACTTAGGGCTTCACCAGCTCCAGGGGCGTTGTGTCTGAACTGAGATTATTGTGCAGCAAAGGGAGCTCTAATTCAACCTGATGCTAGTTTACCCTGTGATCACTTTTCAGGTACTGATTCCTCATAATCAAGCTTATAATCACATCTTATACTGCACTCCACCCTGGAGAAGATATTTAGTTTCGCAAAAGTTCAAGTCCAAGAGAAACACTGGCCTGTATCCTGTGTCCAAAAAGCCAAGAACCAAAAGCAACTGGTTTTTATCCCAGATGTCAGGAGCAAGTCAAGCCTGTACCAGTTAATTTTTTCCCCATTATATTCAACTTATTGAACACATTCACTACAGATCCCAATATAATACACATATTTTATTTTCCAAGATGTAAAATGTTGTAATTGCACCAGAACGGGAAAATATGGTTTCAATTATTTTAGAATGTTACCAGGGCAGGAGTTAGTAGATCATCCATCACTCCAGTCCTCATTCATTACATACTGGTCATCGCTCACAGAGCAGTAACACAAGGTGGAGGAGAGAGATATACCACACATGGCCAAAAGTATGCAGACACATTAATATTACTGCTGTGTTTGATTCTATAACAACCTCCTCTCCTTAATATTTCATAACTAGGTCACAGAGGTTCAACCCCTTTCAGTCATAACACTCGTATAACAGCGAGGTCCACCACCGATGGTGTGATCTTCTGCTTTCCAGTTCATCCCAATGGTGCTTGATGGGGTTGAAGACAGAGCTCTGTGCATGCCAGTTGAGAAAATCTATGCTTATGGATCTGCGGCATTGACATATTGACTAGGATTAACCTTTATTAAATATTAACATATTAACATATTACAACAAAACATGGAAAACTACCCCAGTCTGAAAATCTATAAAAGTTTGTTACTGTACATACTTATACCACCACATAACAGAGTGTAGATTAAAATAGTCTTAGAAGTCATATGATGGATGGAAGGATGAAAGATTATAGATAAAGCTGATATAATTCGGTTTTGTTTAATGCTGCTGCAGTGCCATAGATGGTTTCGACTGGAGTCAGTGTTCTGATCTGTGCAGGCAGCAGTTTACAGCTAATGAAAATCCTTCTGTAGCAATTAATCAAACAATCTCCAATACATTAATAGTTTCATGGCTCTGCTGTTGACTGAAGAGCTCCCCGCTTTAATGACAAGCAAGAGTCACAGTATAGCTTACGTGCTAAAAAGGGAAAGTGTTAATCAGATTAAAAAACGTGTAAGTTGGTAAATTCTTTAGATAAAGATCAAAGATTCACAGATCTTGCTCACTTCAGTCTTAAACCTTCTTTTTTTCTGAAGGAACTGTGGACCCAGCTATCAGTGTCCAGGTTCAGGCAAGAATTACAGGTCTCCAACACATGGTGGTCTAAGTCAGACTGGTGATGTGGAGTGTTCAGTGACAGAGGAGTAAACATAACAACAGCACAAGCAAGTGTCTCTTATCACAGCAGAGGATCTGTAAACAGAAAAGTACGCTGGACCACACACACGCACTGGAAAAGAGGACAGAAACATGCACATTAAGCAACAGGACAGATATCCACGTCCCACGAACACAGACTTCCACAGACACACACACACACACATTTGTTTTGATTTGGACTAACAGCAGAGCAGTTATGTTGGAGGGATGGCTGATGACAATCGGCACAAGCGTTTAAGATTAAGATTAAGATTAAGATGCATTTGTTTGTCCCAAACACATGCACAGGCACACTCATGCAAGTAGGGAAATTTAACCTCTGCTTTTGACCCACCTGGTGCAGGACACACAGAGCAGTGAGCGACCATGTATGGCTCCCAGGGAGCAGATGTTGGGGTAGTAAGGTGCCTTGCTCAGGGGCACTAGACAGGATAGGGGGAATCCTCTTGGATTTTTGGACAGATCAATCCAGGTTCGTCTTTTTGTTGTTTCTCCGTGGAGTCGAACCAGAGATGAACCAGAGACCATTTCTGCCCATAGTCCAAGTTTCACTAGTCCACCGCCTCTCCGCCTGTGGCGTGCGGTGTTTATCAGAACTTTTTTTATTATTGTGTTGACTTATGGCTCTGCACATTAAACCTCATCACATGTAATCACAGTCTGTAGTTTTGACTTAAAGGTTCCTGAAATAATTCCGGTGTGAGTTTCACTGTCACATTAGATTCATTATCACGGTGAAAGTGGACAAATATACATAAAGACCACTGGATTGTGTACAAGGTTTACAAAACGTATTGTAAATGTGTACACGTTATTAAGTCATTCAAGTAACTGTAAGTTTACTTAGATTTTACTGTACATTAGAACATGTTGCTATATCCCTGCTGGATAAAGCAGACAACATAATTCAATGAAGTCATCAATCCTTTAATATCTGTTTATATGTAACACACATTCTTTTCACATCAGCCATTGACTAAGTTGCCATTAACTGCAGGCTTTGTTTTTATTATTACAGTATTATTAAATATCATACATATTGATATAATGCTTTTTCATAATGATCAGCATTTTTTACATATGAAGACAAATAATTGGTTGCTTATTGGTTTTCTCTAATCCTATTGGTTGCTAAAGTTAATGTATTGCCACACGCTATGATGTCATAGTGATGTCACAATGATGACATTCCTAGGATTATGAATTATTTACCTTCACACAAACATTTTGTACATGCACAGCACAGACAGGAGCAAAAGCATAATCCTGCTTCCTGCTAACAATGGTAATAATATGTGGTTTGTTATTACATTGTTGTTGTAACACCCTTCAATCTACAATATATAGAACTGGTATAGAGGATTTCCAGTCCCCATCAGAGAACTGTTCCACCCCAGTTTGTACCGAAACACAACTGTACTCTGACAATTGGGATCTTTACTTGCCAAAACACATAGACCTATTTCTAGAGCACAGCCCTTCCCTTGGCATGAAGAGTAAATCCTCCACTGAGGCTGCAGAAGGCAGAAAAACACAGTCAGCTCAAATTATCCATAACGCTGATGTTCTTAATTCATTTCAGAGCTTTGGTTGATTTGTTTGTATCAGTCTGAAATGAATGAGGTAAGTCTGTTTTGTATCACTGAGGAACTCAACCTGGATATCACTGAACAGAGACATTTCAGCTTTCACAGGGAGTTGGCAAGTTTCTGTTATCTGGACTATTTCAGACTAATGCAAACTTTAACTCAGGCCTTTTTCTGTTTCTTTTCTTTCTTTAAGCCTGTCAGACATTTAAATATGCATCTTTTTACAGTCTACTATAAAAATAAGAGGGTTCATCAGCGGATTTAGTCTTAGCCACTGAACTTTCAGTTACAGAATAGTTGGACATTTATACTTTAGTTTCCATAACAAATGAACAGGTGTAATAGTCTTAGTTAGATGGAGCATGCATGTACTGTAGCTCTAAAGGAAGCCCACATGCACAGGTATAAATTCATGTACATGTGCACTGTGCATCACATTCAAAAACACTAGACTATGTCCTGAGTGGAGGAACTTAGAGATTGTGTATGCAGATTGAAGATGCATCTCCACTTCCTCCCCTTTTTCCGAAATTAGGCCGAAAAAGGAGTTGGTTTTGGTGTTACGTTCCAATGCAAGAGATGGTGGATGGATATGGCGAATAAAGAAAATAGGTTTGACACTGAATTTGCAGATTCTAGATGGGTAAATATTCATATGTTAATACCAATCAACGCCAGGTAACAATAGCAAAAACTTACATATGTCCCCATTAATCATATGTCATATGTGTCATCTTTTAGTGGCACCTGCTTGAAGCCAACACAACATGTTGTAATCGTATTTTGTGACTTTGTGGTATATTTTGTAGGGCACTGACATACCTGGCTGTTGCTAGGACTCTTGAGCAAATCGCTCCGAGTCTGAATATCAACAACGAACCAAACAAGTATACAGGAAAAGTCTCAAGAAGCCAGTGGGTGTGTACTCACTGGCTTCTTGAGACTTTTCCTAATCGCTTCATCTCACAAATATTTCTCTCCAAATAAACCTTGGAAATGAAGCCGAATTTCAATCATGATCTAAAGGCCTCTGATTTACAGCAGCTCAAGCTGTATTTACATGCGTTCGGTGATTCATTGCTGCAGCTAGAGGTACCGGAGCGTCCCAAGGCCACGTTATCAGAAAGGTCACAAGGCAGCGGGTTGAGGATGAATATTCTCATTAGTTCAGTGCTGAGGGAGAAGCTTTCCACTCAGTATTATGGTTGGAAAGGAACGAATCAAGCTCTATGACACAGTGAAGTACAAAGCCAAGATAAAAACTGTCCGTCTTTTTATTTACTCTCTGTTGCCTCCTCGCTCATGTCTCTGCACCTGGCCACTCGTCGTGTGCCGCCAGCTGGAAGAAAGTTTGTCGAGCATAGAGACAGAATACGTGAAGTTAAGAGACGGAGAGAAAGTGTAGAAGTTTAGGATGGAGTGACGGAAAGAGCAGGATTATGAGGAGGGGGAAAGGGCAATAAATCTGAGATGTGTGAGAAGAGAAAAAGGAGCAGGGGAAAATGAGTCATACCATCTTTCTAATAATGCTGCTGTTATCTTTACTTCTCCTTTGACTTGGCTGAGATTATTGAAAAAAATCAGGTTTTCTTTCCACTCGTTTCTGATATTTTAAGAGCTAATGGGCCACGTCTTTGCATAAAGGAACTGTTTGCTGTGTTTGGGGATAGGCTTATTTGATTTCTCACTGAGATAAGATTGATACAGCTGTGATGCTAAGCAAAAAACTTAAGCTAAGCAGTGTTGTCACAGTTAATCGGCTGTTTCAACAAAGTGTGCTCAGCTAAGCCGACTTGATATTTACTGAATAAACAAAATATGGGCAAAGTGCTGTAAGACACTATTATAGGTGAGTAAGCGAGTCTTACTTAAAGTAGCTAGTTAGTGTGCAGACTATCCCTTTATCATTGCTGTTGCTGAGTGTCAGTGTTAACGGCTACTCCCTTAGACGGATGGAATTCATCATGGTGCAGTCTGAGTGACTAAAATCTTGCACAGGGCGCTGGATGTGATTTAAAGACAGACATCACAACCACAATTACACCGTGTGACTTTACACTGCATCTTTTCCCCAAGCTACATCTGGTGCACTGGAACGATAAAGGTCGGACATTAGGGTCATTTTATGATCACAAACACACCAACCCACAAGCATTACATGTAGTTAAAGTGATCAAGCTTCATATTGATTCTTCCTATATCATAATAACCCCCTGATGATTAAATGTGCGTGTTACAGATAATAAAAAACTGTCAGCGAGCGTCTTGGCAGGAATGCATACGCTGAAGTTACAGGAGAGTTCATCCTTTCTTTGTTGAGAACTGGCCAAAGAAAACTCTGCCTGGGCCCAAAGGACCAGCTGGGGGAAATGAGTCACACACACAAGAAAGCACACACTCTCCCAGCAGCAGAGTAGATATCAGAAACATGCCTAAAAGTGGTGTCTAGACGGAGTTCAGTCCGTACAGGCACACAAGCTGACCCATGCTGCTGACCACGCAGCTGGATAAAGAAAAAAGGCCCTAACACAGAGAGGAGGAAGACCCCCCCCCCCCCCCTTCGGACCTCCTGGTCCATATTGAGCTGGTGTCAGCTCCAGTGCTGCAGGAAATTAATGAAATGAAAGCTCAAAAGATGAAGACTTGAGAGAGCATAAGGTAAATAAAAAAAGATGCTGCGATGGATGAACCGACTATCAGGAGACACATCAGCAGAAGAACAACACAGAGCTTTATTGTTATTTACACAGTGACTAAGTTTATTCATAGAGGCTGTGAAGTAAATGATTTAACAATAACTGAGAAGTTCTCGAGAAGTTATCTAGTTATCTAGAAGCTGCTGCAGGAGCAGCTGCACATCTGCCATGGGAATGAGATTATGATATGAAAACACAAACATAGATCAGACTGTGTATAAAGACCGTCTGTCCACTTCCTATAACTATCCTGAAGCATGTAGCTAAATTATCACAGACACTAAAGCTTTTGCATTTGGAGTCTGTGCAGTAGTGATCAGGGGGTTGAGCCTCTGTAAAGGTTCCGTCAATACACCTGCACAACCAATCAGAAGTCAGTCCCACTGTTGTGGTGTTTCACCTCGTTTGTATATCAACAAATAACTCGTCAAAATCAAACTTGTCAATCAAACTTAATTTATGTGCATTTTTCAGATAGGTTAATGCTACTTGAAGGAATATTTAAACTTTTTGGGAAACGTGTTTGCGTGACCACTTTCATTTCTGGATGCCAAATATGATTTACTGCGAGAAGCTAATTAGCTTAGCTTAGCATAACGGCCACAAACATGGGTGCGAAAACAGCTTTCCTGGATGATTCAAAGAAAATCTGCCTCCAAAAACCTCTTCAGATCCCGGATATTCAAATTGAATCTGAAATCTGTCCATAGGAGAAAAAGATTCCCTCCTCTTCATCTCTCCTTTCCCTCAACGTCTCTTCGTCTGTTGTTAAACAGTGGAGACAGATGCTGACTCCTCTCTCTGGCTGAACACCAACACAAACATTTATGCATTCTTATCCTGGATAGACCGGATCCTTCCTTTGACTGAATCTCACAGAACCTAAGATGCATATAGAGACAGTTTCATCATCAGTGAGGATAAATTACAAACAGGACGTAACAGTTTGTTAAACATGTCAAAATAAAAACTGGATTTTTCACTGTTTCTTCTCCATCCAGCATCACACTGAAATAATAACAACTTTAAGAACCATCAATCAACAGCTTAAATGTTAAGAATCACGACTTTCTGAATTAAATCTCCAAAAAGCTCTGACTGTTGTTTACAAGACCAACTATGACCTTAACATCTCTATTGTCATATTTTCTCAGCTGCAGAAGCTTTAAGATGCTTTACTCAAACAAAATCCTGCAACATCACAAATACACAGAAACTACCTGTCAGGATGAGAACTATTGTGCCTTTGATTCATGAACCTTTGATTCATGTGTATGTGTGTGTGTGTAGGTGCATGTATGTGTGTTTTCTGTTAAAGCATCTAATCAAGGAGAGAGGAGGCATTGCTGCACTGAATTAACTCTTGTTGCACCGAGCAGAGAGACACACACACTCAAAATAAACCAACATTGGCCAAATACTGGTTCCTTAGATATGAGATGTGTGTGTGTGTGTGTGTGTGGGGGGGGGGGGGGGGGGGGGGGGGGGGGTGGACACACTTCAAACATCACTTGACATAAATCTAAAAGCACCAGATAAACACAAACTCAAAGGCAACATTTTTCTCTGTAAATAGCTTTACATCTAAATTAATGTCTTTTAACTCCCTGTGTTGTAAAAATATTTGCAGAGTCCAGAGGGGGGGGGGGGGGGGGTGGGGGACCAGGATTCATATCCACAAGGCTCCACTTTTGACCTGAACTGTTGTCACATGATAAAAACCCTCCTTCATGCTCGCAGCCTCCAGCCTGACTCCCACCTCACACACTCCCCTCCCTGTCTGCCCGGCCGTCTCCTCTCCCGGCCTCACAGTGGGATGATGTCGATTTCTCTGAGGATCTTGCAGCTTCTACTTGTTCTCCATATTGTTATTCTTGAGCCGAGGGAATGATGGAAGCCCGTCTGCTGGAAGCTGTTTGGACTGAGGGGATTTCTTATTGTTGAGGAGAAGAAGAATATTGACCGGAAGTTGCAGGGTTGTTTTGCAGGTAGGAAAGTTCGTTTAATTCATATTTCTTGCTTCATTTTTCTTTTTTGTGTCATTAATGCACAGAAGTGAGAATCCTTACAAAATACAATCATACACCAGCAGGCTCTAATGTTCTAGATCTATTTTTTTCTGCACTATGATCTAAATTATCTTTGACTTCTGGCTGTCTTTTCCTAGATTAACTTCTAATAATAGCATTATACTTACAGTCATATTAGTTATACTTACATTACAATCATAATTATCTGATGTCAGCTGTTTAAATAGGCTGTTGCATGCAATAATGTTACCGTTTCGTGTTTTATTCAGTTGCAGACACATTGTCAATTTATAATCAACTGTTTTGCCAGGAGATTTGCTCAGAAACTGAGCTTGTGCGCCCTCTGCTGGCTTTATTAGTTATCATAAAGAGCCTGCTAGAACTGAGGGAGTCTGTGTGCTGTTTGTATTTTTATTTGTTTAAAACACTTAACTCTTTTTAACAACAAGTAATATTTCCTCTTCTTTGTATCATTCTCTCCAGTGGAATGGACCTCCTATACTGTCAGTATGTGCTGCTCTGCACGGCCGCCCTCACAGTTTCTGTGGCATTTACCAAAGATGGAGGCAGCGAGGCCGACAGGTGGCCCAGGCAGAGCCTCCCGGTGCTTCTGGACACGCACACACAGCTGTTAAACACCCTGTCGTTCAGAGGGCAGGAGGAGGATGAGGAGGAAACAAGTGCAAAGACACTCTGTGGGATCGAGTGTCAAGAAAAGTTACCAGCTGTTGACCGGACGGAGCAAGAGAGGATTCTGGGATACGAGACAATGTATGAGAACGGTACACGCACGCATACCGATATCAGCTTGCAAGGTTTTGACAACACGTCTGCAGGAAGGCCAGCCCACTCAGAGATCCACACGAGAAGGAAACGACAGGTTTACGGAGCAGATGGACGCTTCGTGATCTCCGACTCACATTTTATCACCAACTACCCGTTCTCCACCGCAGTTCGCCTCTCCACCGGATGCTCTGGAGTCCTGGTGTCCCCCAAGCACGTGCTGACGGCGGCACACTGCATCCACGACGGCGCCGGCTACCTGGAGAGTGCCAAGAGGCTCAGAGTAGGAGTGCTGCAGCTCAAAGCCAAAAGAAGAAGAGGAGGAAGGAGGAGAGGGGGCCGACAGAGGGGTGGGAGGAGAGGAGAGGAGAAGACCTTGGAGGAAGGTGACGAGCAGAACGGTTTAGATGGAGATGTGGCAAGAGGCAGAAATGGGAGACGAAGAGGAAGAAGGATGGAAGGTCAAGTGGAAGCTGGGGCTGGAATAACTGGAAGAGGAAGGAAACGAAAAGGCCCCAGCCGCGTTGGACGCAGCGTCGAACCCAGAAAGCAGCCCGTCTTCCGTTGGACTCGGGTCAAACAAACCCAAATCCCTCAAGGATGGCTCCACGGCAAGGACTCCACCAACTCGGCCTCTTCTGACTACGACTACGCTCTTCTGGAGCTGAAACGACAAGTCAAGCAGAAGCCCATGGCGCTGGGAGTGGCTCCATCCACTGCTCCACTGGCGCGGATCCACTTCTCAGGCTACGACGCCGACAAAAGCCTGCTGGACGGGCACGGAGACGAAAAGGTGGTTTACCGTTTTTGCTCAGTGACAAAGGAGTCCGACAACCTGATGTACCAGCGGTGCGACTCACAGCCCGGGGCGTCCGGCGCTGGCGTTTATGTACGTCTGAGGCAGGAGGCGGGGGATGAGGGCGGGAAAGGGAAGTGGGAGAGGAGGGTGATCGGGGTGTTCTCGGGCCATCGGTGGGTGGAGGTGGAGGGAGGTGAGCTGAGGGACTTTAACGTTGCCGTGAGGATCACTCCGGCCAAATACGCCCAGATCTGCCACTGGATCCACGGGGACCCAAGTCTCTGTAAAGAGGTCTGAACTTCCAGAGCAATGGAGCTACAGCGAGAAAAAGATTTGACGTCACTTTTAAAAAGACTCTAAGATCAAAGAACTGCTCTTAAGAAAGTTCTGCAGGTATTTTTCTTTGGTGCTGACTGCAGCGTTTTTTTCTAATTGTTGTAAAATTAGGACATGGATAGGACATCATCAAAATGGAAACAGCCAATAGAGACGCCTCCAAACCAAACCTTGTCGTATCTCAGCCTACCCATCATTTACTTAAATCAACATTTCATCTCTCTCATTATGTTGCAAAATACAGGAAGAAAAAGATTTTCAAATATATACCTCCTGTACAGTTACACTAAATAATATCAGTAAGTGCTTTTTGGGATATGCATAAATATCGTAGTAAATGTTGACCTGAAAATAAAACCGTTTTCTCCCTTGTCCAAATCATTACCCACAATTCCTCTCAACCAGCGACAAATACACAGGTCAGATTGTTTGGGTGTTATTGGTGGACTACGGAGGTCTGGTTCTTTGTGACTCAGCGAACCAAGAGATTATTTCTCTTCGTCTCTTTAAGAAGTTTACTGGCAACTTTGTTCCTTTACAATAAGTTTAATTTATATTTTCTAAGTTGTGGCATTCATTATCTTCCATCTTTTTTACCTACAAAATGCAAATAAGGGTAAAAACCTCTAAACACCAACATCCGAACAACGAATTGTACTATGTTGATAGGACAAAGATAACAACTTCCATAATTTCAGTTTATGTAAAAAAAAAAAGACAAATTCTTATTGTTGTGTGTGTGTTTTTGTGTCATGTCTTATGTTTGATAATTCAAAAAAAAACAAATAAAAGTGTTGAATCTGAAAGACCAAGCAGACCAGAGATAAGTGATGAGCCGTGAGGATGGTTTGGATCAGTGTATTTCTCTTTTATTGCATCTCATTTGGACTCACATGCAGGTGGGGGCGAGGGAGGGAGAGAGGGCGATACCATCCATAATAACCCAAAATAAAATAAAACTTAAAAAAAAAAACACAAAAAAAACATCACAGCCTTCATATGAATACTCCTCAAACATTATTTACCCACATTCTTTTTGATTTCATGTGTCAGAGTCGTCTTTATTTTTCTTTCAACACGTCGTCAATGCCACAATGGATTAAGATACAGTCACTTTTGGAAAGAAACAACACACAGAACAGCCAGCGTATACTTGAGTACCCAAGACTTCCAGTGACAGTGTATGAACAGATGCACCAGGGAGGACTGAGGCCACGTTCCAATCAGATGCTTCCTTGTCTCTCTTTCGTCGTTTCATAAGGAGACTGAGAAGAGGAAAGCAGCTCTTAGAGAGCACTTTGCAGGATGCATCCCAGATTGACCAGTGCTGCACGCTACAATGCAAAATCACTCCACACCAGCAGAGGGCGGAACAGTAAACACTCAAAAGTTTCCATTCAATACTGACTCTGACTACAGATTTAGAGATATGTACAAAGAAGGAGGGAAGGTTTATTGAGTCTACTTGCCTTTTTTTCTCAACCATATAATTTGACATAACTAAAAATATATGATACGCTTTTGTATCTTCTCAAAATAAAGAAAATATGTATAATCTATCATTTAAAACATGTCGATTTGAACACATTTGACAAACCTTTGCGTGTTCGTGCGATCCCTACAAAACGATAAAGTCAAAACGAAACCAGATGTGTTCAACGAGAAGTCCGGAATTAGATTGCAAGTTGTGTTCAGGTACATTTTGGATTAATAACAGGTGGGAGGATGGATGGCCGAGCAGGAACAACCAAGTCTTCAATGACATCAACATAGCTCAGTATTAGTTTGGGTGACATGGGTAAAGTAGTGGGAGTGGGGGGAGGAGGGGGGTTGGCCAGTGAAGTTACACACACTGAACACAGTCCACATTTAACAACACAGTCCTCTTCTGGGAGATGCGCAAAGAAACCAACATATATCCACCATTCCAAGTCAGCTGATATGCAGATATCCAGAATGAATCTAAATACACATCTATTAATTTTTTTTGTTCGTTTTTTTCCAGTGGTATATTAAGTAAAGGTTAACACTGAATAACACGCACACCCACACACACATAAACTGAATTTTGTTTTCTGTATCTAGGGTTCACATTCACAGTTGTGCTACAACATTAGATAAGGAGGGGAGGGATTTTGTTTTTTTTCAGGGGGGGTCGCGGCTGGTGGGAGTTCAGTGGGCAAAGGTTCTTGATGTGATGGCTGGTTGGCTGAAGGGGCCGGGGCGTGATGGACGGGGAGGCAGTGGGGAAGTGCAGACGACCACATCCACGGAGCTCCAGATACAATAAACCTGCAGAGACAGAGAGAGAAGCAGAGAGATGGAGGATGGAGAGTTCATTAAAAACGAGGGGTCTCAATAGAAACAGGTGAGCTCTAAGAAAGTTGGGGTCCAAACAGGAGCACGCCCACCCAACAGATCAAATATTAGATTATAACAATTCAAAAACATTTCCCTTTGGATCTCTAAAGTTCCGATGGTTCTATTCTTTATCTTGTACACGCAAGATATCAATTGTTCGAACACGATAAATATATTGTGCGCACAAGACGATTTACTAAATTAAATTACGACTCCAGAAGCATGCAGACAGCCACAGTGATGGAGACAACAGCTAGTCAAGATTTATTTTCAACTTTGAATGTCAAATAATGAAATCTTTGCTGCTCTTTAAAAGCTATAAAAGCAGCTTACTCCATGAGCCAATTATGCCTTAGCTATGCAAATATTGACGTGTTCCCACAGGGTTATAATTTTGTGCAAACAAGATACTTGTTCATTTAGCAGAATGTGAAAAGAAATATCACTTGTCGGGGAAAGAGAGGGCTCTGTAATAACACAATCAAAATAATGTGTTTTCATTCTCCCTCTTCTGGAGTTGTGTGTCAGTCCAGTCACTCAAATATCCAGTCTTCTGCATCAGGTGCACCACAACATATAACACTAACACAATGATCTCTACAGTAATTTATTGTTTCACTTTCAAGAGACAGGGCTGAAGATAATCTTACTTTAACTTGGGTGAAGTTTTTTTCGTGATGTAGCGAAAAGGAAAAGGCCCCTCTTAGATCGTTTCATAACAAGTATTTATAGAGGCAATTGCATCCAGTATTTCACTTTAAACATATTCTCCTTTTATTCATTTAGTGAAACATGTTAATTGTAGGAACGACATTAAACCTGTTAGCTCAGCATGATACAATTTACTACATGTAGGGAGATGCATTGTGTACCTTGGGGGGTTTCGGGTCAGTCCGTCTACATGAAGTCTTTAATATTGAGGTCATCCAGAGCGTTCCTCTGAGGTGGAGGCTTTCTGGGGCTCTGGCCTGCTCCAGGAGACATCTGCAGACACAATTACTTTCAGCACTTCAATTTCTTTGGTTACAGCAGCTGCCTAGATATGAACGGGTCATTTATGTGTGTTTAACCCATTCAAGAGTGACTGTGTTACCGGTGCTCCGGGTGTCGCTCCGGTGGCTGGGAAACTTGGCCTCGCCATGGGCATCATGGGAGCTCCGCCACCCGGTGCTCCGGACTTATACACAGATACGGACAAAAGGAGAAAGAGAAAATGAGACACAGGGTCCGCCTTCAGAGGAGAGGGAGGGACACCTAAGGGTTGGGGGGGTCATTGTCCATCAGTGTCCAGTAATGTCCATGTAACTGGTGTAGGAACATTACTGGACTGGACTGGTGGTCTTACCATGCTGTAGCAGGGGTGAGTCCCCATAAAAGTAGGGACACCCATGGGTATAGTCTAAAGGTGGGGAGGGAGGGGAGGAGAGGGGAGGGAGGGGAGGAGTTGGGATGTTACAACACTACATATAAGACAGACACACACTGCAAGGCAATGTATACACACACTTAAAACCAAAGAGTACACAATTGACAACATATAAAGGTAAAGCTGAAAACGGACGAGCACACCAAATGAAGACAAACACGGCACAACACAAACCCTATTTGACCTATGAGCTCTCATCTTCTATTTACACATGCATGGAGTTGAAGTGCAGAAAGGAAGCTGGCTGCAGGAAGCCTTCACACGAGTGCACTGTGGCCAAAAAGACGATGGAAATTTAGAGAAGAAGCAAATCTGTAGATGGAAGACTGAGTTCAGCGATGAGGGGAGAACCAGACGGTGTCTTTCCTGGACGCTGTCAGGCTTCGGCGAAAGTACTAACTCAAGAGAAGAAGAAGCTGTTTCCAAGCAACAGCTTCTTAATTTGCCACTTCATCACTCTCCAGTAGATATTCCAGAAATATTAAAGATTTTTTTGGGGAGCAGACTGACTGTGATTACTCAAACTAAATATCTGCCCCTGCTTTTAATTTTCTACCAACCCATGTGATCTGTTAGAGATTCAATGAGATCTGTCATTTAGATAAACTCCTCCAGAGTTTTGCTACACGTCTCGTTTCAACTCCACACCTCTCAGTGTCCTAGAGCTCTCTGATAAGGCACTGGAACCTGGAGAGCCAGATGAAGGCAATGCTTTTCGACTGCTGCTACAGGCTACGCCCTGTCTGTCGCTGCCATGCGGCTCCACTCCATGCTATAAGACACAGACAACATTTACCATGGGAGCACCCCAACTGGGGGGAGCTACCTGAGGGGCCGCTGCGGATCCCATTGAGAGATCTGAGACAAAGAGAGAGAGAGAGAGAGAGAGAGGGAGAGAAGAAGAGCGGTACTGCAAAATCACTGTTTCATTTACTGACATTATTATTAACACACAGGAATTGATGCTCAAGTTAGAAGTGAATTAAAGAAGTCGTTCAACATTCGAATTGTTTACTCATGTTGTATCTGAGAGTGAGAGCAGAAGATCAATACCAGTCACGTGTAAGTTTAGTGCAGAGCTCGAGCCAGGAGACATTAAGTTTACTGTAGCTTAGCATAAAGTCTTCATTAGTCTGACTCTTTCTCCAAAGTCTGACTTATTTCGCAACCACTCCAAAGCGGATAAATAAACATATTGTATCTCTCCATTTAATTCATTCAAAAATTCCACATTTAAGAAGAGACTGGCTTTTATTGATCTCCTACCTTGCTCTCAAAAACAAAACTTTCTACTTTCTTTCAATCAGTATCTATGATATAGACTCAGGTCATCTAAATGACTACTTACTACTCGCCATGTTAGCCATTGAGGTGTCAACATCGCCTGCTTGAGGGGTCAGAGTGGGCTTCATTACATCCCCTAGGCCATCAAACACTACGGGAGGGAAGAGGGTGGGGGGGAGGGAGACGGAGGGAGATATTAGGATCCTTCAATGCAGGCTATCCTCACACTCAGCAGCACACTACTTGGCATTGCCATGACAACCAATAGGTGTCTCCATGACAACAGCGAGAGGAGAGGAGCACTGGAATGTGAACTGCTGTGAGGAGTAAGTGATAAAACGTGAAGTATCTTCGAAAGAAATCTGTGAAATTGCCAATTTAACCCTAACCCTAACCCAAAAAACACCATTTGAGTACAGATTCTGTACAAAGACTGAGAGTCAAATGGTTGTAATATTTCAAATGGTTGGATTTGCTGCTGGAGACAAGTGTCAGCTCCTTGCTACTATTGTAATTTCCAATCAAAAAATATGAACAGATCTAACTCTAAAAGTGTCTGGTATGAATATAAAGTAGAATATGTTACCACGTGTGACAAACAGATCTATGAGTCACAATCCTAACATCATGCTCATGATTTTCAGTGGCTGTGGATAAATATTAATATTTTCATTGTCTGTGTATGAGTGCAGGCGGAATTGGGGCAAAAGCACTGCAGCTGAAATGAAGCTAGAGAGGTGCTAAATATCGCTGCTACTTCACAGTCACTTTGTTACCATCACGCATCCGATGGTGGAAGGGACAGTGCAGCTGAGCTTGCCGTGCTGCAATGCAGCAGTGCACTGTGGGAATTTAGCGTGTTAAAGAGCAAGGGAAACTCACCCAATCAAATGGCAGGAAGCAAGCAATGAGCCAGCCCAATAGCCAGATGGAGAAAGAGAGGAAGAGGGTGAGAGGGAGAGGAAAGTAAAAAGCAGAGATGCCAGAGAGAGAGAGAGAGAAAAAAAAATGCAATGAAGTTTTAAAGGAGCGGGTGATAATGAAACAATGAGATGTTATTGCACCAGTGACAGAGAAAGGGGGGGAAAGAAAGAGTTACGCCTCAGAGCAGTAGTATCGCAGACCATCAGTTACACAACATGGAGGCCGGTGGCACAGGACAGGAGATGACCAGGAACCAGGTGAGCGGGGCGCATGTTGCAAAGGTAACTGTTACCATGGTTACCGGTGGAACAGTCCCGTAATGTGGGGAAGACCGGACGGAGTTCCCCAAAGACTAACAACAGTGGGACGATGATGCAATGATGATGCTGAAACAACCATGTATGGACAAAGATCCATGGGACTTTAACAACATAACACAGAACTAGCAACAAGCAGTCGTTCTCAAGTTTACTATTGAAAAAATATGGAATACAATTTAATTAGGGGTTAATGAGGGTTAATTAACCACAAACTATTCGATTACCAAATATAATAGAAACAATAACTACATGACAACCAACTTGTTTACAATCAAATTCATGATTGTCAAGAAACTGGCTGTAAAAACTATACCTCATAAGAATGTAAAGACAGACGCACAACCACGCCGCATGCGATTACTATTAATATCTGCAGTGGTGTGTTTCAGTGAAATGGAAATATGCAACATGGACACCAATATTGCGACATTTAACCTTATTCAGAGAAAGCCCTTATTTGGATTTTGCTGTTAACATGAGGTGGTAATATAACTTCATACATAATATTCATAGTCCTGTTTACATGCTACAGAGCATACAGTCTATGACTGATTACACCAGTATGCCCAAACTGAAATAGTTATGTTCCATGCGTACACCATTTTGGGTGTGTTCTTTCTAATTTTTCAAAAACTCCAAGTCCTTCTTGCTGCCAAGCTGTTGGTTACTGTCGTATGTCGATGTGGCTCCGAAACTCCAATGTGACCAATGTCAGAACTCTCCACGTCTTACTTTGATTATTGCTTATCTCGAGTATGACTTCTTTCAGCTTAAGGTAATGAGAAAAGTCTGTTTACAGGGCATTGATACATTCCGACTTGTAAGTTAATTTAGTTAGTATGGGAATATTGGTTTCCATGTTAACATAGTCATGTTGATATGACCTCAGATGTGCACTTATACATGCAGGCTGGCACTTTAAAGCTGAGGTGGGTTTTTTTTACCTGACATGAGCTCAGCACCGGGGGCAGCAGGAGCGGCAGCAGCTGAGGCGTCTCCTCCTGTGGACTCTGGCAGGTCAAAAACCAAACCAGAACCGTGGCAGGGCAAAGTGCAGTTTCCATCGCAGCATGAGGGCAAAGAAGGGGTATTAATCAGCCTCCAGCTTCACACTGGTAATGCCAAACAAAAGTGTGTAGAATTAGAGAGGAAGGCAAAAAGGATAAATATATGAAGCATCACATTTATTTTCAACACATAATATTGCTTTTGGAATTGTACACACTCTTTCAACAGGCACAAAAGCTTTTACAAACATACATCTCTGCTCCTAGTTTTTTTTTTATCATCATAACACTTTAAGGGAGGGAAGAAAGAACTCCTGAGTCATTACTTGCATCTCATAAATAATTCAACTATGTCAACATGACCAAGCTCCATCTGCTTGTTATACTTCCATGATCCACAGAGAAGGCAATCTACAAGTTAGTCTACACTAAGACACAACTATGGTTTTAATCTCAAATGTCAAGTCCTCTTCTCCTTTGATGATGCGTTCATGAACAGGGGGAGTATGGCATGGAGCGGACAGTCATGAGAGTTACCCACCACCAAACAGGTTCATGATGGCTCCCGTGTCAGGTTTGGATGAGGGAGCGGAGGAAAAGAAGGGGTCAGGGGAGGTGAACACATCTGCTGGGGAGGGCAAGGTGGAGATGATGTTTAAAACTCTGACAAACACTCACACAACCTCACACAAATGTACACACACATTATGATGCACATTCATCAACCGCAAATGCAGTGCACGCGTCTCATGCTGGAGAAAGGGAGAGGAGGTCGGAGTGATTTAGTGAACGTTTCAGACAGCTCAATAGCTTTTAGCTGACCCATACGAGGGTAGACTCATTTTCCTGATCACAGCCAAGGACAAAGCTGGAGAAAACACACAAACACACACACACACACACCAGACACACACACTGCAAGACAGGATATGAGAGCGGGAACAAACATGAGATGTTCAGACTGGGTGCAATACCTGCTGTAAACAAGTCAACACTAGGAGCGGGGTCAGCTTTGGTGAAACTTGTGTTTGGCATGGAATCAAAGAGATCTACAAACCCATGCGCGCCCGGAGACAGGGATATTAAAATTCACAGACACTTTCAGATGAAGGTGATGATCACACACAGCAGCAACGGTGAAATGAAAGAGGCCTTCAAGATGTGCACATTAGTCGGATGAAATCAATAAAGAAGAACCAAAGAGGGGGAATGAGAGGGGAGAGGGTGGCAGGCAGGCTAGAGAGCCAGGGAGATGCCAGTCAAGGTGTCCAGACAGTGAGATCAGAACCATACACACGTCGCTAACATTTACCGCTTAAGAGGTCAGCCGTAGGGTTGGCGGCGCTGGGGGCTACGGGAGCTGAAATGGTGGCGATGGTGGTGATGGTGCTGGATGTGGAGGTGAAGCGCGGTGATGGAGAAGGGGAGGGGGAGGGGGAGGGCTGGGGCACCACCGAGCTAAAGCAGGCCTCCAGCGAGCTACCCAGGTTATTACTCTCCACTGTCATCATGCCGAAAAGGTCTACACCCGCAGACCCTGCGCTGATGTTACCGTCTGAGGGAGCGAAGGGGTCTTTGGGGAAGAAGGGGGATGGGGTGGCACATGAAGAGGGAGGGTGGAAAGGTTAGACAGTCTGTTGAATAAAAAGTCAATGTGTCATATGATGATGATGAAATACTGCTCTAATCATGAAAGCTGAGGAGAGAGGAATGAAAAAGCAAATGAGGGGACTGAGAGGAGGAGAAGATGTGCAGAGCTCCAACAAGCTGCTGTCAGTTGGAACGGTTGAAGCTAAAGGGGCTAAAAGATTTAACGAAAGACCAAAAAACTGAAGCAAGTCCTTCACAGTCCATGAAGCTAAGAAACAAACCACAACCTAATAACAACTACAACCACCAACTGCCCTTGGCAAAGTTCTCCGTTAGAGAAAAAGCACAAATCTTCTGAGGCTGAAAGATAAGAGGCAAGAGCCCTTTCCAGACAACACCAGCAGTAATGAAGAGTGGATCTTGAGCCACAAGCACACAAACACACACACACACACACACACACAAACTGTTCTGTAAGTTATTAAGCATATTTTTGTTCATGGTTGTGATACTAGTTAAATAAGTCCCACATTTAAGTCTTGCTCAAGTGAGCTTAAGCTAAAGCTAAATGTATTTTAAGGAATTGTAAGAACAATCATATTCTTATTTTTTATTTGTGTTATAACTTTAAAATGTTTACATGCTCTAGTGTTCAGTACACTTCACTGTCCTCATAGTGTCCTTCGCTGCAGCTCCTCTGTTCAGCCTCTGTCTGAAACACTTGGTTTTAGCTCCCCTCTTGATAAAGCCCAGTCTTCTGTGATTGGCCAGCTGGCTCAGGCCAACATGTGTGTGTCTAGAAAATGTCAGCCTTCGCTCTTTACCTGGCATTTAAAGGGGTCGTGCCAGACTAGCCGCTAGGTGTGCATAATGCTAATTTTGGGTATTGTCACGAAATATCACGGGAGTATCGGCCACAGCTGAGGAGGCATATCAGTAGCAGAGCTTTCTGTGGGGGAGAGGAGCTTTTTTACTTTGCAGATCTTTTCCATTCAAAAAAAACTTAACTAACACTCTAGAGGAAAGAGAGACTGAGAAAGTCACCTTTATATAAAAAGATACCACCAGCTGCTGGTTAGCTTAATTTGCACAAGAGGAAGCAGTTTTTATGTTATCGCTGGAGATAACCACGTCCATGACAGCAACTCGACTTTCCACCACTGACTCAAACACAAAGTCTCTCACACACACAAACAGATTCTCAGTCACCCACCAGCTCCGGCGTTGGTGGCTGGGGCAGACGTAGCTGCAGCCCCACCTTCGGCTGCTGCTGCAGAGGCCTCAGATGCAGGAGCAGGTGTGGAAAAGGCGTCTGAGGTTCACACCAAACCCGAGCAGAGGACAGAGATGCCCAGATAGATAGAGACAGAAGAGAAGATAAAGAGAAAACGGGGAGCAAAAGAGAACATCAGGAAAATAAAGGTAAGATTTCAGTATTCAAGGAGGAAACAGAAAGTATTGAACTGTAGCGCACAGCAGCATTGATACATGACATTAATGACTGACAGGTGAATGGACAAATGGAAATACAGACAGGAGGCACTACAGCAAAGAATATTTTAGTGCACCAAGAGCAGACTAAGCCTGGAATCTACAAGTGTTACAGCTGCCGTCTGTAGCTGTAGCCATGTGACAGGGTTTGATAGAATTGCTTTTCACTGAGGTCGAAGAAAAGCATGCCGGGCTATCAAACACTAAGCATGTGGAGAATGAGTGTAGCAGTATGCTTATGTGTGTGAGCAGGCATAACCATATAATTTGTGAAATAATTTAATAAATAAATTAAACTCAAGTCATTATCATTAAGTCTTATTTACCTTTCTTAGTTTCACAGTATACATTTTGGAATCAATTCCACACCATTTCATCAAACATTTGCTGCTATTTCTTAAACCTATTTTCCCCAATGACACTTTATATTATTGTAACTTTTTCAGCCAATTTTACAGCAGTCAGCTCCATTTGGTGTTTTCTAAAGAAAGACACAAAGACAGAGTCTTTATCGGGGGTCACTCTGGCTGTTGTTTTGTGTTCTGTTATTTTACGATAATGACCCCAAGTCTCAGAATTAGAATATTAGAATAGAATTAGAATATATCATTGTCGTCAACCAAGGTATAAATTTGTCTTTGGCTCACCTAACTAAAGTGAAAAACAACATTATAAAAAACGAACCAAGCAATTAGTGAAACAAACAAATGGACAAAGTTGTCTTTGGCCTTGTTTTTGCACTAGCTAAGAGGAGCTAACTGCCAAAATATGGCGGCTCATGAAAGAGAGGAAGGCGATATGAGCTTAGTTGAAAAGGTGAGGCTGTCGTGGCTGTTGAGAATACCACTTTCATGAAAAGTGACAATATAAAATAATAAAGGACATACAATTAAAATGTTATTGGGGAAAACCAGAGTTTTGCAACAGACATTTTCTAAATCGACAATCGACTTTATCTTTTTAAATTTTACACAATTTATCAAAAATAATGATTCTATTACTTATAACTGTTGAGAAAGTTGAGAATGATGGATGTGTGCATCAATGCATCTGTAAGAATTGGCTGGTTTTTGATAATGTAACTTTGCTTGCAGGATAAAAATAAAATATCACCGCAAAGTTCTGTCAATAAACTTTTTGTGTTTGTACATGCATGTCTGTGTTTTCATATTGCATGATGGTTTCTAGGGTTGAGCTTCCCAGAGTGATTCTTTCGTAGAGAATTTTCTGGAAGCTCACTGACCTCCCAAAAGATCCATATTGGCGGCACCAGTGGAGGTGGCAGCTGCTGTGCTAGTGGGAGGAGCTAGAGAGACTCCGGGTTCTGCTGCTGCAGGGGTGGGCGTTGCTGCTGCAGAGGAGGGGGTGGGCTCTGCTGTGAGGGTGGGTTCAGATAGCAAGGAATCGCCCATTTCTGCGAGTACCAACGGAGTGTGCGAAATCCCCAAAGAAAGGCACCAAAATTAATCCCCCAAAAAAGCAACAAAAATAACCAATCGAGTCACCGTTCAGGACAGTGAACGAAAATAGAACCGAAACAAAGGTCAAATCCAAATCAAACCCAAATCAGATCGTTTGGAATCGACAGATCAGAGCAAAATCAATTATTAACCAAATTAAAGTTGAATAAACACCATCCGGTCATAATCAACCAATAAAAAACAACCAACCGAAAAAGCCCCCATCGAAAACCAAAAATAGACAATGAAATATGCGAAGGGAGAGAGGAGAGAGGAGAGGGAAGGCAGAGAGAAACAAAGACAACACTCAGACTAAAGAAAACAGCTTGAGGAGACAAACAGGGAGGTAACAGTGTCCCACTGGTACATTCATGACTATCTGAAAACTCAGAATTTTGAAATTTATGGTGTTTTCAGGCTACGTCATTAAAGTTACTTGAGAATGAGAATCAACTACATTGAGATCTATACTAGAGACTGGAGGTGAAGTGAAGCAAAGAGTGACACTCACCTGATCCAAGAAGATCTATGGAAGCAGAACACAGATAAGAGGAAATACATATTTTATTCAACTTGGTTAATTTGAGAGAGTTAATCTAAATGTAAAAAAAGTTACAAGACAAACTCATCCATCAAGATGGAATGAAATAAAAGTAAAATACTATTGATTACATCCACAATACAATGTAAATGAATGTGATTTGACGTGAAGGGGAAGACTTACCTCCCCAAGATGTAGGGGCAGCTGATGGTCCTGAGGGACCTGAGGAGGACAGAGGATCCAGGTCCAGCAAGGAGCTGTAGGGTTGGGAAAGAAATACAGAGAGAAAATTATGTTAGGTTCTTTCTCTCAATTGTACTTGTTTCAGCTTTGTTCATTTTAATTGCACTATTAGTTGGTTGTAAACCCAAGTATTGGAGCCTGAAGATGGAGCAAAAGTTAAGGGATGACACAAGTTTAGATTTATCCTAGGAAAAAATCTATTATTATTTCAGTTCAGAACAAAGTGGTAGACTCAGCAGCCTTTAGTCACAATAACGTACACAAATAATCCTAGAAAGTATCTGCTACTACCAAAGACTGTGTATAAACACGCCTACATTTCCTCTTACTACCCAGAAATGAAGCAAAAATATCGAATATATAATACAAATGCGTTAATCTTGCTCATATACAGTGCCTTGCATAAGTATTCACCCCCTTTGGACTTTTCTACATTTTGTCATGGTATAACCACAGATTAAAATTTATTTCATCGTGAGTTTATGTAATGGACCAACACAAAATAGTGCATCATTTGGAAGTGGGGGGAAATATTACATGGATTTCACAATTATTTACAAATAAAAATCTGAAAAGTGTTGAGTGCATATGTATTCACCCCCTTTACTGTGAAACCCCTAACAAAGATCTGGTGCGACCAATTGCATTCACAAGTCACATTTGCAAGTCACATAATTAGTAAATAGGGTCCACCTGTCTGCAATTTAATCTCAGTATAAATACACCTGTTCTGTGACGGACTCAGAGTTTGTTGGAGATCATTACTGAACAAACAGCATCATGAAGACCAAGGAGCTCACCAAACAGGTCAGGGATAAAGTTGTGGAGAAATATGAAGCAGGGTTAGGTTATAAAAAAATATCCAGAGCTTTGAACATTTCTCTGAGCACCATAAAATCCATCATAAGAAAATGGAAAGAACATGGCACAACCGCAAACCTACCAAGAGGAGGCCGTCCACCCAAACTGAAGAGTCAGACAAGGAGAAAATTAATCAGAGAAGCAACCAGGAGGCCCATGGTTACTCTGGAGGAGTTGCAGAGATCCACAGCTGAGGTGGGAGAATCTGTCCACAGGACAACTATTAGTCGTCTACTCCACAAATCTGGCCTTTATGGAAGAGTGGCAAGAAGAAGGCCATTGTTGAAAGGGATCCATAAAAAATCCCGTTTGGAGTTTGCCAGAAGCCATGTGGAAGACACAGCAAACATGTGAAAGAAGGTGCTCTGGTCAGATGAGACCAAAATTGAACTTTTTGGCCTCAATGCAAAACGCTATGTGTGGCGAAAACCCAACACTGCCCATCACCCTGAGCACACCAACCCAACAGTGAAACATGGTGGTGGTAGCATCATGCTGTGGGGATGCTTCTCTTCAGCAGGTACAGGGAAACTGGTCAGAATAGAGGGAAAGTTGGATGGAGCCAAATACAGGGAAATCCTTGAAGAAAATCTGATGCAGTCTGCAAAAGACTTGAGACTGGGGCGGAGGTTCATCTTCCAGCAGGACAATGACCCTAAACATACAGCCAGAGCTACAAAGGAATGGTTTGGATTAAAGAATGTTAATGTCTTAAAATGGCCCAGTCAAAGCCCAGACCTCAATCCAATAGGGAATCTATGGCAAGACTTGAAGATTGCGGTTCACAGACGGTCTCCATCCAATCTGACTGAGCTTCATCTTTTTTGCCAAGAAGAATGGACAAACCTTTCCATCTCTAGATGTGCAAAGCTGGTAGAGACATACCCCAAAAGACTTGCAGCTGTAATTGCAGCGAAAGGGGGTTCTACCAAGTATTGACACAGGGGGGTGAATACTTATGCACCCAACAGATGTCAACTTTTTTGTTCTCATTATTGTTTGTGTCACAATAAAATTTATTTTGCACCTCCAAAGTACTATGCATGTTTTGTTGATCAAACGGGAAAAAGTTTATTTAAGTCTATTTGAATTCCAGTTAGTAACAGTACATAATGGGAAAAAGTCCAAGGGGGGTGAATACTTATGCAAGGCACTGTAGAGTCTGCACAGTAATGATTGGGATGTTCTGACTTCACTTCTGGGGGGCTGTCCACCTTTAAAAGCTCTATGGTTACTACAAAATTAGCTCTGGTGTTGTGAAGTTGCAGGGACCATTCCTTGTTAAACATTTATATTTAAAAAAGATTTTTAAGTATTCTGTGAAACAATGTGTAGCACAACCGAGATGACACGACACAGAGAGGTCACAGAAAACTGTCACTTACTCTTCCACTGGTTCGGGAGCGGCTGAAGCAGCGGCACCAGCACTCTCCCCGGGAGGAGGCTGCAGTGTGGGAACAGCGTTTGAAGATTTGGATGGAGTCGATGTTGGAGACACGTTGTTTGTCGGCGATCCCTGAAAGATAGACGAGGGAAACCCTGAGTCAGTGCTACATCAGATCAGAACAACTTAGAAAAAGGAAAAGGCTATATCAAAGGTGTATCATACCTTGGTTGGAGACCTGAAAGAGTAGAAGATAAGGAGTTAGTGCTTGATTTGAAAAAGACAGATATTTGTGGGAAAGGCTGGAAACTATTTGATGGATCTATTATTATGTCTAAAAACCTAAACTGAAGAAATCAAACAAATATGAAAGACGGATTGAGTAATATGTGATCATATGAAGAGAGTTTATATCCAAAGCATCATATTGTATGTCCGATGCATACACAATCATTTGATGCAAACAAATGTTCAAAGTATTCTAATTTTGTTCCACTTCAAACTTTGGAACAAAACCCTTCATATACCAATTCACACTGCATGTCAGGATGGGCACACACATGTGATGACTTACTGCTCATCAAAACATGTGTCTCTTGCCGAGTTCAGACACGTGATCACACCAATGAACACATTTCCACATGTGAACTTATAGTTACAGTAGTTGTGGTGCGTAATTCACATGTGAATAATGTGTAGGTTTACTTTGGGGAGTGAAATGGCTATAAATACACAGTTTTCTAGGTAGTATGTAAACTCCCAACAAAACATACAGCGTATGCTCACCCTTCACTGGTGATTCCAAATGAACATAAATGGGGAATAAAAGAGAGGAAGGGTTAACGGAAAGTATAGAAACATAGCAGCCTATGCTATATGCTCGGTCTTCAACATTACTCTCACTTAATCAAGTTTGTAGTGACACAGCTCATGAAAAACAAGGACTGAGTTGGCTCAGTGTCAGCCTTATTTACTCATTTAACATTTTCTTACCCCTTCTTTCCACTCTTTACGTCCTCCAGACCATTCATGTGTGTTTCCAGAGACTCCAGGATACTGCTGGGAGCCTAACAAAAAAATCAAACCGGGAGTAATGAATAACTGATCCTCCCTACATGAGTCCTGAGGCACACTCTCGGTCCATATGTGTAGCCTACATTTCTATTTCCATAGAAAAACACGTGTTAAAGCTTTTAGAGTAAGAGGGCGCTGGAGAAAGTCACTGCAATGCCCACATGCATGTACAAACACACACACACACACACTCACACACACACACACACAATTAAGATTTGTTGTGTCTAATGTGTTTGTCAAATTGAATTAAACATGCTGACACTCCATCTTGCAAACACACACTCAACCAAGGCATTCCCAGTATCCATGGTTACCGGGTCCTCCAGAGTTTTAAACGGACAGTCTTCTTCATCTGAGTCTGCTAGATCCACCACTACCCCCGGGTGGAGACACTGGGTTGGGGAGATGGTGGTGGGTGAGATGGGGTGTGTGTGTGTGTGTGTGTTTGTAAGAGAGAGGTGGATTGGGTGGCATTCATGTGCATCATAGTCTTATCCCAATACTTCCAGCAAGCAAACAATGATCATGTAGAGCCATTACTAGTGTTTACTTACATAGTTAATGTCAGGAATGTCATTTTTGTCGACTCCAACTGTCTGTTGAATAGAAAAAAGAGTTAATAATCTGAAGAACCACAAAGCTATATATATATAATTATGGATGTACTTTTAAGGGCTTTCCTACCTCGGCCAGCTTCATGAATTCCCCAATCTTCGTCACCCTGGTCAGGAACCTCTTATAGATCTCCAAGGCCTCCTTACATTCGTTCTTCTTCATCTTGAAGTATTTCTCTGTGTAAAGAGCACAGGAGGTTTGCGGGTTCAGATTCATTGTCATACATGGGCTGCCAAGCAAGAGGGACTCGTGCCCTTACTGACCTAATAGGTTGATGACGCCATCATTGTAGGAGGCAAACAGTTTGACCAGGTCCTTGAAGAGAAGCAAAAATGCAGCATTGATGATCCCATTGTTCAGCTCCTTGGGATGAATCTGAGAAGAGAGACCAATGACAAAACCAGTAAATAAACCTTCACCAACTAACACTGTCCATTCAAATAAGAGCAGATATCAAGCCAAAAGCTGTACTCACATCAAACTCCATGAGTGTGTCAATCTCAGTCTGAAGAACAGGCATGCCTTTCAACAGCTTCTCAGTGGTCATGGTCCTCATCACGCCCTCAGCACTGAGAAAAGATTAGATATTCCTCACAGATAAGAAAAGCCATGGGGTGTTACAGGTATTTCAGCACAGACAGGGATGGCCATGGTTAACATACCCCTTCTTGACTCTGGTGAAGTCAAAAGCCATCTGGCGGTAGGCGAAAGCTTTCTCATTCAGGTATCGTCCATACCGTCTGATGAATGTAGACATGTCATAGCCTAAATACAAAAATATTTTCTGTTATATATTTCTTTTACTGTACATTTTTTATATATCAGCCTATATCAGTGCAAATCCTTTAAGAAACTGCAGTACACTCTTTGCATGTAGTCTTAGGACATCCAGAAAAGCATGTATATCTGTTCTTTGTATGCTTTTTTTAATTGTCATAATGTAGCTAAGTGTGTGTCCCTCTTGTGATTTGTGTGTATCTCTTGCTGTGTCTTTTCGCATTGCCAAATAATAAGAAGGATTATACTCAACTGGTTACATACATTATGTGCACACACAAGCATGCACCTACCACCACACATGCACTATCAGACTTGGGTCTTGTTCTTACCGTGAGAGCCGGTTTTGTCGATAAAGTTGCTGAGGTTGAACAGGGAGGTCCTGGAAGCCAGGTACTGAATGAATCTCTGAGAAAGAGACAAAAAACAAATTAAAAAGTATCTGTCAAAAGCAGTGAGGCAAAGAATTGAATCCAAGCCCCACAATAAAGAAAATACATTAACACTTTACTTTTCAATTGGCATTTCAACACATCATAGTCGCCTCACTGCAATAATGTTAGAATCTTATCTTTCTGTGTGTTTGCCTGATCTACTTCATTCCTCCCACAATCCAAAAACATGCTGATTGGGGCTCCATTAATTAGAGGCTCTTAATAATCCATTTGTGTGTATGTCAGTATGTTATCCCTGTGATACAATGGCAACCAGTTCAGGGTGTACCCCGCCTCACACCCAATGACAGCTGGAATTGGTTCCAGCTCCCCCTGTGATCCTCAAAGGATAAGCTGTAAAGATAATGGATGGCTGGATGCATGGATTGATGAATGGGTGGATATTTCAGCTTTTAGTGGTTCTGATTCCATTGACAGCTGCTTGCACATTGGACCCACGGGACTCACTTTGTTTCTTGGAATAGTTGTGGTCACAGCTGTGACACTATCAGCACAAGACCTTTACCACAATCACACTCATAGGACCAATTTCCGCTCTCCAAAGTGGTAACCTCAGTTATACATGTGGTTAGGACAAGGACAAGCCCCCTTCATAATCAGTGCGTTTACATACTCTAAAAGAGTAACAGTAACTGTAGATTTCATACATGTCTGGCTGAATTCAAATGGAATCGAGTAAAGCTTGAGTATTTGGTCCAGATGTGATTAGTCTGTATCACGCTCGCTCACCTCATTGCCGTGGACACACATGTGATGGCTGGTGACGAGGGCCTTGAACACGACCACCCAGCTGGCATTAGTGGCCCGCTCAAACAGCGTGTCAGCCATCTGAGGGATGTTCACGTTGGTGGTGTTGGTGGCCGACACCAGGTCTGCAAAGTGCACAGTCACAGAGAAATGTTAGTATTTACACAATGGTTCGATAAATCTGTCTATTGCTGTCTGATGGCATTGAGGGGTAAGCTGATTATGGAAGTTTCATAAAATTTGGTATGTAAGAGGAGTCAGTTTATTTTTAGACCTATGCGTACATAATTTCAAAAGCTGTGATTAAACTTTGATTAAGTGTGAAAGCTAAATGTTCACTGCAGAGCTGCTCCAGAGACCCGTGAGAATATTAAGCCAGGAGAGGGACCTGACGCAAATACAAATTGATGTTGGTGCCCACACACACGCACCCACACACACGTTGGCACTCGCTGACAATGCAGAGGGAGCGAATAGTGCTTTGTCATCTCCCCTCCCTGGTTGCCTGCTCAGACACTCAGACAGATAGAGAGGTCTTCTAAAGTAAAGTGTCTGAACCACTGCTCTAAGTGGAACACTATCTGTACAAGTGCAGTGGGTTGTTAACACGTATATCTTCTTTTGTGTTACATTGACTGGTCACTAATGACACAGATTCAAACACTGAATCAAAATTTCATAAATTGCCCAGAGATTTTAATTTCAGGAATACACGAATCATATCATATATAATTTCGACACATTTACCTTTGGTCTAAAGTAACATGTATGTTGAATATTTCTTGACCTCACATCCTGCTTGGAGGCACAAATAATATTCTCAAACATGACAATGTCGGAATTAAAATGACAAATATAACAAAACAAAACAATTTTGAAGAAGCTGGAACCTGAAAATGTAATGGATTTTTGTCTTCTTAAGAAAACATATCTGCCAACTAAATTCCAGCTTATCCACTGTTATAGAATTATTGACGATAGTCATGTGAGCTCGTAGCTACAGTACAGGCACAGTTTTGTGCAACCGAGGTAAATTTCACCAACATTGAGGCCACAATTGGCAACACAAAATATCTTTCTTTCCCTCATTTTGACAGATGTCACTGATCAAATCAAGACAAATATTACAAATTTGCAAAAGGGGACACGAGCAGCACTCGTGATGAGCATGTGAGCATACATAGGCTTCATAAAGAAGGACCCTGATCAGCTGATGATGACACACAATCTCACAGCTTTATATCAACTATTTATGTTGAAAATATCCACATATCTAACATTTTATTTGATCATTCTCAGAAACAGAGATAGAAAGGCCACAGAAAGAGAAATATAAACTTAACTATATAAACGCAACAAGAGGACTTGGTCAAGCAAGAAAAAAAGTTGTATGCGAATAATGCTATATGCAGTACTCAAGGTCCTAAAATATCTGTAATACATGAAATTAAAGTATTCAAGGGCAGACATTGCAGTTGTTATGGAAGTGAAAAAAATGTAACAGCCTGCCCCCTTGACATTGACAAACAAGAGCAGCACTGAGCACACCCGGAGAGGAATGCAGCAAATATTGGCAGGTACGTCTAATAATGGAAGGAGAGGAAGGCCAGTGTATTGAATAGACCTTGGCCTTGCCTCAAGCAGCTAGATACCAAACTGTAGACCCAGGACAGCTGGGTGGGGCAGAGCGAGGGAAGAGAAAGTGCAGACGCTCAGAGGAACAGCAGGGAGTCTGCTGAGAACCAGTTATGTTGACATGAGAGATGAGAGTTAGAGCAGTGAGGCTGCCCAAGGTCATGAAAAGGTGGCAAGCTGGGAAGGTTAGGGTGGTTGGGGGGGGTTGTAAACAGATTATAACTAATCACTGGTTCTAGCCTCACTGCTCCGCCCCCGTACAGCACATATACATAAACACTTATTCTCCTTGTTTTCACACCCTCTGTTTCACACCAGCAGTGTTATCTGCGTTTTGTTACCAGAACTGTTGAATATAAAGACTCTGATTCATTTATATTATCAGTACAAAATTGGAAAAACAGTAGCATAATCGTTTTTTTTAAATGTCTTTTGTCTGTATTTTAATAAAACTGATAATTATCTGTACTATATACATACAGTTTGATCAAACGGTAACAACAGCTCTGCTCATGTTGCTCTTGGGTTTAATGATGACTGCAGTACCATCAATCTGTTGTCCCTACACCACGGCCTCTATTACTGTAGAGTCTTTTCAACAAAACCTCTTACCCATGCTTGAGTTTTTTATTCTGAAGGATCATTACTCTCTCTCATTCAAATCTCCATCCACCATCCCTCAGTTAACTCCCTTTTTTCTTTCTCTCCTTTTGCCTCTTTTCTCTGTGAAATTGCAGAAGATGCATGCACACGCGCATACACATAGACATGGTCAACAAAGGCTGAAATGTGATTATATAACATTATCATGTCACCGGCGCAGCGACAAAGTTATTACTCATACTGACATCGTAAATACAGAGCTGTCCACTGCTATTTTCTGAGATTTTAACTCAGGATATCCACTAATAACTGTGTGTGCAGATATAATATATGTTTACTGGTGTTTTATTGTGTTGCCATATGGGCCAAATCATGGGTAGTAATCTAGTTGTGACACCATTATGGGAAACATACACACACCCATTTACATGTGCATATGATCGTGTGTGTGTGTGTGTGTGTGTGAGTCTAATTAGGATTGGCTGAGCTAAATAAAGACTCTTACTGTAATCCACGGCCCACAGGAGAGTTCTAATAATGAACTGTTAGGTGTGAGGGTAAGTTTGTGTGTGACTGTGTGTAAGGGAGTCTGTCTGCTATCATTGAGATTTAAAGTTACGCAACAAACTACTAGCCCGATTACTCCAGATAAAATTACACAGAACATACACGATAACATGATTTCACACTTATTTACTCCACATGTCACCAAAGTAAACCTTCTTCACTCAGTAATTGTTGCTTACTCAACTACACACTGATACTTTTTCAATCTATACAGTGTGAATAATTCTGTTGTGGAACTGTTAGCACGATGCTAACATTAGGGCAGCATACACCATTTAAACTTCAGGCAGACCCATAAAATCGCAGACAATAAACAAGAGCGCTAAAGAGTGTAAAGAACATGCAAATGTTTAAATGACTTAAGCACATAAGGACACATCAATAGGCAGAAATATCATAACTTAAAACAGATATTCACTAAACAGATTTCTGTACGCTAAATAAAAGGTTACTGCTAGCTGGTAGTTAGCTTAGCTTAGTCTAACAAAAAGACAGGAAACACATGTTAACAGCTAGCATGGCTCTGTCTGAAGCTAACGCTATCAGTCTACTAGCACTAAGGAGTCCGTCACATTAGCCCTTTGTAAATAAGCATCATAGCTTGTTTGAAAGTGAGATGGGGGATATAAGGCAGTTTTTGCTAACTTTAATAGCTAAGTTTACAGCATGTTAATAGTGAGGTATTTGGGGGCTATTATGCAGTTTTTGCTAACGAGCTGTATTCACCCTGTTTTCCAGTGTTAACGCTATAGGCTAAGCACAGACCCTACATTTTGTGTGCGCTTCACTATCAACTATCAAATTTGCTTATTCTCAGCAAGAATGCCAGCAGGTTTTGCCATCATGACACAGATGCTCCAGCTCCCGCTACAGTGATTCACAGACACAGCGCCCTACACTTCTGGACACATGATGTGCACCCATTTCTACATTTCTACATCCCATTTCTTCATCCAGCAGGTAATAACGTGATGAATTGTATCTGTGGCCTTTGGTGGTGAACAAACCCCAGGGTCTTTATTTGCAGTTGACCTTGTATGTACCACATGTTTCCCCTGCAAATTTGGAGCAAACACTTGCCCTCCAGCGCTGGTTTCATTAAAAAGAGAAAAACACAACTAGATAAACAAGAATATGAAATTCAACAGAGGGTGTTTTACAATTCACGATGATGTTTTATTTCCTGTGTGCACTGTGGGCCTCATTTTTGAAGAAATCGTGCACATGCATCAGGGGCAAAAGAACATTAGATGTACCTCTTCACACAGAATAAAATCCTCCATAGATATAGAACCTTTGCAGATTTTATTTTGGAGTAGAAATTAGGGTGAAAAGGCACATGTGATTTTGAAATAACTATGATCACACACAATTCCTCCTACTACGGGCTGCTCATTCTTTTAAAAAATCCACAATGAGAAGACAATCCCAAATATTCATTAAATTGATTTGATTGTCTCTGCACTCTCGAGATGACAGTGCTGTCATTTGCCGTCTTCCTTGTCACAATCTCCCTCTGCCATTACCCTGCCATTGACTGAATCTCACAATCTGTTGACATGGCAACCTCACTGCACCACCACAACCCCATCCATCCACCCAAGGGTCAAAGTCTGTGTCACCAAGATAAAGAGATACATTTGACAGGTTTTTGTCAAGTGAATCTAAAATACTGACATAGGTGACTTATAACTGCAGTAGCATATACAGCCCTTCAATTATTAGTTTATATTTCAACCTAAATTGCTATATCAATATAGACAAAAAACGTATTATTATTTGAGTGTATTTCACTGATTTGATGTTGGTATGAGTGGAGATGATTACAATTTTTTGAGGTTAGGGATTTCCTTCAGCCAAGATACACGTGCTAGAGCAACACAGTTGCCTACATATAGGGAGCTTGTTGAATCGCCCCAGAAATGGATACAGCATAACCTCACAGTCTAAAAACCTTCAGGGAGACAACGTGTTCATGTATGTACAGTATATCTTGTTGAACTGGCTTGGCAATAAATCACAAATTTCTAAGAATCCGTATCTGTACCGGCAGCTTAACAAATCCAAGATGGCACTGTCCCAAATAAGACAAAGACACAGACAACAAACACACAAGAGCAGCAGAAAAAAGGGGGAAACAATGGTCTCTGGCCATAGTCCGATAGGGCCATAGTCTCTGGCCCATTCTGGCATTAGGATTGTCACCTTTGGCTGTGTAAATAATGCAAGACAGTCATTGGCTGATTTTTAAATTATTCAGCAGGGTAGCGGATCGCAAGATATAAGGTCCCAGCCCAAGACACAGGATCAGACCGGCACATAGAGCGACCAAACACAGACAAACCATAAGCCATACAGCCCAACTTGACTACACCCATTACCATGTGTGTTCAGCACCACACCACTGCTTTGGTCTGACTCATTTGTGGGAGATGATGGTAATTATTCATGATTTGTCATATGGATTGCCTGCTGTCATGTGTAGATGTGTCAATAAAGCTGTGAGGTTTGATAATTTCATTCAGCTGGGATTATATCCAATGGCCCAGTGACCTATATGCAACTTTGCATTGAATTTAAATAAATGTGTAGACTCTTATGAACATTACTATTTATACCTTTAGGCCTTTTGTGGTTTATGCATCAATAAAGCTTTAATGTGAAGTTAAAGTAAAAAATGGCTTTGCAGAAGCGCAGATATTCAATAAATGGGATTACTTGTCAGTCCACTTTAAAATATGGCCTTTTCTACTGGTACCTAACTGTCTCCTGTCTTACTCTCTCTCTCATGCACGAGTGTCCATCATCTTTACTGGAGGCTGACACACAGGGTCAGCAGGGGGTTCACCACAATGGCTGCATCAATTCATTATGGTACCACACCCAGTTAAGCAAAGGGGAATTAACAAGTGACTGGTCTTAATGGCTCTTATGGCTGTGATGGCATGTGGCCTGTGCATGTTTCTGCACGTGTGTGTGAATAGGGGCCTGTTGTCTCTTACAGGCCTGCAGTATAAGGTATAAAAGAGGAAATGAGAGCACTTACAGTCCAGGTGCTTTTTCTTGGGCGCCATCACTTCATGAGTGGTGGCTTTGCAGACAGCTCGGGCCATGTCTGATCCCGTTAGCTGGTACTGCGCAGCGGCGATGCGATCCGTGAGCGTTTGCCCCGACATTTTCTCTCTCCCGCTGAATGGACCAGCTCAGGAAAACGCGTCTCGAAGCAGGGGATGATACAATGAAGAAAGATGAATGTGAATAAAACCCAGGTGGTGCGGTTGGTCGAGCCGATCCCGTGTGTTTCCTCCCCGATGTAGGCCTGTGACCTTCTGTGTGGGCGGAAAAAACACGCACAGGATGAGATATAAACCTAACGGTTATTACCGAAAACCTAAAACGGTTATTCTCGCATGAAAACCGTGCGGTCACGTTGATCGCGTGTGTGGTGACATGATTAGACTTACGCAAGGTTGTGAATCCCCCCACGGCTTGTCCCGACCCCAGGTCCGGACCGCTCGGTTCAGCACCTTGGACAGCTCGAGCCACCCGGTTATGTAAGAGTCAAGTGGCGGTGGAAGCTGCTCCCTCAGCCCGCAGCAATAATTTCTCAAATGGACCAATGAACGATGCTGCACCACTGAACCTCTTCTGGTCGTTTATATATATATTTAGAAAAATCGTCTAATGCAAGGCCGCGCAAAGATCCAGTTAGGAGGGCGCATCAGGTTTGGCTGCTTCCCCTCCTCCTGCAGGAGTGCATTCAAATAAAGACAGGTGAAAAAAACGCAATGGTTCCTTCTGTGGTCAGATTGCGGTGTTTCCTATCTTCTGCTCTATTCTCCTCACTGATCTGTACGTTCCGGCTCAGAAATGCTGCTTCACACACGGAGAAAAATTGCGCACCGCTCCCCCAGTGGTGCTGCCGCGCAAGATACTCGGGAAGAGGAAGAGAAGAAAAAAAGGCAGATGGGAATTTCCTATCACTCCTTCCCCCTCCTGTCGATTTTTTATTTATTAATTTATGTTATCTTTACACATGACCAGCACCACCGGAGGCTCCTCCCCCCGCCAGAGGGTGCCGCTTGGTTGGATGACACACGTCGCATGCACGTCTCTTCAAGGGGAGTGGACATGGTGGTGGGGGGGGGGGGGGGGGTGCAGAAACCCGGATCACGATGCGTCAAAAGGGTTAAAAAATACGAGCGTGACTGTGGGTCCTGTGCATGTGCGGTGTGCATCACGCAGGTTTGCACACGCTGCATGCACAGTGGCAGATGATGGTCGGGGGGGGGGGGGGGGATACTCCTGATGAGCAGACCACCCCCCAATAGTCCACATAATGATCAGCGGAGGCTTCATATGTGGACTGAGCCTCATATAGCTACGACCAGAGCAGTAGAACATGTAATCTCACTTCAAATTTGCACTGCATCGGCCCAAAAAATAGCATTTTATTGTTTTTACGTCATTTAGGAAATGCCTTTATCGTATGTGTATTCACTGAATATGTGCCAAGGCAGATTTTTAAGAACATGCATGTAACATACTAAGTGTAAATCATCAATCCGCTGCATCATACTAGTAAAAACCATCCGTGCAGAAAAGCGCACTGTCAGACGCGGCGGACGTGCTTGCGTCACTTGACGTACGCGGAAGTGAGGCCACGTCGTCAACAGGGAGGAGTGGAGGAACCGGAGAAACGGGAAGCTGAGCATTCAGAGCCCTGCAACACTTCTCTGTAAGTAAGTGAATTAAAAACAAAACTCCACTGCTACTTGTTTACATTGAGCAGCATTCAGCTCCACTTTGTCATGCGCATCGATGTGTTATTGTTATTTTTAGCAGGCGACAGACTGCAGCTGCAGTTTGCTGTAAACATCTTGCCCTCTTCTTGTCTCCTTGTTGTTTTGACATGTTGTATTCACTCGCTTGAGGATAAGTTAATTATTAACTTTGCTTGGACTGTAGTGTGTGTCTGTCTTTGCTGATTGGGTGTCATCGATTTATCTCAGAAAGAAAGATGTATTTTCAGGAGCCATTTCTGTTTTGTTTATCTCAGGCTGCATGTGCTCTCAATATTTACAACAGCTTTCATTTCCCAAGAACTGTTACTATAAACGTTATGATAACTTACATGATTATATAATACTTTAAATGACTATTCTGTCACAATATGATACCGTTAATCTGAAAAGGAAATTTGATTCACTTTGGTTAATATACATGTTCAGCACTACTGGCACTGGGTGACTTCTGATAAGGATTACGAAATCACGTCAGCTAACCCTGGGTTGGTCAATAATACGATATCAATAATTATCCCACTATAACTATCATCGTTAGCAATATAACTATGACAATATAACTAAAGTCCATGATATATCTCTACATTGCTCATGCATTCTGTTGGCACAGTGAGGAGGTTAATCGAGTAAAGTCTTTTGTTGTTTATCAAACAACAAAACCTTCACTCAGATAATTGACCATATATCGCCCAACCCTAAAAAGAACCTGGACAAAATCTAAATCATGTGACCTAGATTCTTTTGACAAATGACAACTTGATTGGTTGAAAACCTTTGATCAAGCTCCCTACAGTTTTTCTAAAAGACAAAGGTGTATCCTCCACCACCACCTGCTCTCTGTTTCACGTCTGTTATCATGTATTTCAGTCATGGCCGAGTTCCCGAAAGTATCACAGCTGTCCAGTCAGCACAAGAAGCCTGTAGGGCTGGTTTTGCAATATGGCACCGCCGGCTTCAGGACCAACGCCGAACTGCTGGACCACATCATGTTCAGGATGGGACTTCTGGCCACGCTCCGCTCCAAGAAGACCAAGGCCACCATTGGAGTGATGGTCACTGCATCTCACAACCCAGAGGTGGTGTAAAAATAATTTTGATCAAAAAGAAATTATTAATTAATTATATAATTAATTACAGTTAACAGTTATATTCTCATCCATTTGAAATATTCATGTTTCACGCCGCCCATTAAAACATTCCTTCAAACACATCATAATCACGATGCGTAGGAGGACAATGGGGTGAAGCTGATCGACCCCATGGGAGAGATGGTGACAGCGGCGTGGGAGGGCTATGCCACACAGCTGGCCAACGCAGAGCAGGACGATTTACTCACTGCTTTGAAAGACATTATAGAGAAAGAGGCCATAAACATGAGCCAGGGGGCAAATGTGTTTGTGGGCAAGGACACCAGGTAAAATGTTTTTACAGATTTGTTGAGTACTATTTAATTTGATGATATGTAGCAGTAAATAAGGGCTTTTAAGTTCTGTTGTGGTTTTCTATTCATTGATTTCTATTGTGGTCTCTACTACACCTAGAGACATACATTTTTTCAAATCTTCGATAAAGTTTTTGCCTAACAATTAAAAAATAACTGCACTGGTGCACATGGTAATTTCTCTTGTTTGACTTGACTTTTATAAAGAGGGAAAATATTCGTTCTTCTTTATAATATCATATTAATCCTACAGATTGTCCTCTGGGTCTGCACAGCTAAACCTGCATTTAATATTTGAATTAATCCTCCTCATTCAAATTACATATTTGCCCTTGAATTACAGGAGCAGTAGTGCCGCTCTTTCACAGGCAGTTCTGGATGGAGTGAGTGCTCTTGATGGTCAAAGCAAAGGTAAGGTTAATTAAACTATTAGAATATTCTCATTTACACTTATTTCATTGTTTGCTTTGCTTTGATTAATTTCCAATTTTGTTCTCTTCTCACTTCTTTTCTCACCTTTTCTGTCGTCTGATTCTCTCCATCTCTTCCATCAGACTACGGCTTGGTGACCACTCCGCAGCTCCACTACATGGTTTGCTGTCTGAACACACAGGGGAAATATGGAGATGCCACCGTGGAAGGATACTACCACAAACTGTGCCAGGCCTTCATTCAGCTCACTAAGAATGTAAGAAAATAGGGCGTTTCTTGTGTTTCCTGACTTTATTAGATCACACGTTTTTTTTTTTTTGCTCAACAAGCCATCGCTCCTTTCATCCTTCCCTTCATCTTATCCTGTTTGGTAGGCGTCCAACTGCACTGATGACCAGAAGCACCTCTCTGTGGATGGCGCTAATGGCATTGGTGCTCTGAAGGTGCGAGAGATGGAGAGTCGCCTGAAGAGGGAGCTGCAGATTTCTCTCTTCAACGACGGCAGCAAGGGGAAGCTCAACCACCAATGTGGAGCCGACTTTGTCAAAGTGCAGCAAAAACCTCCAACAGGTAAAACACAGATTTAAAGTCGGCCATTAGTGTAGAGACACGTCAGGAAGGGTTTTTAATGAACATCATCTATTGATCCAGCAATACATTGGCAGAACATTTTTATCAACTTGCGAAGTATGATACCTACCTGGGGTGACTGATGTGATCTGCTGACTTTTTCATCAAGACGCATGTATAATGATTTTGTTTCCCAGAAGTCCAACAACACCATCTACACATGTCAATATCCGTCTCTACAAGCGTAGTTTACTAGTGCAATGTCCTGGAATGGGCTGTTTGCTCGGTCTGTGGTGATGCTTGCTGTTACTTTCTTTTTTGAATCTTTAAAAGTGACCTGCAGTAATTGAGCCGTGGTGAGTGAAGATCGACTGCAGGACCAATGAATCTAGTTTTGGCCTCAAACTCATATGACAATATCACTAGACTTATCCACTCACTAGTGTTAATATCTGTCTCTACAGTTTTTCTGAATTCACCACGTCTTTTGAAGGTTTAACGATTAACCCGGGGGAGCGTGGCTGTTCCTTCGACGGTGACGCTGACCGAATCGTTTATTACTACACGGACTCTGAGGGACAGTTTCACCTGCTGGATGGAGACAAGATCGCTACTCTCATCAGCACTTACCTCAAAGAGCTGCTCACACAGGTTCTCTCTCATATAACAAACATTAAAACAATAAACAGGCCCATAGACGCAAACTCTTCACAAGTCATTTTTTCTCTGTGGATGGACAGGCTGGTTTAGACTTGAAGATAGCAGTGGTCCAAACCGCTTACGCTAACGGCAGCTCGACACACTACCTGGAGAACACTATGAAGGTGAGAAAACACCAACAGGCACCCACACACACATACGCTGCATTACTGCTTTTTCCATTTTCAAGTTGGTGCTCATATATGCTGCTGTCACCCTCTGTAGTTAATAGTAAGATGTGCTAAAACTGGAGTGAAGCACCTTCATCATGCAGCCCAGGAGTTTGACATTGGCGTGTACTTTGAGGCCAATGGTCACGGAACTGTGAGTTTATCAGACACACAAACAACCGCTCTAATAATCCACAATCAAGCATCAATGATTCTAGATGATCTAGTAACATTATGTGTTGTGTTTAGGTGTTGTTCAGTAAAGCAGCTGAAGAGAAGATCCAGCATCTCACTGAGGACCCCAACACCAACGACGAGAGTAAGAGAGCAGCCCTCCTGCTGCAGAGCACTATTAACGTCATTAACCAGGTAGACACACATGTACACACACGTACACACACACGTACACACACACGTACACACACACACACACACACACACACACACACACACACACACAAACACACATGTATATATATATATTAATGTTATTTGTGTTTATTTCTTTCTAAGACTGTAGGTGATGCGATTTCTGACATGCTGCTGATCGAAGCCATATTAGCCATCAAGGGTATGACTGTCCAGCAGTGGGACGCGATCTACAGTGACCTGCCAAACAGGCAGCTCAAAGTCAAGGTACTCATGTTTTCAATGTATTACCATGTGTAATATTTCTGATAGTTAATCCTGGCTTACCCTAAACGGAAATTGCTTTTCTTGGCCCCTCTCGAAGTGTGACGTTTACTGCAAAACAGGCCTTGACTTTTACAGAAAATATTTCAAAAGTATTGAATTTATTTTGTTGTAACAAGAAGTTGTTTTGTTGTATAGTTCCCTGTATTATGAGTAGTCCTCACTTCTGTCCATTCTTGTATCAACATGTCACCTCCAGAATTTCATCTGAGTGATGTTTCATTTTTGTATGCATTATTCAAAGATACTCTTTTGATTGAAGATTATGAGTAAAAAAGAATTGCCCTTATTGTCAGATTTTAACCGACGTCATGTCTTAACCACAACATGACAATCATTGCGAGTCCTTAACAAGAGCATTGTAGTCAAGAAGAAGTGCTTGGGTTTGATACAGTGTCCCTGCTAAGCTTTCAGTGTCTGGTGCGTGTATCTCTTTTGCTGTTTTATATAAATGTGCTACTCTCTGTACCAGTTCCACACTGTAGTACACTGTATATGTATCTGTATTTGTACATGTTTGATTTTGTTTTTCTTCTGCAGGTGTCTGACCGCAGAGTGATAGACACGACAGACGCAGAGAGGCGTGCAGTGAGCCCCGCCGGGCTGCAGGAGGCCATCGACAGTTTAGTGAAGAAATACAAACAGGCCCGTTCCTTTGTGCGACCCTCCGGCACCGAGGATGTGGTCAGAGTTTACGCTGAGGCAGAAACACAGGTGAGGAATCTACATCCTGTTTGAGAGATCTTTGTTTCCTTGACTAAAAACTGATGCGAGTGTATTGTGTGTAGTGATGTCACTCAACATATTCCGTGTGTTTTTCAGGAGAGTACCGATGCCCTCGCACATGAAGTCAGCCTCGCTGTTTATCGCCTGGCGGGGGGAGTGGGAGATGAACCCAAACCATTGCAGTAGACACACACCTACACCCATCAGCCACAACATTGATAGGTATAGATATTGATCCACGTTTTAATAGGTGCTTTTTGAAAGGAGTCTCAGTTGATAATGTTTTTATAAAGCTGTGATATATCAACACAATCTTATTTGGTGAGGTGCCAAATTATTTTGTACTGCAGATTGCACTTGGTAATTCACTTTACTCTCTTTTTAATTGACTTTCATTATTAAAGTGGGAAACACTGGTGGAGACAATGAAGGGATTATATGCAACTTTAGGTAAAACACTTGACTTGTTATTGTATCTCCAGCAGGCAACCATGTGCCTAATTGTGGGTTTCTATGTAAGCTAATATAAATCATCAACTTAACAATATATATATATATATAACGTAATTAACACATGTGTTGTCTTTTACAAACAAATTCAGAAGGTTGTCGAGAGTTTCAGTTAACCTTTGGTTATAGCCTCCAAATAAATCTAATCTTTCTGAATGATTGCTCTGAGTTCTTTGCTTTTTAAAACAGTGAAAAACATGTTTACATGGGGGATGGGGGGGTTATCAGTTCCTTTAATGTTGCTGTGAGCAGACTGTGCTGCTTTGGGCCAAATAAACTATGGAAAAATGAAAAAAAAAGAAGTGTGTACCTGTATGATTTTTTTCTATTACGCAGGACACACAGGGGAAATATTTGAATTTTGTCAGACTCAAGTTATGTCTCTACTCTATTTTATTTCAAATGAAAACAACAACTATGCTTGCATGCAGTTTATTTTGTTACTTTCAAAGACGTGTTCCCATCACACAGGAGGGTTAAAATGAGCACAGAGGCGGGTAGAGGCTGAAAGAGTTAAGAGCAGGTGGAGCAGCAGAGTGACAGGACACAGTGTAAAGTCTCAATGGAAGATAAACACAACCACTAAATGGGCATTGCAACATGCAGTTGGAGTTGGAATTCCTTTCACTGCAATACAGTGTGTTTGTAGTGGTGAACAGCAAAGTCAGCAGGTGGGACTTGGATTATTCTTCATCTGTTTCATCGGCTGCTCCAGAAATGATGAAGGTGCGCTCCTGTCTGTCGCTCTCGTACGTTTCACCATCTGTCTTAACTGTTCTGGGGAAAAAGGGAAAACGGGTAGAAGAAAAAGATTAAGAAAGTTTGACAGTACCGTTTGGCTACTTAAGTGTATGATTGTACACTATCACAGTTAGTTGTTGTTTGTTTTATTTTTGTGTCACAATCCTACCTGATGAGAAGTGTCTTCCTCTCAGACATCTCTGTGGCCTGGTCCCCTAAGTCACCATCTGTCTGGGTGTCCGATGAGACCACCTCCACTCGCGGTATGCCAGCGTCTATTGGCTTCTCAGCCCCGCTGCTGCTCTTGTCACTGGGGACTTCATCCAGCTTTGAAATCGTTACTTTTGGATCTGGAGCTGAGGCCGCTTGCATACTAACACTGGAAGTTAGGCACAGGCCCCCAGTCAGGGACAGGTTACGCACCATGGTGCTCAGACGGCTGTCCTCCCCTTCAATCAGCTTCCTGCCAAATAGATAATGACGTTATATAACCCTGATAAAGAAGGATATATAGATAATTCTTTATCACTAAAAACTTAAGTGTATGCCAATGTTTTGTACACCTGTAGGTTGTAATCTCGATCTCCAGAGCCATCTTTACATTCAGCAGTTCCTGATATTCCCTCAGCAGCATAGCTATCTTCTCCTTCGTCACAGTCAGATCCAATTTAACAGATTCTATACGCCCCTGTTGCAACAGATAGAACAGAACAAAAGTATTTCAAGGTGGTTCAGGCGTCATGATGACCACAAAGTAAACATGATTTAAATATATGGATAGAAATTAAATTATTACTTCATCCTACCTCTAAATCCTCCTCCTCCTTTTTGTATTTCGCAGCTGCATCACGGATCTGAGCATCCAAATACTCATTCCTTGTCTTCATTGCTTCCAGTTCACGCTCCTTGTTGAGGAGCTAAATTCACACAAATACAGGCAGCTTTTTTTTAGGCTGGGAAAGGACAGTGCCAGCCACAAACAACAACAGAAAATCCGACTCACATCCTTCTTATAGCCTGCGATTTCCTCTCTCACGCTGCGAACACTCTGAACATGTTTGGTGGTGGCGCTGGTCAGGTCCTGAAACTTTGTCTTGTACCAGGTATCCATTTCCTGTGGAGGAACAAACATGAACAGCAGGTTTATAAAGTAAAATATCTCTGTATAGTCCTACATGATTTCTACATGTGCCAGAGACATCACAATTTTTTCGAGAATTCCCTTTGGCTGAGCGTGTTTTGGGCGTAGAAAGTGCACTGATACATGATAAAAGCCAAATCCTCAAAAGTCTGAAAATATTGCAATTTCACTGTTGCACCATACCTGCAGGTTTTTGGCGGCGATGCTGTCGTACTGAGACTGAATCTGTCTCAGAGCAGAGGAGAGGTCTGGGAGGCCAAAGGAGATGTCCACCCTGGAGGTTACCGAGTAGATCTGCTGCATGAGCTCCTCAATTTCCTTTCAGTGCATCATAAACAACAAATACAACCAGAGTAAATAGAAAAGCAATGAACACTGCAATGAAACACTGTAATTTCTGTATTTAGGTCCCGAGAGAGGCACTGACAGACAATGAGGCCCTAATGAAATTGGATTCATTCATCAAAAGGATTACTATTATTATTCAGGCAAATGAATTGGCTTTTTGAGGGCTTTAACATGCTCAAATTCTGGCTTAATTAATTTTTTTATTTTTTATTTTATTTACCTCCTGCGTAGAAGTGGACCATGCAAAGACACTAAATCATTTAAATGTGCACCTTACTCAATCAGGAACTGTATATGGATGTTGGACATAGAATCGACCCTTCTTTGTAAGTCGTGGCCCCTGTATGGCCCCCGATTTAGAAAAATTCTAGATCCGCCACTGGGCTTGGATTACAAAAGAATGTGAAATAGAATGGTGGTTCATATAACATTTCACAAGAAATAAAACAGAGAAATATTAAAGAATAGCTCTGAGGAGGGTTAACTCCACACTACAGGCTCGTCACAGCTTCCCCCTTCAGCTTCACACCACACTCATAAATACCATGAGCATGGTCTTACTCACTCGATCCATCAACAAGACCTCGATTTGAATGTAATCTGTCATTGCAATAATTACCAGCCCATTAAACCAGTAATGACAAAACTGAAATCATGCCAGTCACCAGACACTGACTCATACACAGTTCATGGACAGACTCGTACCTCCTTGTGAATTCTCTGCAAGAAGGCCAGCTCAGTCTCCAGGTTCTCCAGGTGCTTCTCCAGATTGATCCGGGCTGAGGTGGCTTTATCCACATCCTGGGACACAACATGAGGATTTGATGGTTAAGTAAAATTAAAAATAATTTGTTCTGTTGAATTACAGCTTCACCCTCCGCTGTGTCTTACTGGACGTAGTGAATCGATGTCGTGCTCAGTGTTTTTCCTGGCCTCCACAGCTTCGTCATATTTGGCCTTCAGCTGGTCCAACTGGCCCAGCATTGCATCCTTGGCTGCCACAGACATGTCCTGTAATAGAGCAGAAACACACCAGACAAACTGTTGTTAAAATGAACAGAAGGTGAAGTGGACAGGAGCACTGAAGAGACATCTGAACAAAGCATGATCAGCATCAGCCTCACTCACCCTCTGATTTCTCATCTGGGCAGCCTCCCTGTTGAATTCCTTCAGCTGAGATTCGTACAGCTGCCTGAGGCCCGAAGGGCGGAGGTGGCGACCCTTCAGGGTCTCGATCTCAACCTCCAGCAGATTGTTTTGGGACTCCAGCGTTCGCACCTCAAGGGGGGAATAACAAACAGGCAAATGTCATCATCACAAGTTGGAGGGTCAGCAGCTATATTACTCGTCCTTTTACTGCTTTAGATAATTTCGTTGGCAGTAGTTGTTGTAAAAAGGCAAAATCCAGTCAGATTTCCAAATTCATGTGCCAAGACAAGACAGAGATAACCTAATAAGCAAATCCATGTGTCTGAGAGGTTTTGCTGAGACTGTCCGTATAAAATTGTGTCTATGTATCTGACGGGTGGCCTCTTGCCTTTTCAATGTAAGCCGCCAGGCGATCATTGAGGGCCACCATCTCCTGCCTCTCGTTGGTTCGAGTCGCCATAAAGGCCTGGTTCTCTGCTGCAACTGCATCCAGGTCCAGTTTTGGTCCGAGCCCCATGGACATACCAAAGCACAGCGCTCCCAAACTCGCACTGCTGCAGACAGGAGCAGAAGAAATATCCAACACATTATTCATTGTTTTGATTCAATAGATTTGTTCTATTTCACAAAGGTTGATCGATCGATAAGATGCTTAATATTCATGGGAGAAGCCCAGTGTGAAAGAGAACCTGTGAAAGTTTGGACTACTGTAAAGCATATGGTGGCCTGCTTAGAGAAGACCCGCTCCCGATGTAAATCTAAAGCATTTAAATATGAAGGGCACATTCTTGGGTAAAGAATACAACAATTCATACAATTTAGATGAAACACACTGGTGAAAACATCACTAGGATCATTTCATATTTTATATTCACTTTTAGATCCCTTATACCTAAATCTTACCTTATTTATAATAAAATGTGAATACCATGTAGAGTTGAAATAGTACAGATGACCTACCTGGTCATGCGGGTCTTACTGGAGAGGCCCCTGCGCCCCACCGCCCGTCCACTCCGGGTGAAGCTGACGGACCGGTGGCGGCTGTCTCTTCGGCTGGGAGAGGGACTGGAGACCCGGAGCTGTTGGACGGACGAGGCGGCCAAGGTGCCCTCAAAGTGACGGCGGTACGAGGACATCCTCTCTGGACTGCGGCTCATGTTGACCTCTGGCTGTAGCTGTTGAAACTTCAAGAAGACTAATCTGGTCACTCACACCTTGGGCCTGTGGTGGGGTCTTTATATCCTCCTCAACCCCGCCCTCAGCAACGCAGAGGAATGTTGAACCTCCCCAACCCCAGCTTGAGCGTCGCCACAAACATTTATCACAGTTATGCCAAGAAATGAATTTATTAAAGGGGGTGTATGAAGGAATTTTATATAAATGTGAAATCCTCTCCACATGATGTCATGCAGTATGTTAGGATTTCAATATTTTAGCTATAGTCTGTGTCTAACTCAACTCTAAATGAATAAAGATAGAAGTAGTTTGAGCCAGATAAGGCCTTCACGCAAATGATTAATAATAACCCTTTCCTTCCAAGTGTTTAATCTTGAAAATTAGAATGTGTCTGCGTCACAATGCTGTTTCGTTGTTTTGGTTAAATTGTTTTGAATGTCTGTACAAACAGAACATTGTTTTGATATAGCAAGAACACAATAATCTTCTCTCCAATTGTCAACACCGTTGGCCCACATGCCATCAGCTGTGTCAAGGCTGGTCAAGAGATGAACATTTTGAGACTTGTCACTTCCTTATTCCAAAGCCAAGAAGGAGGGGCTACGCCTGAGGAGGAAGAACCAAGATCTACTGTTATAAAATAGACAGGCGCCGGCTGTTTGATGCGTTCTGATGGGTCTCGTGTTCTGATGCGACTTGTTGGATGCCCATTGCTTTGCTGATTGTTACCTTTCATTGCTTTCTAAATAAATACTTGATTGAACAAACCGAGTTTGGCTCATCTTCTCATATTTAGGATAAACGAACACGCTTAACAAGTACTTTTAAACTCCAAATATGACTATACAATTACTCATTATGGTGTAGTGGGTGTTTTGCTCTTATAGCTTCATTTAATAGCACATCCATCACTGTCAGTGCACCCACCCACCAAACCACTAATCTGTCCCTCCATCCTTTTATGAAACACCGACAAACACATTTCCGTTTTTTACACAATTCAAATAACTTATACTTGTGTTTTGAATTTATTTAGGAACAAGTCAAACATGAATTAAAACCTTTTTATTTGTAGGGTGCGGAAATAAAATTCCGGAACCTTTCCGCTTCGATTCCGGACACGTTTCACTGTTGCTCCAGTGTCAGCTCAGCTCTTTTCCGGTGGTGTTCACTTTCTTTGTCGGAAAGAAACAATCATTAAAAAAGTGTTTTTCTCCGCCGCGGCTGCTGCAACATGGCGGGAAACTTCTGGCAAAGTTCTCATTAGTAAGTTTTTTCCGAAAACTTTACGCGTTAGGCTTTTATCTCGCCTGTCGTCATGTTTGTTGTGAGGCCTAGCTGTTTGTGTGTGTGCGGCAGCGATAGCTAGCCGCTTCCTTTGAACTCCTCCTGTTGTTGTTATTGTTTAACACACACGAACATAAAGAAACACACTTTTATCTTAGTGTTTTAAATGCTTCACCAGATTATCTCCCTGTTTTGGCTTCCATGCTACGCGATAGCAGCATGTTTGGCTAGCACAGCGGAATCGATAGTGATGCCTCTGTGCTACCCGCTAGCTCGGCTGCTCACGGGTTAGTGAAGTGATGAATAAAAAGTGATGTATATTTATTGTGTCTTGTACAGTTTGCAGTGGGTTCTGGATAAACAGGACCTGATGAAGGAGCGACAGAAGGACCTGAAGTTTCTCACAGAGGAGGAGTACTGGAAACTGCAGATCTTCTTTGCCAATGGTACATGATTATCTTTGTTTACGATAATGTCTTGAGGTAACTAGCTCAGGATGGGTGATATGGTTTCCACAGAAGTGACAATCACGTGTATTAGATGCTGTGCTGTTAATATTTAAAGGTAGAATCACTTTTACACATTCTTCCATCTCTCTCAGTGATCCAGGCTTTAGGGGAACACCTGAAGCTGAGGCAGCAGGTGATCGCCACGGCAACTGTCTATTTCAAACGCTTCTATGCCAGGTAAGAGAGAGGAAGAGCTCACACACTAATATCTCAATCTGACTATATGTATTAATCATGGCAATATGTGGAAGAGGATGATGTCGGGATGCCCAAATATTATATCAAGGTTCAATGTCAGTTATTGATGATGAATATCGCATTATTACTTCTGTTAAGTTTAAAGGCTGATTTTTGCTTCTGAGGGAAGGTTGTTGTTTCAAACTCTTGACTGACAATCACATGATAAATAGCAATTCATCTGATGCAGATCAATGACATGATAAGCCTCCTCAATGTGCTTGCCAAGTGCATAAGCATTATATTATAATGCATTTGAGTTATCTGACATTGCTATTGATGAAAATAATGTGATAATTATTCATATTGTTTTATTTTTCAGCCCTAGTTTGATCTTGTATGTTCAGTCTTCAGAGCATCTAGAGGGGAACATTATCCAAACAGTGAACAACCTCATTTGATTGGTCTTTGCTCACTTAAAACATTATATCCCTAAGTGCTTTATATAACTTTATATACTTAAAAGGATGCAGGTCATCATTAGCCGTATTAACTATACCTATTTTCCCTCTATGATATATGCAGATTAATAGTAAAATGTCTAATAAAATCAAAAATGCATCACCATATTATCATCTGTAATATAACATTATTGATATTACCATAGCCCCAGTTAAAAGCTTGTAGGCACCTTGCCGTTCCTCTTTATTTGAATGTATTGTTGCTGTTGAATTCCAGTGAGATCTTGTCTCAGTTTGTATTTAAGACTTTCTTCATTGGATCTATCCTATAAGTCGATAAACGTTCATCTATTCTTTTTTGCAGGTACTCCCTGAAAAGCATAGACCCAGTGCTCATGGCGCCTACTTGTGTTTTCCTTGCTTCCAAAGTTGAGGTATGTGTTGATAGTACGGCCACAATTTTATGCTTTTAAGTTTTGCTGTATTTAGCCTAATAAGTTATGCTCCTTTCAGGAATTTGGAGTTGTATCCAATACCAGGTTGATCTCTGCAGCGACATCTGTGTGTAAGTATTAACAAGTATATTTTATAGCACAACTCTTCAGATCTTTCAAAATGTGTTTTTCACTGCAATGGACACTATTATATTATAATGTTCTTTTGTTTTTTATGAAACAGTAAAGACTAGATTTTCCTACGCCTTCCCAAAGGAGTTTCCTTACAGAATGAATCATGTGAGTAAAACTTCTTTGTAGCAGGTTGCAATTTTGGGGATCGGTTGTTGTTATCTGGAGCGAGTCACTCTAAATACAATGTGCAGCTATTCACTAAAAGATATTCATTTAACATGAAAAATACAAGATGATGGTAAAGTAACCACCCTGTCAGCAGTTTTGACAAAACAATGACAAAGTGATGTGCCTAATTAGTCTGTTTGAGGGACCGACATCTCACTTATTCATGATTGGGTGAGGGTGGGGCTTGAGTGGAGGTCAGAGTAATAACAAAGATAAAAGATGGTTTCGTAGACTGCTTCAAACCAAGGTTTAGTGCGCACACACTGAAACAGAGACAAACTACAAGGGCACATACCTCCACCAAGGCTAACACCCTATGTCACAATGTCAAAGACAGCGGATAAGAATCTTCTCTATATCTGCTCCAAATCTTAATGGGTTTGTCCTTGGCCTGTACCCCACCCTTCCACCAAGTTTCAACAATAGTGGTTCAGTAGTTTTTGCTTAATCCCATCATAGACAAAACAAACTTCAACACCAGTTAAAATATTCAAATATGAATGGATGTCTATGCTAGTTGTTTTGTTTGCTTGATTCCTCGGCAGGGTTATTTATGCACCGGTGTGCTACATTACAGCATACCAGCACAGTGTTGCCACGCTGGTGTCTATCATTATGTGAGATTCCACTGCTAATGTTCGCAGTCATGTGATAAAACCTCTGATGCTTCGACCGTGGCCCCCCCACGTACAAGTGTGTGCATAAATCTGCTCTGCGCAGCAGCTCTCACTTTGGTGCAAAGCGCAGGATTTTATTTATGAAGCATCTCCACCAAGTTGCCAGGACGTCACTAGGGCTGTCCCGACACGCTGCCTGTCCAGAAAGCTGTGTAAATGATTATTTATAGAGAGCCACCATGCAGTGATACAAGGAGGGGCCGGCTCACATAGTAGAGAATGAGTTAGCGCAGTGCTGCAACTACTGAACATAATATTTCATGTCCACTCTGCAGATATTGTTAAAGCAAACACTGGTTGCAATCAGATTTACAAAGGCCAATTCCACTTGGATAGTCACAATAATACTTTGTATAGGATTTTTTGTGTCTCTTTTTGTCATTAGATGGTGAGATTGATCTTATCTTATTGTGAAAAAAATGTTTACTTAGAAAGACTCTTAAGACTTTTGGCTGTAAGAACCAATGCGGGTGTTGATGCGCTGTAAACAACAAAGTTTCAGCAGCAGAACTCAGACATCATGTCCTGTCTCATCTCTACACCTTGCCTGAATGTTCCACAAATGTCCCTGTTGTTGTGAAGAACTGACCCAGAAAATCCCCTGTTACATTCTTCGTTTGTCAAAGGCAAAATGTCCAGATGCACCTTTCCAGACCTCTTACAAAGCTCAGCTAATGTGACACAACATCACAGCAGTTTGTTGCATAATATTATGTTTACCTGTGTTGCACAATATGAAAGAAACATTAAAAAAAAAGTCAAATGTTCCTCGTACATTTTTAACATTGTTTACCTGGTCTGAAAATACACATTTATTTTGTGTTTGTACAGATATTGGAATGTGAGTTCTACCTTCTGGAGTTGATGGTGAGTAGAAAAAGATTTGTATCGTTGCCCCTGAGTTTGTCTTCACCACTGATCACTGATATAACTTCCTGTTTCAGGACTGCTGCCTGATCGTGTACCACCCGTACAGACCACTGCTGCAGTATGTGCAGGATATGGGACAGGAGGATATGCTGCTGCCTCTGGCCTGGTACGACACTCTCTGTGGTCATTGATCTGTTGCTGAAGTAATGTCTTTATCTGGAAAATTCAAAAAGTTCTACATGAACTCACTGTGCTGCCGTGTTTCTGCACCAGGCGAATAGTGAATGACACGTACAGGACTGATCTGTGTCTGCTCTACCCCCCCTTCATGATCGCCCTGGGTAAGATCTGTCCCCTTGCATTTCTCATTGCTGCTGTGTAACAAAGTTACCGACTTGAAATTAGTGTTATCAGATGCAATTTCATCAGATGTTCTTCCTCTCTGCACACAGCCTGTTTGCATGTTGCCTGTGTGGTTCAGCAGAAAGATGCCAGGCAGTGGTTTGCTGAGCTCTCTGTTGACATGGACAAAGTAAGACTCTCCTCTGTTGTATTGTAAAAGTCGCCTGTTTTCATTTTTTTTCTAAACAATTACAGCCTTTTAATGATGATGTGTTCAGGTTCATTGATGTTCAATGTTGCATATACAGGAAACGGACGGAGCCTTCTCTCTGTACTGAGTTGATTGGGTTCATTTCATTTGTATTTTTATACGTCTTCTGAAAGCTTGCAGATACAAGTGAATCAGCAGCACCAGTGGAAATAGTGGGTGGGCAGTGGAGACAATAGTTCAATAAAGATGTAACATTTAGTTCGACCTGTGTTTTCTGTCAAGATCTTGGAGATCATCCGTGTGATTCTGAAGCTCTACGACCAGTGGAAGAACTTTGATGACAGGAAGGAAATAGCTGCTGTGCTCAACAAGATGCCTAAACCCAAACCTCCTCCTAACAGGTAAATCTGATGTGACCATGTGCGTCACATCTTTTGTTATATAGAGAACATGCATATTTTATTTGATGTAGTATGGCCAGATAGACTGTGGATACCCGACTGAGCCCGATAGGTTTGCAATATAACAGTTAATAAATCATTAGTAAACAGCATAATGCTGCATTGACCTGGTTTCATGTTGGATCGGAACTCATTGTAATGTTTTTGTCTACCCATAACCCGAAATTTTATATTTACTGTAGAATTTTGAATAAATTCAGGCATGCTAATGGCTTTAAACTTTTTTGGTTCCACCTCGCTGCAGTTATATTTCATCACACTTCCATGTCTCTCTCTCTCTCTCTCTCTCTCTCTCTCTCTGTGTTGTCTGCAGCGAGAGCGACCAGAGCTCCAACGGGAACCAAAGCAACTCTTACAGCCAGTCTTAGCGCGGGTCTGCGTTTCCATGGGCATCAAAAGGGTTTGATGTCGAGAGGGGCGGACCTTCTTTTTTAAACAAAAAATGTCACACAGCACAAACTTTTCAATGTCCGTTTGGAAAAATCACTGATCGAGATGTCCCCTCATCCTCAGCGGACACCCGTGACAGGCCGTGCTCCTCTGCTGCAGACTTGATATAAACTGAAACTGATGAACATTTTGTGGGAGGGGGAGGCCACGAATATGGGGCTTTAAACTTTGTCATTTTGATGAGCCTGACGTCCTTGAATAGCCCAGGAGAGCAAGTCCTAATATACGCTGCCCCCCTGGGTTTAGAGAAACAAAACTTGATCACTTGTACTGTGTTTGTGAGTGTCTGTGTGAGTGTGTGTAGAACACGTCAGCGGCCAGTCTGTGTGGGTTTTCATTCCTCAGGGACTATAGTGCAGTAGTCTTCTCTGTAAATGTATTGGATCCTGTGCTGTTGGGTCTGATTTGGATATCACCCTGTGCAACTGTGGTGTGATTGGACGGCCCTGTGCTTCGATGGTCGATTGTGAAAATCCCCAAAGCGGCTCGTCTTAGACTTTACTGTTTTGAATCATGATGGCTCAACCTCTTTCCTCACTTTTGTAAATAGCTTTGTAATCCTTTTATTTTATCTCTGTCATGTCTTTGCCTTATTAAAGACACTTTAATGGAAATCATGTGGCGGTTTAGCTTCGGGCTTGCGCTTCAGATGAAAGTGTCCCAATTAATTTCACCATCATGATTCACTAATTAAAGCTGATTATTTGTATTGTAAATAATTGTCCCTTTATTCTGCTTTAGCTGTAGAACTCTTTGAAAGCTATCTTTTTTTGTTTATATTTAGCCAAGGCCTTTTTGGGTGGATAAATGCAAATTTCAATCGTTTTAGATTTGTCTATAAACTTTGGTTTGTGCATTGTTATTTTTAATTTACCTTCTGCCATTTATTTAATCACTGAGTTGTGGCAGTGTGTGCGTGCGTGCCTGTATATGTGAGTGTGTGGCTGCGCTCGGAACAAGGTGCTCGAAAGCCTAACAAAATACACGCTGCTGGTCACAGAGGAAACCCTTTATAACAGCACATTGTAAAATGTAATTAAGGATTCAAGTATTAATTTGATTCGCTGTCATTCTTTCTCCTGTTTACTTGTCCCACATTAACGGGGATATCTACATCTTGTTAAAGGCCACTCCCATGTAACTACTGAGGAGACAGAAGTGACAGAGAGAATCCTTGAAGAGAGTTCGATCCCGCCTTCATCTGACATTTTCCTCCCCTGCGGCATCCTCCATCTGTTACATGAGTGTTCTCGTGAATGGGCAATATAAAATGTAAAGGGCTCAACCCAACTAAAAGAATACTACTATTTCTGATTTAAATTTTTTTCCAAAATTAGTTTTACTTGAAAGTCTTGTTGGATCATATTTTGAGGATCAATTATGATAATAAAATGTAAGATGTGATCAATTAAAAGCTGTTCACTGCTGTTATTCAAGCGCTTATGTCATGCTCGCACAATATGTAATGGACTTTGGAGAATCTTCCAGGATGTGCTCAATGTCACTTCAACACAGTGGCTGTGGTAGGACCTCTAGTGGTCATCTCAAAGAATGTTTCATAACAGTTTTCACATGAAAAGCCTCATCTTTGAATAACTAAAAACCATGAGGTAAAGTAGAAAGATTACTCCATTTAAATTCAACATTTTCCCTAAGTTAGGATTTAGAACTTACAAGTGAAAGGGTTGAGTAACATCAGAGGATGTATTTACCAGTAGCTGCCTCTAGGTGTTTGTACTATGGGGTGCTGCCGTTCCCTCGTGACGTCACTTCAGCTGCATGAAGCAAACAGAGAGCAGCGGAAAAAATAATACAAGACACAGGGTTTCCTTCAAAATAAAACCTGTAACGTTCACAGTGAATGGAGAAATCAAAGCACTAGCCTGTGATAAAACGTGCAAAATCCGGGACGACATTAGATTAAAGTAGGAGAAGAACGAGAAAACTGGGGGATGAGACCGCATACATTAATGTGAATAGTAATAAATAATCTAAATAAATGATGTTCCTTGAAATATGAGTAATTTTTCCTGCATATGCTGTGGTGTTATATGTTTTTTCAAGAATGTCAGTGTCTGTGTGACTATTACACTCCTCTATTGATAAACTACAAATATAATTTTCACTCATGTTAATATTTGTTTGTTTGTCTAATATTAATTGTAAATGAGATCAGCATTATTATTGAAAAAGCATTTCATTGTGAGGCGCTGCTGGGAGTTGAACCCAGGATCTCCTGTTTACTAGACAGGCGCTTTGACCAGCTAAGCCACAGCACCTTGGTGTAAGTAGTTGTATATCTGTTTGTAGACAAGATGACAAAGATAACAGAACGGATAATCCCGAAACTACATGAATGTGGTATGGGTGAGGAAAGAACTCATTGAGTTTTTATGAGAATCCAGAGCAGGAGACAGATGCACGGTTTTTCCTTTTTTCCTTTATTTAACATTTTGAATTAGCGTGTTTTATCATATCTTTCACTATTTCCTCAGAGAAAAACGTGTGGATCCTGATGGATAAAATCAGGCACATTTAGAGAACTAAAATCAGCGAGTGTGTGAGATTTGATGCAGCTCGATAACATTTAAAGGTCTGTTTGTGTTACACACTCAAAGTGCCATTGTAGTGCCTTGTATTTCACCAGTGTAAATGTTTGTGTGCTTTAATTAGTGCAATAGAGTAATAGAGTTTCGCTCCATCTGAGGTACTGCTGGGATTTGAACCCAGGATCTCCTGATTACTAGACAGGCACTTTGACCAACTAAGCCACAGCACCTGGATGTGGGATTAGTAATAGTAGTTTCTGTATTGGTTTAATTGCTAGTTTGATTTTAGGTCTAATTACACAAAAATAACGAGGTAGATTACCATGAAACCTGGTGGAAGGTTGTGGTTTTGGTCAGGGAGGAATCCATTAAATGTTAATGCCTGTATGGATCGGGGAGCAGATTCTTTTCTGATATTGTGAGATAAGACGTTTCTCAACATTTTCACTTTCTTCCAAGAGAAACATTTACTGATCTTGATGGATAAAATCAGGCACATTAAGGAAAACTAAAATCTATGACTGTGAAATTTGGTTCAGCTCGATTACAGGGACTGTTGGTGGCAATAATAGTTACCTGTATTGCATTTTCAACAATGTAAACATTTGAGTGCTTATTAGGTGCATGTGATAATTAAGAAAGTCGGTACTAAGAGATTGGTTCTATCTGAGGCACTGCTGGGATTTGAACCCAGGATCTCCTGTTTACTAGACAGGCGCTTTGACCAACTAAGCCACAGCACCTTAATGACAGACGTGGTGTTAGTAATACTTTGATTTGAGGTCAAATTGCCCCGTAACATGGTGGAAGGTTGTGCTTTTGGTCAGGGAAGAACCTATTCAATTTGAATGCAGATCTGGACCAAGGGGCAGATCCTTTTCTAACTTTGTGAGATAATAAGTGTTTCAACATTTTCACTGTCTTCTCAGAGAAAAATCGATCCTGATGAATAAAATCAGGCGACTTAGGAAACTAATATCAATGAGTTTATGAGGTTTGGTTTAGCTCAAATTAGTGTCGGGGGAAATCACTCGAAGTGCCATTGTAGGTCCTTATATTTCACTAATGTAAATATTAATAAACTTTAATAAGTACATCTTATAATAGAGATTGGTTCTATCTGAGGCGCTGCTGGGATTTGAACCCAGGATCTCCTGTTTACTAGACAGGCGCTTTGACCAACTAAGCCACAGCACCTTTTGAATAGATGAGGCATTAGTAGTACAATGTGTATTGGTTTAATTGCTAGTTTGATTTTAGGTTTAATTACACAAAACTAACGAGGTAGATTACCATGAACACTGGTGGAAGGTTGTGTTTTTGGTCAGGGAGGAATCCGTTCAATTTTTGATGCAGTTCTGAATCAAGGGGGCGAATTCTTTTCTAACATTGTGAGATAAGTGTTTCAACATTTTCACTGTCTTCTGAGAGAAAAATCGATCCTGATGAATAAAATCTGGCAAATTTGGGAAACCAGTATCTATGAGCGTGTGAAATTTGGTGCAGCTTGGTTTAAGGAGCTGCTGGGCGCACACACTCAAAGTGCCATAGTAGTGTCTTATATTTCAACCATGGTGCAATTGCATATAGCGTAATTGTTTGAGTGCTTTAATATGTACATTTTATAATTAAGATAGGTGTTACAAAAGAAGTGGCTGTATCTGAGGCACTGCTGGGATTTGAACCCAGGATCTCCTGTTTACTAGACAGGCGCTTTGACCAACTAAGCCACAGCACCTTATCATAGTAGAGATGTTAGAAGTTATATCTCAGTATGTAAGTAAGTATTTATGTAAATGTGTATATATAAATAAGCATAAATAACATATATATATATACATATCCATCTGTCTGTCTATCTATCGTTTATTTATTTATTATGAATTTATGCATTTATTGTTTTCTTTACCATAATGCAGTTTGTATTATATCTAATTCAAACTCTGAATAGGACATCGTGCATTTATTTTATTTGGCATTTTCTCCATGATGTTGCAGAACAGGACCTTTACACCCACTTTTATTTTGTAGGCTGTGACCGGAACCTGCGTGTTTCCCTTCGTGTGACTTGACGGTGAGAGCGGCGGAAGGGAGGCCACAACCAGCGAGCTCCAAGCGGGCTGCGGAGGATGTCGACCCCGCTGCGGGGACAAGTCCCGGGCGAGACGCTAGTGTCCGGCCGGCCGCCGCTCACCCCGTCGACCCTCACCCGCGGCCCCCGGCGCCCATGAAGCCGCGGCCGATGACTCCCCGAGCAGCTGGAGCGAGGCGGAAAGCGGCCGGAGACAGAGAGTATGTACTGGCGCGTCGGGTTCGCCTGGACGCGGTCGTGTGTGGTTGATCTCGGCCAGAACCAGAGCTTCTTCTGCGGCCCGCTGGGCACCGGCGAGGAGCTGTCGTTTTATGGGTGCATCATCGCCTTCCCCCTGCAGGACCACAGCGGGATCATGTCCGCTCTGGGCTCGGACTCGTGGTGGAGGAAGACGCTGTATCTGACCGGAGGGGCTCTGCTCGCTGCCGCTGCCTATCTGCTGCACGAACTGCTGTCCATCAGGTACCGAGGCTGAGAGAGAGGAGGCTGCGGAGCATCAGCACCGTCAGGCCGCTGCAAACTAACTCACCAGCCGCCGTGCTAATATTATTCACATTTCACCCATCCTCTGCTGTCTTTTCACCGGGGGGCTGATATTACTTAATCTGCTCAGGGTGGGAGGGGTAATGAGAGGAGTCAGCGGAGAATAAGGAATCGTGAGTGGAAGGGTTGTGATGTAACCCCCCCTCCCAACATCCTCCTAACAAACACGCACCAGGAGATACACACCTTTATTGGCTTATTTTATCTTAATTATTAATGATGAGAGCCTCACATTACAAAGATTTTTTTTATCTAGTTGGATTTAAAATAGCTGATAACACCTTCAAACGATAATAGCTCATCGTCCATGTTGTTTGTTGGTGATGTGTGTGGGCCTATTACACACAGCTCCCACGTCACGTGAATGGACATAGACCGAGACCACAGGTCACTTTCAGTGTATTTCAAGGACGAGGTGACACCAAATATATGGATTCACCTTTGGTCTGCTTTATTTTCCGGTTTTCAATCGTTAAGAAATCCCATCACATCCTCTGATGTGAACAGTCAAACCTTAACGCCCAAACACATTGCAGTGGCAGCTGTGACGGGATATAGCTTGTAGAAGTCTGTAAATCTTCATTCATTACTATTGATTGTGTATTGGCAGGAAGCAGGACTGACCTAGTCTGTTGTCGTCTGTAATCTCGGGTTTCGTGCCGGCCAGGCCCTCAGCTGCACAGTTTACAGAAGGACACTTCACAGTCCGCATGGATGACACATCTATGGTCTCTTAAGGGAATAACACGAAAAAGGACATTTTGCTATTTTATTTTATGTAATCAAAGCACAGTTGTGTTCTTAGAAATGTTGATTTTTAGACGTTTATGGTTTAAAAACAGGTTTGTTGTGCAGTGAAATATTCGTTCAGATGCATGGTTTTGTCCAGTCTAATGTTAAATATTGCATCTCTCTCTCTTTATACATCTCCTTATCTAAATAGGTTCCATTTTACGACACCCTCCTCCCTTAAGTAGCGTTGCCTCCGTTACATTATCCCTACACAGACTCGGCAGGCATTTCAGCACCAAAGAGGAATAGACAGCTCTTCAGCTGCCGAGCGTCTCAAACGTGATGCACGTGAACGCACCACAACCTTTCGGAAGGAGTCGGCCTGTGGTATCTTTACACTGCAGTTTCCTCCTCGGCCCAATGTCAATGGCCCCGGGGCCGACAGTCACTCAGGGGCCAGTTAAAAGGGTCCCTGCTGCAGATCATTTCATTGATCCAATCAATCACAGCCACTTGGTTTGTCTTATGATAGACAGAGTAGGCTGAGATAGAAATAGAATAGAATAGAATAGAAAGCCTTTATTGTCCAAATGAAATGATATGACATGTGTGGTCCTTCATTCATATATCACAGTGGCAAGATTTCTTAAACCCTGATTTAAATCTAATATAAACCTTAATGTTGTCCTCACATTAATTGATAAAAACTGAAATCGGTTCTTAGATAGATAAGAGTAAAAACCCTCACACACACAGTAACTTGCTTTGGACATCTAGGAGTATTTAATGTTAACATTAATTTACTACATGGAGAGTTGACCTTATGTCTTGTTTAGGGTTGCAAAATTCTGGGAATATTCAAACCTGGAAACATACGGGAATTAACGGGAATAAACTGGAAATTGTGTGGGTAATTTATACTAACTGTATTTACCTTGTCATATACAGACATAAATATAAACATTTTGTTTTGTCATAGGCTGATTTGAGCCCTGAGGAAACTTTGGGCACTTGACTATATGCTTCTGCATCTTTGTGTCATTCTTAACATAGGTCTTTGCACAGTACTTGCAAATGTACACAGCCTTTCCTTCTACATTGGCTGGGGTGATATGTCTCCACACAGGAGATAGTGCACGTGGCAATGCTCTGTAGAATATTATTTTACAAGCTTTTTTCAAAAAAGCTTGTAAAAAAACACTAAAGCAATGCAAGAGATATAAATAGTTGGCCAATTGGAATCGTCTTTAAAAATATTTTACAATTGATGGATAAATGAATAGAAATAGGCTAGATGAACAGATGAACAATCCTCAATCAGCATGCTAATATATTTTCCCTGGTAATATCCTCAAAACTTACCTGACTAGTCCTGCACACTACAGCAGGCCTCAATAGCCCTGCTGTAGTATTCAGGATGCTGGGAATTATCTGTGCATGTGATGGAGAAATGTACAGTGGAGGGTTGAAATTCAACGTGCACCGTGTGCTGCATTCCATACATCTTTAAAATAGAGTTTTGAATGATGTTTTTATTGCTCAGCGTTTAATTTATGTAATTTTTTTTTTTTTTTCAAAATTCCCAAAATTCCCTAGCTGAATATTCCCATGGAAAGTTTCCGGAAAGTTTCCGAAAATTTACCGAAAATTTTCCACCCCTTTGCAACCTTAGTCTTGCTTTAGTAAAATGTATTTCTTTTGGGGACCTTAAGAAAAAAAACACCTATTTCTGCCTTCGACTTCTCATCAGTGAAAAGGTTTTTTATAAATCAGGGGCCACAATTTATAGAGAGGCGCCAAATGTCCAACATTCATGTTTAGTACCTGATTCAGTAAGGTGAACACTTCACGTCAATATTTGTTTACTGTTTGCTCTATAGCTTTAAGCAAAGCCACATATCATTGAATATATTTTCTTGACGTCCAGCCTTGTTCCTTTTCGCTTCCACAGAAAGGAAGAAGAGCTGGACTCTAAAGATGCCATCATACTCCACCAGTTTTCCAGGCCCCAAAGTGGCGTTCCGTCCCTGTCCCCTTTCTGCCTTAAAATGGAGACCTACCTTCGCATGGTTGACCTGCCCTACCAGGTAAAGAAAAAAATATATAAACAGAATACACCATATACACCACCTCATCTGTTTAAAAGAGCACAAGTTGATTGTGAGGAGTTTTTAACCTCAATTTCTTCACCCATTACAAGTTTCTATCGATCTAATTATTATGTAATTGACCCGATTCTTAACCTAAAACCAACCACCTTCTCTTTTCTGCATTTTTTCATCTTCCCCTCTACCATTGTTTTCCTCCCTCTTCTTCTTCCCCTTGTCGTCTCCTGCAGAACTACTTTGACGGGAAGCTTTCGCCGCAGGGTAAGATGCCGTGGCTCGAGTACAACCAGGAGCAGGTGTTTGGCTCGGAGTTCATCATGGACTTCCTGGAGGAGAGGCTGGGCGTGAACCTCAACAAGAGCCTGACCCCACAGGAGAAGGCCATGTCCCGCGCCATCACCAAAATGGTGGAGGAACATTTCTACTGGTGAGGGACCTGTGGGTTTGCTGTTGATGTTGTGGTTGTCCTATGTTATTTCCTTCTATGGAGTGTTGTACATTTTAAGCGAAAGACGTTCTTGTGTTTTTCCTCCTTCTTCTTCATCCTCCTCTTCCTCCTGTACAAATGCACATGTATATTTTTTGTCCCAGGACCATAGCTTACTGTCAGTGGGTGGACAACCTGGAGGAGACCCAGAAGATGCTGTCGGTGAGCGGACCGCTGAGTGACCTACTCAAGTGGATCCTGAGTCACCTGACCGGCGGGATCGTCAAGAGGGAGATGTACGGCCACGGGATTGGCCGCTTTTCTAAGGACGAGGTTTACGCCCTGATGGAGAAGGACATGCGCACCCTCGCCACTATTCTAGGTGATGAATCAAGACGCCATTTTTAAAACTTATAAATCATAACGCTTATGATTTATGGAGTTAGAATCTTGTATAATATATTTGTAAGAGTTATTATGATCCACTGGGGCAATTCAGATTTCAAAATATAAACACACAAGTGCTGCACAGAAGGAATTTATTAAGTACTTATGAGTCCACTTTGTAAAAAGAGATTGTTCCACCTGGAAGCAGCTCAACATATTTATTAGTTTTTCAGTGTGTACCTAGAGAGCCACAACCTATACAACATCTTGTTTGTGGTTCAGTGGCTGCAGAGAAGGAAATGATAGCTCACTATTGACCTCCTGTGGTGAAATGTAACATTGCAGTCTAAAAACCTGTCGTTTGGCCATAATAAGAAGTGCTTGCTAAGGTTCATGTTTAACAAACCTAAAGGCATCATCTAATCTCTGATGTCTTTTACTTTGTGGCTTGAATTTTTCATTTAATGTCCATTCAACGTCTTTAAAAATACAGCAGGTGTTTATATGTGTGAGGAAAATCCTGTTTATGCAATTATAATTTTTCTGTGTGCTTTGATAAATCTGACGTGTTTCCCCCCCCCCCCCCCCAGGTGATAAGAAGTACCTTATGGGCTCGCGTCTTTCCACAGTAGACGCTGCAGTGTTCAGTCACCTGGCTCCTGCTATGTGGACGCTACCGGGAACACGTCCGGAGCAGCTAATCAAAGGTGAGCTCACTGTTTCAGTTTTAACATCGGTCAATAGATGGTTTATATCAATAACAATTCCTATTAAGTGTGAACCTCTTGAACCTGTTGTAAATTTGTATTCACTCTTAGGTCCGCACATGTTCTGTGCTTTGTCCAATATAACTATTGGTTGCCTCTTTTAAACACACTAACACAACTTCCCGTTTTGGACTAGCTTACTTTATTATTATTTTCGCAATGTAATAAAGGAATGAAAAACTGATTGAAGGGTAATGTGAAAGAAAAAGGATGAGTCACTCAAACAGGAATGTTTTTCTTTAGCCATATCAGTTTGTAATTAATAAATAATGGAACTTGAATACTTTCTATCTAGTAGGCTCTATAATTATTATTGAGGTATATTTGTATTAGAAGATGGAGAGATTGTGTCATTTAAGACATTTTAGAAAAATGACTCATAAACTCAATCACTTGCCAAAATTGTAGCCATTTATTTTTCCGTAAAATGACAAATCAATTAACTGATGATGAGCTGGTGTTTTGTTCATCAGTAGGAGTGACTGCTGTTTTCAGAGCCCGTCACTGACTCTATTCTCTGTCCTGTCCAGGGGAGCTGATCAACCTGGCCATGTACTGTGAGCGTATCCGCCGGCGCTTCTGGCCCGAGTGGTTCGTGGACCTGGAGGACTTCTACTACAGCGACACCGACGAGGGCAGCGACTCGCACTCCAAACTCCCTGACCTGGGTCTCTACTCCTGCACGGACACTTTCCAGGAAGACACAAAAACACACACCTCCCCCGCCCCCAGTCCACAGGACGCCCCGTCGCCGTCCCCGGACAGCGACCCCACCGGCTGCTCGCTTTATGACTCTGACATGGACACAGAGTGCTCCGAGATGGACCAGCTCAAGTGTTGACAACACTTACACGGCTACATGCGCGCACACCACAGGAGGGCGCTGCTTCCCACCTGCACACATGCCCTCCCCCCTACCTCTTAGAACAGTGTATAACTGGGGAGTGCTTCTGGTGTGGAGAAATCGAGGATGTACAGGTTTAACTGTAGTGGAGGAATGATCGGTAAAGAGGGAAAGGGAGTGAAGGATAGTTTAAAAAGTCAGAGATGGACGGAAGAAAAAAGGGAGGCAGCTGTTAAAGGAAAGGAGAAGAGATTCAGAAAATGACTGAGAAGTAACAAAAACCAGGAGTGAATGACGCTGCCGCTGAGAAACTCCTCCACGTGGTCCACATCATCTGCAGTCACAACCTGTCATCCCGTTGCTGTAACCTGTGTGTGGCCCCCTCTTCCCCCCCCCCCCGTAGCAACTTGCACCGCCCGGCCTTGTGTGAGTTTTCGACCGAACCGAACCCTCAAACGCCTTGTACCCGATATGTCGTCCACTTGTAGGCAACTGTACAGGATTCACGTGAACCCAGACGAGTCAGTGTAAATACACAAATGGATCTGATTGGATTCTCAGATTTAATAGATAGAATATTTAATTCTATATGAGTATAAATAGTATAGATAGCTTGCAAATATAAAAACCATCCCCTCTGTGATATGGTGTAAATAATGTCTGTGTTTCCTCTGTGAAAACCATTTTGTGTTGGACACAAATTGTCTCGTGATAGTCTCCATGATTACCCACTCCGCTGGTCTAGGATCAGAACATGACCTCTCGTGTGTATGTCCTTCTACACAACTGGGATATTACAGTCATTTCCGTTGTCCATATTTAAAGAGTCTAGTTGTAGATAGTGGATATATTAGATTGTAAAGCACTTGAAAATTTTATTTTGTCTTATTAAGATTCTTATTTTGCCAAAAAACAACAACAACCACATCCTTAGAACAATATGGCGACAAATAAACTGTGTCTCAATTCAGGAGCAGCTGCATTCAGAGGACGTGGTCTGCACAGCGCAGGAAACCCACCTCCTTCATGGGCCTTGTATTCCCAGCTAGTCCCGAGACACGAGGAGAGAGTTTTAATGACACTTGCTTTGTCTTAACGTTTCGGTTTCATTGACCTGTGATACTTTAGCATTGCACCTCTCCTTGTCATTACCACATGGTTTGTCTCTGAATCGCAATGCATGCTGGGATAGGTTGTCCCGGGAGGGGTCCACTCGTTGGAGCCTTTGTTTGTTGTTTGCCGCATTTGTAGGAGCCTTCGAAATGGGACAGGCAGGTCGCGCCGCTTGACCCCTGAGTCGAGACACAGCTTTACTGTCATGCCCCTGTGTTGATGGTCTTTCAGGACATTAGTCACGCAGACACTTACATGCATTAAGAGCGAGTCAAACAATCACGTAGGAACAGATGTAATAGATATATAAAAGGAATGAAAGTGCATGGCTGGCGCGTCCCTTTACACTTCATGTGGATAGTCTTATCTGCATTTCTAAGCTGGCCTGTCTGAGTTTGACTTCGTGAATTAGTTTGGGTTTTTCCTAAATCAAAGATGTAGCCGATGGATCGTGAAAATTACTTTTTATTTAAACTCTGCTAGCAGTTGAGTTTTTTTGTGTCACCTGCTTCACATTCCAAAGTGATGGATTGCTCAGAAAACGTTATGTAAAGCAATAAGAGAGCGAATCTGATGCTAGACTGCGCTTGGTGGGCGGCCTGTGCGATTGCGAGGTGCGGGTTCGATGTGTGTTTGTCATTCAGCAAATGCACGTGCCGACATGTTGCGTGTTCAGGCTGCTTGTGCGGATGCAAGCAAGGGGTTCGTTTCTGTTTTTATTTCAATCCTGCAGGCGAATTCATTCATTTCAGCAAATGGAATAAAGTGGAAATTAACATAAAATTGCTGTGACAGGCCGTAATGCAGAGATACTTTGTGCATATGTTGGCAAAATTAGGTAAAGCGCAGAACAGTGAAGCCAAAGCTATGTTGGAGATCAGTTAGGAGAGTCTCTATTACTTTTTTCCCAACTACTAAATGTCCTATGTTAGTCAATATCGGCCAATGTTTCATTTGAGGATCAAATATCTACAACCGATCTTCAAGATCAATCATTGGTCGGCCCCTACTCGTGTGGGTGATGCACAAAAATAATACTTATATAACTTAAAAATATGCAGCATTAATATTTAGCGGTGTATTGTGACATAAATATAAATATATAATTCAGCACATAGCGAATAGGTTGACGTGTGATAGGTCAATAAGGGAATATTCTGAATCTGATGTGTCAGTAGAACCAGGGTGTTGATAATGAGGATTGTCAGCAAAGCCTTTGTGTGTGTGTGTGTACTGCGGTTTATTTTTCAGTACAATAATACAGCCTGAAACGTAAGGAGATGAATTTTGGTTTTGTGTCTTCAGACCCCTTTGCCTGCATGTTCTTGCCTTCTCTCGTCAACAGTCAGATCTAGCCTTATGATAACTAACTCCTTAAGCCGTTTACTTTATGCCAGTGCCAGCATATATTTTTTTATACGTCGTTATTTATCATGTATTTATTTTAATGTGTGTGACTGTGATGGTGGGTGTGTTTGAATTTTTAAAGAATATTGTTATTTTGCACACTTCTTCTTCATTATGTTTACATGTGTTGTCTTAAAAAATGATTTTATTGATCCGTGGGTTTTAGTGCAATACTGTGGATTTTCGCGGACTTCCTGTTGACGCGGAAGAAAATGCACATTTTAACGTTAACGCCAGTCATTGCATGTTTGTCCACGTTTGGACACGTCATTCGGTAAACGTAGAATACTCCTGTCATGACGTCATAATGTTCCAGCAGTTTTGTGTTAGAATAGATGAAATCGTAAAAGAAGACATTAACTACTGAGGTAAAACACCAAAGGTTACTCCTTCCAGATCAGCGTCCGTGGGCAACTTCATCTGTCTCAGTGTTCCTCACCAGTTAAAGGTCAGAGGTCGTGTGTGTCACGTTCCCATTGAGATCTCTGCTTATAGACTTTAGAAGCCATAACGTCTCCTAGGGTGTCGTATGTGTGTGTGCTGAAACACTTGTGGATTCTCATCAAACTGTAAATAAGAAAACTGGGGAGGGGGGTTCAAATTGCTGAAATTACCCAAAAGAATAAAGCTCTATCACATTTAAAAATAAAAGATTCTTATGAATGTATCATACCTGGAGATAAAAAGCTGTATGACAATGGATTACTCATAATATGTCATTAAATATAGCTGTGTTATTTTCCTCTGGTTTGGCCTCTGTTACTGTGTTAACAACATATCTACCGTAGATAAAGTCTTTCAGGAGAAACTGCTCTGTATCAACACTTAGAGGTGGGTATACTCTGGCACATATCTGTCTCATAATCCCTCTCCCTCTGTGCCTGCTACTATACGACAATACTAAGCCCACCCAACAATGCTGGAGGATTAGCTCTCTGCCCTTTTCTTTGTGCTCGTGCTGGAGCTTTGGAGGAGCGCGGAGAAAAAGGAGGGCAGAGGAAGAGAAAAAGCAAATCGTGGGAGCACCACTGTGGAGACCAAGCGTGGGTTCGGGTGAGGGAAAGGTGCATGAAATGAGGGAAAGAGACAAAAGCACTGGTGGACCGACGACTGGTGATCTGGTTGATTGCGTGTGTGTCCCCGGTTCGCAGAATCCCTGGGAGACACGAGACAGAGGAGACAATTCAGAGCTGCCATTGACACCAGAGTCGGAGACGGCGTTACAGTGTCAGAGGTAGCAGCTGTGCGTGCACGTGTGTGTGTGTGTGCGGGGCTCTCTGTATTTCTATGCATGGTGTGTGAGGTGGGATGCTGTGTCTCTGTGTGTGTGTGTGTGTGTGTGAGTGTGTGTGGAGATATGAATAATGCAGAGGATGCCTGTAGGAGCGTGAGGGCCAGGAGGAGGGCAGATGGCCGCCTGCTGATAGGACAGAATCCAGGCAATAGGGTCCTCCAGAGAGCTGTGTTTAGGCCTGACTTAACATGCACACACACACTTTCATTCTTTTTTTTCTTTTCTCCCTAAAACGACACACACTGGCTCATATTTCAAAGTTAAAGCTGAGCGGAGGCTAGGAAATCACACAGTGGTAAACAGGCCGCTATGACAGAAAACTGAGGCCTGTCCCTGCTGTTTAGAGACTCACTGAAAACAGATAAAAACATAAAGATGGAAATATTTTATAAATAAATACGAAATGTGAATTACTCATGTTAAGACAGACGCAGATAAGGATCATCATTTATAAGAGGGGCGGTGGGCAGGTTTTTAGAAATGCTGAGGGAATAAATCAGGGTCCCCCAACACCAATCAATCAGCCCTTCAAAATAAAGCTCTTTTTAATTAATTGGATCTTTGTTGGACATGTTGTCAATACATGTCTGTGTTTTTGCAAGTTTTGTTTACATGGCACAGTCATGCCAAAAAAAGAAACCCCTGGTAAAGATGACAGCGGCTTGCTTATTCAACACAACGGTAACTAAACTCTTTAACCTTTTAAAGAATTGAAATATGAACTTCATCTTTATTTCCCCTCAGTGAAGCTATCATCCCGTCCAGAAAACCTCTAAGCAAATTACTTTAAATTTGGGACCTGAAAAATATAGTTTATAGAATGTAAATATAGAACAAAATTTGTCATGGTGAAATGAATACAGGATCTTGGCAGCAAAATATTCTGTCCTAAAAATCCTAGAATCAGAATGAATCGGAATGGATTCCTGCTCCGGTGGATTTTTTGAGAGTGTATCTAAAAACGCGGGAAATAATACAGAAGACATGAGCAGTTACACGTTATAATCTAGAAAGAATAATAAATAAATAAAATAAATGTATAAGTGCATCCCTGACTGCATAAACAGTCCCTGTCCATGAGGTAATCATCCTACATTCATCTCCAAGCCTTTAACCACTACTACTGCTAACATCCACTAGGTGGCATCAGCACACTGATTCCTGAGTTGGCCAATGAACCGCTCAAGCTTATAATAATAATAATAATTATATTAAGAGGAATTAAACATGAAGTAAAGACAAACATAAGGAAACAGAGATACGGTAAAAAAAAAACAACAAGAAAACGCCAAATATAACAGGTGAAATAAATAATAAAATAATCGAAATAATAATAATGAAATTAATAACAAAATCTTTCTGCAACAAAATCCCTGAAATATGCCAACGCTTCCCTTTACACTGCGCTCACCTGCTTCCCATGTATTAAAATGACGTTTTTAATATTTATTATAAATGATATATTGTGCATTCACTGATATTTTCCATTAAAAAAAATATTCTATGTGTCAAAATGATAAATAAAACTTGTTTACAATTATTTTATGGTGGACAATAAAAGCAAAGGCCAATTTGTTTTCCATATAACTCAAACCAGTCTGATTTATATGGTTTACATTGGTCCACCTTGTGTCCTACACCTTGCAGTTGGGCCCACATGACATCTCCCCTCCTTGATTCATCGCCTACACACAGGCCTGTGTACAAACTGCATTCATTATCCTGACATCTTTTTGTCATAATTGTCAATTAGCTTTCATATTTGTCACTGATTAAAAATATTAGACTCATTAAACGCCATGTATTTCAATTTGAGGCCCTCACACACTAGCTGTGTCTGTGTGAGCATCTTCACGGATTATAGCGTCTCCCCACACAACAACATCAGCGGCAGGAAACACACAAAACAGCTGAAGGACAATTTTAAGCAGCCGAGACGGATTGATAAAAATCCATCGTCACAATGCGAGGCCGCGCACGAGGAAACAAAAACAAAACAGAAAAGCTTTGTTGCCAGTTGCGTCTCGTTTCTTGTCGTGGAGCTGAACAAACGTGCAAAAGACTGAAGTGTTGTAGAAAACAATTACGATTTAATGACAAAAAAAGCATATAGAAATTGTGCAATCGTTGATTTCTTTTCTCCACGCCTCCTTCTTGGTTTGATCACAGATTTCAGGTCAATGCGATTTTGTTTTGGTTTGGTTGAGTTTCCGTTTTTTCCTCTTTCCGCCTCAGACACTCAAATTCAGCTGAAGGATCGAAGTGACGTGTTCAGAATTACACGTATTGTCTTTTTAGGGACTAAAACGATAGCAGGCCAAACGTGAGTTAATATTATAATTATGCAATGATTCCTTGAAATGCGTTTAATTGTCAAAACATCTTGCTCTGCGTAATTTCTATTAATTCGTGATGATTGTTTGGTTATTGATCCACTTTGTTATTGTTACCTGGGCCTTGAGTTCATAAAGTTTTTGGAAACGCAAAAAACTTCTTTAACTCTTCTGTAATTCACATAATAATTCATTTCAGATATTATATTTTTCCTCCAGTCATGTACACCCTTCAGTGGAATTTGTGTGTCTGATGAAAAAAAGCAAAAATCGATACTTTATCTTTGAATTTGAGTCAGAGAATAAAATCTCCAACTTCACTGCTGGATTTCCCCTCGTAACTCTCCACCGTCAGATCAGGTTCATAAATCACAGGATTAAAGTGGCACAAGAGCACGTGTCTGTGTTTGTGCTTTGGCACAGACTGACAGAGAAAACGGAACAAACAAACAAACAAATATACAAACAAACGAAGCCATACGAAAACGAATGGAGATACATCCCACAAATTGTCTTCTCAGTGAATGAATGAGTCATACAGTAGAAGTAGTGGAGCCACTGCGGCCAGAGCTGGTACCAGGATATATTCCCTTTTTTGATCTTTTTTTGTAACCATTATTTTCATGTTTTTTTTGTTTTTGTTTTTGTTTTTTTTTATACTTCTGTGTTGTTTTTTTCTTCTTCTTCTTCTTCTTATAGGAAATGAAGGCAAATTGGGCTGAACTGCTTCGAGTGTTGCAGCCGGACAGTCTTGGTCTTTATCGTTTCACAGCATTTTGGAAAAGTACAGAAATAAGATAATAAACAGCAAAAAACACACTGTAAACAGGCGCCCAGCAAAGTCTGCACGGAAAGAAAAGCATCAACCAATACTCACTGCCATTATCATTCATATTATTATTACTATTATTGTTATTATTATATATAATTTATTGCAATGTCAGATTGTTTTCTTTACCACATTAAATAAATAATAAATATACTGATGCATTTTGACATTAGATCAACACATTTTGATTGGTCATGATGATGACATAATAACAACAATAATAGTATTAAAATAATCATAATAATTGGTTGATATTGGCCTTCATTTTTAACATAGCAGGCTACAGCAGGTGTCTGCCATTTCAGCCCTCTCTCTCTCGCTTTCTCTCTCCCTGTGTGTGTGAATGAAGAACCCCTGTTGCTCTTGTTATGACGGAAAGATGGCGTTTATTTACCCACTCTGAGTCTGACTCTTGCTGCGACTCTTCCACATCACGCCCGGAGCTAGTTTTTATATTTCCCCCCTGTGGACAACCTCGTGTCCACATCAACACACACACCCTGCCTCTGTCCCCTTGTTATGACACCTTGAATAATGACACGCCGGCGCCTTAAAGGTGTAGAAAAGCCGATTTGTGATTTCTTTTCTTTTCTTTTTCTTTTTCTTTTTTTTTGGTTTTCACACGCCAGTCGTATCCCAATGCGCCTGGCAGCCCCGCGCCATGAACCCTCTCCATCATCTCCGCTATGCGTATTTTCTGCGCCACTGTATCTCCCCGCTGTGTCAGTCAAGGGTCCAACATTACAACTGGCTGGGGTCCAGTACCGAGCGGTTCCAGCACAGAGTCAAAGAAATAAGGAAGGACTTATACCTCCGTGATGGGGTCCGTGTGTGGCTCAGGATAAAACTGAGGTCACTGCACAGGAGTCTGTGCTCCGTGGTGAGGAGGGGTGTCCCCGTACATGTCCTCTCCTCCCGGTATCTGTCCCCCAATGGGGGTCATCCTCTTCTCCTTCTGCCGCCGGTTACAGAACCAAACCCTCACCACCTCCTTCTCCAGCTGCAGACTCTCCGCCAGGGAGGTGATTTCCGCCGCTCCAGGTTTTGGACATTTGAGAAAATGGGTCTCCAGAGCCCCCTTGACGCCCACCTCGATGGAGGTCCTCTTTTTCCTTTTCCTCCCCTGCGCCGCGATTTTATCCAGGCTGGTGGGGCTCCCCGACGTGGAGTCCGCCTCCTCCAGCCACTTGTTCAACAAGGGTTTCAGTTTGCACATGTTTTTGAAGCTGAGCTGAAGCGCCTCGAACCTGCAAATGGTGGTCTGAGAGAAGACGTTTCCATACAGCGTCCCCAGAGCCAGTCCCACGTCCGCCTGGGTGAAGCCCAGCTTGATGCGCCGCTGCTTGAACTGCTTGGCAAACTGCTCCAACTCGTCGGAGGTCGGCGTGTCTTCGTCTGAATGGTCCTGGTGGCCCCCGTGCTGGTGATGGTGCGAGAGAGACTGCTGGTGGGCCCCGGGGCCGCCTCCGTGATCGCTGAGATGCGGACTGAGGCTGTGGTGGTCCTCATCCCGGAGGGGGTGGTGATGCATCCCGCCTTGCTCTCCCCCCGGCATCAGGCCGAAGCCGGACTGGGAATACACCAGGCTCTGGCCCTCAGATGTCGCCATACCGGGGATGTGCGTGGTGGCTGTGCTGGTTCGCCATGCTCTGGCGTCGTGATGCGCCTGCTGGTGCGCTAGGTGAGGGTGTCGCTGTTGCTGCTGCTGCAGACTGCTGGAGTTCTGCAGCTCCTCTCGTTCACTGTCGTGCAGCACGGGCTTCACGTCCTGCTCTCCGAGGGGACTGGACGGCCAGGGCGCCCCGCTGTCACCGTGAGACAGCGCCGTGATCCACTGGTGCGCGTGGCTGAGCGGATGTCCACCGCCCGGTAACGTGCTGTAGTCGTTCTGGAGCAGGGTGTGCGCGTCCCTGTACGCTGCCGCCTGCTGCATGCTCCCGGACTCCGAGTGCGGCGGCGGCGCGCTGCTGGGGGTGGTGAGCACGCTGTAGTGGTTGGACGTTGCGGTCGCCATAACTATCGGAGCCAGAGTGATAGCTGGAGTTAAAAGGAGGCTGTCTTTGACAGTAACTCTTTTGCGCCACGGGGCAGCTCGGCGTCTCTCTCCAGCATCTCCCGGGCGCTGTGCCAAGGGGACGCAGAGGCGCGCACCTGTGGTCCGCCTCGCTCCGCTCTTTATTGGCCAAGAACGGTTGACAGATGTGGTTACCCCTGACAGCACCCCGCTCATTGGTCACGGGAGATTGTACAGAAACCCCAATCACTCTGCCCAACAATACAAGCAGTCCTGCAGCGTGCTGGGGCACAGAGCGGAGGGAGAGATCGCGCAGAGGAGACCGAACGAGTTCAGCTATAAGAAAAGGAAAACACACTTCTATTCGTTTGAAAGTAGTTTATTACGCTTGATGTGGGTCAGTGGGTCACATTCATTGGGTCCGTGCGTCAACGGTGCGTAAAAGTTGCACAAGAAACACATGCATCGATGTTGTGGTCACATCTTTGAGAACAAGAAAAGAACGTTCATGGTCCCAATTCTCAAAACTGCTTAAGTTGATTTAACCACATTCAAGTTAGTTTAAGGTGAGATGCAATGGTTGGGAGGTTTTGCGCCATGTGCGGTGATCATGAGGAGAAACTTCCAGCTGCCTCTTTGCCCTCAGGACGGCGTCTAGAGAAGAGGGGCTACGTGCTTCCAGGGCCTCGGCCCCGTTGCCATGGCGAACGCGCTGAATGGAACAACGACGCCCACGTCACAGCTGCAGCTCGCTCCTTCTTTTCGTTCCGTTCCAAAGGGCTCATTGGGGCCGCGCGCTCGGCCGCCAGGACAAATAATGGGGGGCGAGTGGAGAGGGCAACTCGGGGCTAAAGAGAGGAGGCCGCAAGAATGGATCCTTTGCGCCCGCCGCGCCCCCTTCCACCTGCTTGTTGGGTAAACTTTGAGATGGAAGCACCCACAGTGGCACTTGAGGTCTGGTTTCCCTAAACTCCTTGGATTTCAGTATTTGGATGAGGAAAAATGATCTCCAGCTTTCAATGCACAGAAAGCAGAGATGACTAACAAGAGTTTGATTTGTTTCCATTATGAACAGTCCCACAATACAACAGGGGTGGAAATAATTGGAACAATTACTCAAGTATTGTTGCTTCTCAGATTCCACTTCATACATACACAAACAGAGACAAATAATTTTGGAAAATAATTCAAGATTTTCATTTCAAATTTAAAAATAATTCTAAAAGTCAAGTGAAAACATGTTTTAAGATGATAAGACATCTTTGCTGTTTCTAAATTCAATGCTATTTTCCCCCACGTCCAGTTGGTTTATATTCCTCTCTTATATACCTCTCCGGCCAAACCCACAGGAAGTCTTTGGAAAAATATATGAAAGTAAGAATGAGAATAAGTTACCAGCAGCCACATTTTAAGTAAATACAAGATTTTAAGTTTTGCTAAATTAACTTAACCTAATAAGGTCTGTATTGAAATAATGAGTTTTGTTGGTTGGTCGTGCTCCAGATCCTCGGGGCTGTGGGTAATAAGAGGGCCACAACTTGAATCCACAGGGTTTTATTCTTCTCCTGTCTTAATTTAATAATCACCCTACACAGCAAAACACTGGATCACTCTCAGATTCACAACAGGCCGATATCGCTACTCTAGCACGAGGACACTCCTCCCTGATACACTCATACCTGTTCTACATAAAGCAGCAGCAGGTAGGAACCAATTAACTAGTTGGCAATGGGACACATAGAAGCACCTTAAATGTTATACGTGAAATATATATAAATGGAATGAAGTGCTACGAATAATAATGAAACAATGACACGTTTAACAGTCAAGTTAATTCTGCAAGTGCACAATAATGCATTGGAATTATTCATATTTTCATGGTGAACTACACAGTTAAAAAAGAAAGATACAATTTGCAAAGTAAGTGATTCAGTAACTGAAAATATAATGTGTACCATAACTACGATTACAGTTTGAATGGCCTTATTCCTTAAGTTTCATTCTAAAAAAAAAAAAAAAATCCTGTGTTCCAACAGATTTTAAAGGAGCAAAGTTCTGGTTAATTAGCACTAAACTTGCGCCCACGTCTAGTGTGGTCTGTGATGTTTTTGTTAATGTGGGCCTCTATTGTATATTGTGTTTGTCACCTTTTTATTCCTCTGTATTAGGTTTATTAATCTCTTTCAGGAAAGCCCCTCTAGGAACACTATGATACTGACACCGGACAGCTGTTCTTAGATTTAGTGTGTCTGCTCCTTACAAATAAACCAAAAATAAATTGACAGACAACATCAATAAAAGGGAGCTGCTTTAATTGGATTAAGCAACATTCGAATCATTTTGTTGATAACACTTTGCAAGACTTTACCTTTGCATCAACATTTACATGTCGACCAAGAAAATAATAGCATCATGTTCTCCCTCTCTGTAAAAAATGTATCATGGCACTGCTTTTGCACTGTCTGCCGGTCATGTCTTCAAATGAATGGGATGATATTGCAATGGAAATAATCCTCATTCTGTTGAGGTCCCTCTGAAAACCTAGGGGGGGGGGGGGGGGGGGGTCCCTGGACCTACTTTTGCAACTGCTGTTATTTAGCAGAAGTGATTTTATTGGTTCAAAGTTGGACAGCAGCTGTAAAACCTAAGAGCTATTTAGAGGTTAAAGGAACCTCGAAAGACAACAAATAACATTATGGATGTTTCAATTTCAGACAGGGATTCTGTGCAACATCCCATGCATCCAATGAAATATAGGGAAACATTTGTCAAATTCAAAGTCACATGCAGATAGTGTCTAAGACCATGCTGCAATTGAATCCTAAATAGGCAGTGGTAGCTTAATCAATAAATCTCATAAAGCTGAGGAAGTGTGTACACCAACGCACCCTGAATTATAGAGATTGAAAGAACACTGGTTTATGATTAGGGTGTAATTCTGAGAATTACCAAATGTGTCGCCAGGGGCTCTGGCAAGGCCGTGTTTTGAGAGAAGCAAAACATATTACCCTAATAGACTAATATGCAAACTACTGGCTGCCCAATTACAGGACCTAATAACGCATAAACGATGCGAGTCCTGTTCTTACAAGAGGAAGAGGTCGCTGTTAATTCAGTCAAAGGGCCGGGTTGCGCTGTCAACACAGGCTCTGCAGGCTCAACACATGCACTGTCTCTGTTTCGCCCTGTAACTCGCTCTGTATTCAACAGTGAGAGTTAATGATGGAGAATCTGAGCGTTAAATTAACAGTAATTATATGGCCCCAGTGCTGTAAAGATTCAATTTCTTCGCAAGTCTAATGGGCCTAAGTGTCCCTGTGCGCGGGCGGAACTCTCTGTGAGATGTTTATGATTGGAAGGCACGCCGACAAAACAAAAACACACAAACACCCACAAGTGGAAACACCTATAGAATAAAGGCATGAACATGTTTATCGGAAGAGATTTTTCACTCTGGTGTAACCAGTGCCGCCCGCTCAACTGCATTACTTTGAGAAAGAGTGGTTCAAGTGCGAGGTGAGGCCATTTGTCTGAATTAATGTTTGCCAGGGAACCAGTGTTCTTGTTGCTTTCACTTTCTCCAGGCCAGTGTGTGTGACCGGCCCATGTCCCTCCCCCTGTGGGAACCCTGTAACGCAGGGGTAACCAGGGCGGAGAGGGGGGGGGGGGATTCTTTATGCTGCCGGACACAGGGAGATAATGGCCATTCCTCCACAGCTGGCCCACACAATCAAAGAGAGAGGGGGCTCGGAGGATTCCAGCTTTAACCAGGCCATTGTCTGGGCTAATTACATCTGAATGCAAGACCCCAAGAACCCACCTCCCCCCTGAGCAAAACCTGCACAGAATACCCCAAACAACCCTTCAGGGAGGAGGGAGAGTGCACGGACATGGGCGTACACACAGAGAAATATATAAACCATGGACTCCTTCATTACCCCTAAACATAAGCACACAAGCATACATGCACACACTTGTTCATTACACACACACACACACACACACACACACACACACACACACACACACACACACACACACACACACACACACACACACACACACACACACACACACACACACACACACACACACACACACACACACACATCCCCAGCAGGCTCTCATCAAAGTGTTGTGTCTCTCTCTCTCTCTCTCGCACCCACACACACACACACTCACATGTGGCACTCAGCATTAGATCAGATCTCAGCTTGCTGCTCTCAGAAGAGATGAGGAGATCTTAGAGGACTTAAGTTGAATAGAAAACTCACTGAAGAGCCTTTCCCCAGTGCACCTCCATAATCCCAATCTATACACTCTCTCTGCTCCCGAACCGCCAGCGCCCGGCTCCATCTGCAGCCTCAAACGTGCAGCCTCAGTGCACTGTGCAAAAGAGAGCATGAGAGGGATGTCGGGATGCCCTGTTTTGGTGCTCTGTGGTTACAATACACATCCAGCTCGTTCCCTCACAAACATGCAGCAAAAGATTCTAAATAGGTACAAGAAAACGGCTCATATTACTTTAATACCACAAGGAGTTCTTAACTGGTAATAAAAACGGTCTCATTTTATTCTTGCTGCCTCCTTTTGACCTACAACAATGGAGAAATCAGGGAGAAAAATGGTCTTTTCTATAAAAAATATTGCAACAAGAATATTGATACTTCATTGCTACGCATTCTCCAAACATCCCAAACAAATGCACATGGTGGGCAGACGGGGACTGTCGACAGGTGAAAGCATTACCGCTTATGTCCACAGGCGGCAAAATCAACGGAAATCAAAGGTTTCTTGTAGGTGCTTTAAAGAGCGGTTACTATGCTGACAACTGCAAGTGCAAACACTATCAAAATGTAAATCATGTGCATCTGAGAAGTTGAATGGGTCCCACTTCAAGTACCCGCTTTAACAGTTGGGAGTTGAAGCACTGAAAGAGTTTGAAGTGTCTCTTTCAGGTGCGATCGATGAAAGCGTTTGGGTTTTTAATTTAACAGTAAGCCGACAGTTGCAGTGTGAAAGATGAAAGCAGTTGAACTGTCGTGTTCAGAGAAGGAGATGAAAGCAGTTGACATTGGCTGTTGTGGAAGTGTAACATACGTGTAATAACGTGTGGAGGCCGATCGCTGACGACGAAAACGCCGGCAGAAGTTGAAGTGGTGGTGATAGATGAAGTGTGTGCACTGTAAAAGGTTGACGCGTCCGGAGTCCGGAACAGTTGGTGAGGATGTCATCTACTCTGGGTTTGAACGATAGACTGTATAAAAAGATGGACGACATTATAGCTTCAAAAAAGTGAAGCCAAAGCATCTTTATCGCCCCCCTGGTGGCTGGCTGCAGTATAGCCTCCTTCAATTTGGTAGATATGATACAGGCCAAGCTAAAAAGTCAAATACATTTTTCTCGATGATTTCTTGTCATTTTAGGTTGTTATCACAATAATGTTTGTTCAAGTATTTTTTTTTTTTTGTAATTTTGGTTTTAATTAGTTACTTGATGCTATAAAAACAGGGTGAAATGTCATGATTGACAGTTAAGACTGACTCGGGATTGTGTGTATTGGCGGTTCCTAAATACTTCTATACTATGAGTCAGGCTCTGAATGACGTCATTGCCGCAAGCTATCAGCCTTCAACAATAGTAACCAGGATATCTTGGCTTCATTTAATAATAATAATAATAATAATAATAATCATAGTTATAATAATAGTAATAATAATAATAATAATAATAATGATAATAATGGGAGGCAGTCATGTCTTCGATGTTTATATACACAATACATTTCACACCACTACAGAAATTACCCGATAGCCCTTTCTCCTCCTTTATCTCGACTTGTGTGTGTGTGCGTGTGTGTGAGTAGAGGTTTTGTGGCGATATATGGACTCAAACACCATTTTCCCCGGACACGTTTTACATTTTGCACGCGTGTGACAGTGTCAGGGTTAGGAGGTCTCCCCGGTGCTCAGTTTAGCATTGATTTATTCTCTTTCTCCAATTTATTCCCCCTTTCGCCCCAATCTGCCTCTGGGAGGACAAATGGAGGAGAAACGGCAAGCCCGGCAACCATCCCTCACACACACACGTTCCCACAAACGCTCACACACACAGTGACAAATGTTTCCACCATGAAAAATGCTCTCAGATTCATATGTCTGCATGGGACAGGCAGGCAAACGCACACACACAAACACACAGTGAAATATATCTACGTGACTTTAAAAGCCAGGCTCTCAATTTCCAGCGTTATTGTGCTGGACCAATCAGAGAGGTGACCATTCTGTGGAACTATAAATTCACAGCACTACCCAAGTCCCAAGGCACCAGGGCTCCTATAAGACTCCCATGTTGTCCCATATAACTGTCTTCAGAGGACCCATAAAGACATGAGTCGAAGCTCCCACCTCTGGGTGAGTGGTCATAATTCATTACCAGGTATTTTTACCGTGACATTGCTGTCGAGCTGCCCAGATTCATCTTGTCTCCGGCTTTATTATGACCTACACAAACTCAGGATAGGAGAAGCATGAGTGCAGTCATATTTTAGAGGCGGCTCGCTGTCACATCCTGGTTTAGTGTTGAAAAAGGGAGCGTGTAAGAGGAGTGTTTGGGCTCGCGGGTCCAAGTTTAACACCTCACGTCACTTCTGCTTTGGGTTGTAATAACAAACCTCTGCCGCTCCCGCCCGAGTAGAAAAAGAGCACATCTGAAACAGGGGAGCAGGGGACAGGAGGAGGGGCAGGTAGGTCGTTAAACCCACTTGAAAGCTCAGCGCCCTGATCGATAGTCTCGGGCAGAGCAGGGATTAAAATCAGTCTAAGTCTGTTCTAATCAATACTGATGGCTAACCCCGGGGTTAAAACTGGTGTAAATCTCCATACGTCCATACACAAGTCTGCACTATGGCCTACAGTACAGATAAATGTGCAGCTATCCATGCAAATGGACACACAATGGGCTGCAGTGCATGCACAGTCGATATGAATGAGTGTGTATAGGCATTCAGCAGCAACATATTTAGTTGTGTCTATGGGAATATACACTCCGGTGTCTGGTTAAGAAATGGAGGCAGTAAATCTGGACTTCGATGGAGGTGAGGAGAGAGAGTAAAGCTCATAAACGTGTTGAGTGTGTGAATGTGTGCGTGTGTGTGTGTGTGTGTGTGCGTGTGTATGTGTGTGTGTGTGTAGATGTGTGTGTGTAAAGAGTCAGACATATTTTTGTTTTGTCTGTGCACAGCAAAGCAATGAAGGAAGATAGAATGACTTAGACAGAGAGCTGACATGCATGATTGACTGTTTGACACCGTAATGGTGGACAGACGTCGGTGGCTGGATGGATTTTACAAGCACAGGTCTGCCTATCAATTACCTATACTGATCAGTGTCGCTATGGACAGACAACAGCAGGGAAAGAAATGTTGCACGTCTATATTCTGATCAGCTTACTCCCCCCACACCCAGGTGTAGAGATTTGTGTCTCTTTCTTAAATGGTTATCTGTTTCCTCTAATCGCCGGGGACAGATCTCTGAGCACAGAACCGTCCTCACAAGGCCGAAGGGACATTGACAACATTGGAAGTATAGTTTGACATTTTGGGAAATGTGCTTGTTTGCTGTGTTGCAGAGTTTGATGAGGAGATCGATGCCACTCTTGTGGCTGTGCAGTAAACATGAAGCCAGTTAGCTTAACTGAGCTCAATAAGGAACAGTTTTCTCAGATATCTGCTTTTTGTTAAACCAAAGACTGGTAACAGTTAGCATTGCATAAAAGCCCAACACGTCAAATTTGAGCTTAAATAAATTCGATATGAAGTTAAATAATAGGTGCAGTTTGCTGGCTGACAACATGACAGCTCCCCGAGAGTAAAACCCAAAAATCTGAATCGCCCCCGGTGGCTGGCTACAATACAGGTAATGAGCCCCGCCTCCTCCATGTTAGCAGAAAAGACAACGACAAAACCAGAAAATCAAAGTACAAATTTAATACATTTTTCTCAGAGATGGTTTCTGTCATTTTCGTTAGTCCTATTCCCCCTGAGGTTTGTTCAAATGTAAATTTTCATCACTGTTAACATCATGATTGACAGCTGAGACTGCCTCGCGATTACTTGAGTACATGTACCAGCAGGACCTCAATACAACTCTTCATTATGTGTAATGTATTTCTGGCAGTTTCTCTTTCAGAATTTCTCACCCTGTCCCGAGTTATAAAAATTTGTCCTTTTGTGATTTTGTGATTAAATCATTTCACAGTGCAACAGATCATTTCTAAACCAAAACACTTGCCACAAATAATAAGAAGACTTAAGAAAATTCTCGTGTTTATTTTCATTAACTTATCTTTTTCCTTTTCCAGATGTTACTTCATCTTACCGTGTTCCTCCACCTCTCCTTTATGCTTGGAGACCGGGCAGTCGACTCAATAGGCCTCTTGCTTTTGTGTCACCCTTTTACCCCCCCCCCCCCCCCCCCCCCCCCCCCCACACACACACACTGCAACATGCATCACCCCGAGGCAGGCCCAAATGCAGAACATAGAGTTTGTAGAAAACACGTCTCCTTCTCCTAAATTCATCAGAACACTTAAACATGTCTCCTCATCTCATTGACTGTTAAATTATCCTGCACTGAAATTAATCACGGCTCTGCTAAAGCTCTCAAACATCAAGGTCAGGGTCAGACTGCGAGTCCTGCACTACACCAATAGTGATGTTGCAAGGCTCGACTTAAACCACGACCACATTTAAAGATCCTGTCCGAAGACTGAGCCAAGATGAATGTCCAGGGATCGAACCAAGATGGATGGGGAGGGACCTCTGGGAGCAATAGCGCTTGTTCTCAGTGTGGTAATCAAACTAATCTCTGTCTTGTTCTCTTACTTGTTTTATGTCTGTAACACACAAGCACAAACACGGTGTCTCTTTCTTATCAAGAGTTTTTCGTTAGCTGCTCCGAGTGTATCTTTGCTTAGCAGGGACAGATTTCAGGGCATTAAAGTTTAAAGGTAAACCCCCCCTCCCTGGTGTTTCCTCTCGGTAGTCACCATGGGTTACAGATGTGCACAAGTTCATTACAGTGTCTCTCAGCATGTGGAATTTGTGCGGCTCCTAATGAACAAACAAATGCACCTTCAAATACAAAGTCAAAGCAGAGCGGTATACGGTGAAAGGAGATGTTTCCGGGGGTGTATCTACTATACGGTACTCAGAGCTGCACCCCTGTGGGTTATTAGTCTATATGTTCATGCAGAAACACATACATGGAGATGTAACCCCTGCTCTATTTAAATGAGGGGCAGGTACAAACACTGCTTTTGTGAGGAAACACAGATTTACACGTTTTCTGTCCTCCGTGCATATCAAATGTGTGTCGGCTATTGGGAAGCATAATTCGGGGTGAAGGGAAAAACCGAGGAACTACTCTTGGAGGCAACCTAGCCAATTAATTTGCAGCGAGGATCTCGGAGCCTCACTCGTGAGGTGCTAGGCTACATACCACTGGGCTAATTTGTGTGGCAGGTCTGTATTAAATATATGCATGAGGCTAATTCAGTTAGTGTCGTCGCCCCCGTGGCTGTGGTGAGCACGGCGCTAGCTCCCATTAGCGATGTTTCTGCCTCCAGTGGAAATCCACACAAGTCGAAGGCGATGCCGCTTTTTTTATTTTTTTTGCATGGAGCAAACAAAATTAAATTTGCTTCGCTAAATCAAAGTGCAGTGCACAAATTCGGGACCCTCTCTTTCTCACTCTCTCTCTCCCCCGCTGTCTCTCCCTCTCTGTACGTCCGTCCGTCTGTCTTCTTCTCTCTCTGAGGGATAAATTACTCCGGAATCATAAAAGAGTGAGGAAAAAAATTACAGACAGAGAGGAGAAGAGAGATTTCAGTCAAGTGGGATTCCCCCTCCCGAACAATCCCAGCATGCACTTACTGAGATGTTGGCTCTCGTGTCTGTCGGAGCTTGTTTCACTCTGTCTTTTTGGTTGTACGACGCATGTTTTTACAATATTTGTGTGTTTTCCTCTCGCAGGGAGATTTGAACCTGTTTGTGCATTAAAATAAATGTCATGTTGTACGTCTGATATGTACAAACATGGGCTCAGATATGTTTTGGTTTCTTTTTTTTACGGAAACAAAAGACTCTGTTGTGATTGGAGTCAAGATGTAACACTGAAAACTGGTGTTTGGAAATAATGGAGCCTTGACAATGTTGCACCATTGTGCAAATATTTGTGTGTTATCTTGCGTAGTTTAAATGTCAGGTTAATTATGGGTTAAAAGAATAGAGAGAATGTGTATGCATGTATTTGTGAACGTGTGTCTGTGTGAGAGGGAAAAAGAGACAAGGAGTGAGAGCTCCTTGCAGTCCACTGCAGAGCTGCTCTGTTTAAAAAAAATAGAAAGAGGGCCGCTTGGCTGTTCCTATTGAACTTGACCTGCGGGCCAGATCAATGTATGTGTTAGTGTTTATGTGTAAGAGACACAACCTTGCGTGCGTGTGTGTGCGTGTGCGAGCGCGTGCTGCCAGATCAATGTGTCTCCGTGTGCCACGGAATGAGAGAGCACACTGATTACCCAGGGGTGGCGGCAGGGAGGAGGGCGGTGGGAGGGATGAGAGGATGGAGGAAGAGGATGATGATACAGCGAGGGAGGGAGGGAGAGGGAGAGGGTGATGAGATTGAGCAGAGGACAGAAGCTGAGACCGAGATCAGGGGAGAAGCTCAGCTCATTTCATTTTCATTTTCCCTTCATTTCACTGCGAGCTGAGCCGTGTGTGTCGGGGCATTCCACACGGATGGGGTGCCAGAAAATTTCAGATCCACAGCCAGATGGCACAGATCAGTCGGGAAATAGCAACACAATCTGAATGGAATGGGGCGGATGGGGGTCAGTGATCCGTGGTACTTTCTTTCCTTCATCTTCCCCCTTCTTTTTCTGCAGAGTACCTGCACATTAATAAACCGAAAACACTGACATTACCAGGGACGTTTTGTAAGGTACTGTACATATAAAACCCTGGCAGCCTCAAGGCCTCTGACAATATTTCTTTATGTGTGCACGTGGATGTTTGCTATCTGTGTCCTGACTTGCTTTTTGATGTTTCCATCGTCGAGAGCATGAAGGACTGTGGCCCACTCCTCAGCTCTGCAGGGGCTCCTCTCATCTCTCTCACTCAGTGTATTTCCAGTCACTGGCAGCTCTGTTTGCAAACCCCTGCCCGTGTCCAATCAGCACGTAGCCAGTGTAAAGTGTGTGTGCGTGTATGAGTGTGTGTGTGTATCTCAGAGAGGGAGGTATGAATGGAGGTGGGAGGCGTTCCTCTGCTGTCTTTCTGAGGGGCTATATTTCATCTGTGATGTATTCTGTATGTGTATTTACATCCCATGAGAATTGCACACCTCATCCCAATTGTATAAATCTGTAATGGTGTATGTTTGTATGTGTGCATGAATGAAAGAGTCCAGGGACGGTTACAAATCCTTTGCCAATTCCCCCAAGTTGTGGGAGGAAGATTCATTTGCAGATTTTGCGTTTAATTAAAGCAGTGTGTGTGGGGAGGTGGTGGTGGTGGTGGGGGGGGGGGGGGGGGGGGGGTTCACCAAACACTGAAGTACAGAATGCACACAGGGTTAGACCCTTGTACTTTCACTGGCTGTGCATCTGTGGCAAAAGATACTGCAATATTAGTAAACTGAACTTTGACTCGTAAATATGGTGCAGAATACCGTTCCATACATTGACAGTGTGTGGAGCAGAATGGAGGAGAGTTATGTAATTCTCCTCTCCTGTCTCATATGCTTAGAGATTCTTGGTTTGAATAATGATGGTGAGATCATTAATATTTTAAGGGCCTGGAGTTACTTCACTAAATGCTGCCAAGAGAATCATACACACCAATCCCAACTGATGAAAACATATTTAATATGATATGAATGACTGGTTGACACCATAGACTGTTAGTCTGTAACTGTAAGTCAAAGTACATGTCAAATCACAAATTAATTACTGTCATTTTAGGTGTTATTCACGTTAAAGTTTCCCCCCTTATGGTATAAGTTAATTATTTGATGCTGAGTACCACATCATTATAAACAGCTGAGACTGACGTACGATTGGTTGAGTGTCTTGTTGGGACCTGCCTACCACTGCTCCATCCCTTCATCACCACTGCAAATGCTCAAGATGGCAGCGTTTGTATCTGTGATATTTTGGTGTAGTCCATCTTTACATAGGGTTATATCATATACTATATTTTACAGCCTATGGTTAAAACCTTAAAGAGCGAAAACCTAAGATGAATCACTGAGTCCTTTTTAAGTGTGTGAAAATGTGAACATGTGAAAACACACATTACTGGAGGATTGTATTACTGTATTGAAGCTATTATGACCATTCCATTGTGTACATAAGTGAACACACACAAACACACACAGACTCTAACCCTTGCCTGTGCAGCTCTACCTCAGGAAGAAATTGAATTGGATAGTTGACCCTACCTGACACAAGGCAAGCACCATTGATTTTTATTGAAACTTGAGCCATCGATACCGAAATTGCTTTTGATTTGCGGTGTGTCTGCTGCCGTGTGTTTGTTTCCCCGGCGAGCGCCACAACCTGGACCTGATGTTCACTCCGGTCATCTTCTTGCCATAATTTGAGCTGTGGCACAACTTATCTTGCAAATATTTCCCACCCCTCACAAATACCATAAGCTAAACCATTTCGGGCTCATTTAAATGAATATCAGATATTTAGAAAATAAAACTGGGTTTCACTGATAAAAAGCTATTTTGCTGAAAGAAAAACTGAAATGGAATTTGACACTCATAACCAGAGTTAATAGTGATACTATTTGTGGGTCATGTAGGTTTGTAATTATACATTTTTGATACCAAACAAATTCTCAAACATTTTCATAGATTCAAAGTTATTTTTGACATAAAAATTCAGAAATCTATAAAGCTCCTCCTGATAAAGAACATGCAATAATATCAAACGTTACAGAATAGCAATCAAGGGAGTTTCCTCAAATCTAAAACATGTGACATTATAGACTTTTAAATTATTTTAATTTTATTTATATGCTTATATTTTATTAAGATACTCAAATATCTTCTTTATGGTTAAAAAAACATAAAGTAGTGTTGGTGTAAAACATATATACCAAACTTTACATTATAATACTATATTATTACTACATTTTTACTATTGTACTCTTATATTATATGCTTTAGTACTATTTTAGTCATATACTATATCAAACCACATTGCATTATTGTTGTGTAGTGTGTTTATATTATATACACTGTGCATAAATCATAGGTAACAATATATAACGAAGAACATTACTATGTATATTGTATTATTATTCATGTAAAAAAAATGGTACACACATTACAGCTTACCAACACACTCTCGCACACATACACACTTGACTGATGAAAGCCAGCATGGAGAGCCTGTGGTGGTGCATACTGATGGCCAGCCAAGAGCTCCCTGCTGGGCTTAACTTGATCCCGACGCAACCCTGGATGGCTTTGTAACTCTGGAGACCTCTTCTGTGGTTAACCTGCAACATATACACTCAATCAAACACACACACGGAGCCAAGCGAACCCTCTGCTCGGCTGTATTTTATGAGTCGGAATCTGGCTTAAAGCACACGGCCGCAATTCACTGTCACCAGAAAACAAAGCACAGCGACCTGTGTGTGCACCTCCACACATACTGTATGAGACCAGTGTGTGCGTGGGTGTGTGGGTGTGGGTGTGGGTGTGTGTGTGAAGCTGTCAGTGCTGCTCCTTGCTGGAGCTTTCACTCTTTCCCCCTATAACGCATGCTGATAGACACTCATATTTCCTGTGGTAACAAGCGTGAAAATGGCCTCATAAATCCAAAGTGGTTTTACAGAGACCACATCAGTGGCCTAAAGGAGATGTATTATGTAAATAAAACAACACGCCATCAGTAATACTGGCTCGCCACCAGATCATAATGGCTCAGTGGGAGACTTTTAGTGGAATACAGCAACAGTTCAATTAGGTGTGTTGTCATACATATGTGTGTGTGTGTGTGTGTGTGTGTGTCTGTGCGTGCGCGAGCTCCCACACAGACACACTCCTTTGCAACATAATTTGATATTTCATCGCAAGTCTCTATCCCAGCATGGTGTGGCTCTTTGCAGCCTGCCACGCTCCAACGATCTGTCAGCAGTGCACAGGGAAGGCAGGGCCAATCCACTTCCTTGTTGCCACACACACACACCCACACCCAAACATACATACAAACCAGTCACACTGTGTATTAAGGGTGAAGGAAAGTGTTTGTGTGTGTGTGTGTGTGAATGCGTGAATGCGTGAGTGTTTGTGTGAAAGCATGCACACAAACACAAAATGGACAGGGTGTTTAGTGTGTACTAGAGCGGGACTTAGATACACGAACACAACAGGGACTCACATATTCAGTCCTTCAAATGCAAATGCACAAACACGCACACATCCACACAACCGCACACAAACACGCACACCCATGCCCTCACGGCTTGCCTAGCTGCGACCCCTGATGGATTGGCTGCACTCCTGCCGTGACAGACGAGCGATGGATGGAGAGCTGAGAAGATGAAGGAAAGAAAAGGATGGAGGGGTGTGTTGTGTGTGTGTGTGTGTGTGTGTGTGTGTGTGTGTGTGTGTGTGTGTGTGTGTGTGTGTGTGTGTGTGCGTGTGTTGGAGGAGAGAAAAGAGCTGAGTGCAGTGGTCTTGGTGCCAGGGAGGGTCTCACATGGGGCCAAGCAGATCATTTCCTCCTCGGCAGCACGTGTCATTTCCTCTAAACAAACAACCTTTCTGTGAACAGGAGAGCGGCTACACACCTCCATCTCCCTCCGTCCTCCTCTGTCTCCTCTACATGTGTGAGAAGGTGTATGTCTAGGACTAAGAATACAACAAATGAAAGAGTAAGTACAGTATCGGTGCTACTATTTCAGTCGTCTATGCACTTTTGGGCCTAATTGTTTGATTGGCAGATAATTAAGCAAAACCATCATTCAATTGTTTTAAATGGCCTTCCACTATTTTTCTTATCATGAAGGTCGGATTACTTGTCCTGATCAGTACTTATTATAATCTTTGCTGTTGATCTAGGGGGGATTTTTCAATGTCTGAGAAAAGAACCCTCTGATGACGTCATGGTGATGTCATCAGCCCAATATATATGTTTCCTGCTGCTGAGGGACTCGGAAACTGGACGAAAAGTCACTTTTGATGCTTGTGACAGAGAGCCGCTGACAAACCACATGAAATGATCTGATTACAATTAAATCTGGATTTATAAATCTGAATTTCTACAATTCAACAAATGATATAGAGTGGAGCAGCATTTTTTCAAAAAGCCAAATGAAGCAAAAGTTGGATTCTTTTTTTATTTACTTTTTAAAAATGTAACAGAAAATTTGTTACATACACTGTAGGGACTGTTATGAATGATGAATGATGAGGCATTCATCCTAATGAAAGGTCCGATAATTTATTAGTTGCATCATGGGAAATGTAGCTTGCAGCCTACATTTCTGTTGATTTCTGTTCAGTGAGACTCGTTTCCAAACTTTTGGAGGTGCAACATCAAATTGCTAATTGAGTAGTCCTTTAAATGTTTAAGGTGTTGTTAAAATTCTTATGGCGTCTTCTCTCAGTTCAATGGAAATACTGCATTGATGCAACAGGTTGCAGACACAGAAAAAAATGCTGGATTTTCTGGCAAAAAGAAGTTAAACCTGGATAAAATTTTACCGCCAATGCAGCGTCACCCAGAAACACATTGTACTAGCAAATCAAATACAACAAACCTGCATTCCTCTGTACATTTAGCAAAGGTGTAATCGGTTTCCTCTGGGCGTTATAAACCACAGTGCAGCGCTTTGCTGATGAGCCTCCCAACTCAATAATGGGAAGAAATTCTTATATTTTAAAGACTAAATAATGACATCAAAATTTGACAGCTGGTGTGTCCTTTCAGACAGGCACGGAAATCAAGACATTTCCCGGAAATAAGCCCCGTGAGAATACCAAAAGAAAATGTGTAGAAACGTTCTAGCGAAAGTGCGAACATGTTGAGGATCTAACACGACAGGCGCAAAACTGAAAAAACGGTAGACAATTATGTCAGGATGAAAATGAGGTACCATTCGCGTAGAAGACACCAACAGGATGCCAAAATGGAAAGAGTTAATATGTCATGTCCTGCCTCCCTCATGTGCCACCCTGACGCCACCCCTCGCCTGAAGGTTCCACACATTTTCCTGTTGTTGTGAACACGTCTGACCAGGACAATCTCCTGCTTTGTTCTTCTTATGTGAAAAGGCAAAAGAAAGGAAACTATCTGGACCCAATTATCCAGACATTAGCCGGGGGTTGTGTCTGAAAACAGTTTAAGACAAACACCAAGTATCCAACAATGTCCTTGTTTTGCAGTCGGAGAACTTTGTTTTGCAATCATCATGTTGCGGACCTATATAAAACACAAATACTGCATATGCAGCTGTATGCATGCGTGTGAATTGTGTGAATGTGAACAGGAAGAAATGCAGAGACCACCTGTCGTTCCCACAGTAAACAGTCATGTTGGGCATTGAGTCAGACATAATTTGTGTTTTCCAACCAGGAGTGCGTCGTGTGTACAAACCACCAATTACGCTTGCTCCTAATTACACACTTAAAGACGTAATTAGGCCTGTCTCTTCCATTGCAACACAAAGCGATATCACACAGCACACTGAGGCACTCTGTGCGGGGAGCGGGTTCACACATGGAGAGACAAGCCCGCACACGTGCATTTTAATTAACATATTAATCGTACACACTTAACATATATGGGAAAACATCTTGGGAACAAATATAAATGACTCTTAATGGATCTATGTGCTGTGGGTTGACTTCTACAGTCGAGAGAGCTCGTACCGCAGGTGGAGAAAACACATGCAAATGAGCAGAGACAAAGAAAAATGTCTTCTCTGCAAGACATATGTCAGATTAGAAAAAAGATCCCCGCAGATAAAGATCCACCCATTAACTGTAGCACTTCTAATGAGGGTCGGGGGTGGGGGAGATTACATGGGACAGAGGCCTCATAGGCAGCCAGTCTATCGCAGGGCTGACACATTAAGACAAATAACCATTAATGCTCACTTTACACCCATGGTCAATTTCGAGTCTCTAATTGAACTGAATGTGTTTTGACTGTGGGAGAAAGTACCTGCAGGACAACACGTAATCCTGCCTCCTCCATGTTAGTGGATGGGACATGGACCAAACTAAAAAAGTGAAAGTCATTTTTTTCTCAAAGATGGGGTCTGCCATTTTAGGGAGTTCTTACCGCACCGATGTTCTGTGTTTCTGGAAACACAAATAATTATTTTGATTACACATGTTCAGCCCTGATTTTTGATGTACCATTGACTGACGTGTATTTTATTCTTCATAGTGTTCCTCAGAAACGTCTGTTGTAATTGCATGGGGGTTTTGTTCAGTATTTGCTAATTTTGCTAACTGCGTCCCTACTGTGAGTGGTGAGAGGGAAACAGACAAAGGGTCTAAGAGAGGCTAAAAACCATCACAAGTCGCGACCACTTTCTCATAACACAGGGTCATTCCAGCCAGTATAAATATACAAATATTGATTGAAGCAACTTTAAAGTACACTGTGCTCAGCTCTTTTAACCTCTGTAATTTCTAACAAATTGTATCAGTCAGGATGTCCTTGCATGTGCAGTGCCAAAGCTACACTTTGTACCTCCAGCATCCGGCTCCTCCATCCCCTGCTCCCCTCTGTTTATAATATACTGTCTAATAAAAATGTCCCCGCCTTAAAAATAACTTTAAAAGTCGATAAATGTGATCAAAATAAAGAGATGAGGCCCCGGGAGATCAGAGACAGAAGAGCACAAACACACCTAATCGTTACCTTAACAAGCATGCTGAGGCTCCGAGGCACCGAGCTACAAGAGGAATGAGGCACAAGCCTTCGTCTGAACCTTGAGATATGAGCAGTGTCTCAGTGTGTGTGTGTGTGTGTGTGTGTGTGTGTGTGTGTGTGAGAGCGTGTGTATTTAGCAGCCCTCACTCTCTAGCTGGCTGCTTAAGAATCCAGTCACATCTCTCGCTAGCAGGCAGGCAGTAAGGCGCTTTCACGCTCACAGGTTTGCTTTGGTTGGGTCTAATACCCCTTTCTCTCTCTGTATGTATATGTGTGTGTGTGTGTGTGTGTGTGTGTGTGTGTGTGTGTGTGTGTGTGTGTGTGTGTGTGTGTGTGTGTGTGCGTGTGTGTGCGCTTGTGTGTGCTTGTGTGTGCTTGTGTGTGGTGTGTGTGCATGCATGCATGCACATGAGCACATGCCTGAATTTGACTCTATGTGTTGCTAACTCCCCACTTCTTTGTCTTTTTACTTTAAGTTTGTGTGTGACAGTTCTGTGTTCGTGTTTGTACTGTGTGTGTGTGTGTGTGTGTGTGCGCGCGCGTGTGTTGGCTCTCGGCAGAACTGATAAACCCACTTAGACTCTCCCCTGATCTCTTTGCTCAGGGCTGGTAGCCCCCTGCCTTGGCTCACGCACACCCACGCACGCACATGCACGCACACAGCCCTCTGCTTTAGCTGCTAGCTGATCTGTGACGGCCTGCCACTCAAACGCAGCTCTGTTGAGACACTGCACAAAGGAGGAGAGGAAGGCTGGGAGTGGAGGGAGGAAGAGAGGAGGAGAAGGCGTGGTGGGGGAGAGGGGGAGTAGGAGAGAGAGAGAGAGAGAGAGAGAGAGAGAGAAGAGGGAGTAGGGGGTATCAGTGTCTTTCTTAAGGGTGCCTGCTAGCTCCTGCTCCCTGGCTGTCTCCTTATCTCCCTACTCCTCACTCTCCTCCAACTGACTGGCTTTGGCAGCTGCTCTTCACTCCCTCGACTCCCCCAGCCCAACACCACATAACCCCCCGTCCCTCCCTCTCCCTCTCTCTCTCCCTCTCTCTCTCGCTGCCCCATCTTTATTTCCTCTGTTATTTTCCTATACCTGACCGAGCGTCAGTTCATCTGACTCTCACTTGCTTCTCGAGACAGGAAGACTTAGCGAAAGATGAAAGAGGGAGAAGCAAAGGGTTTAAAGAGAGGCACAGTCTGCAAAGCGGTTTCTGAATAAATCTACCGTGCAGAAGCGAGAAAAACATGGTTTGTCGGGGAAATGTAGTGAGTGCACCTCGAGAGAAACATGAGGGAAGAGGAGGTGGGGAGCAGGTAAAACAGCAGTGCTCCATACCTGCTCACTTTTTATGAGCCGGGCCTGGATACAGCAGCGAGCAGTAATAATCTATGACCAGCAGCTCAGGACTAGTCGCACTGTGCAGCTACCAGTAATTGAATTTCGCCAGCGAACCCCACACATATACTCAATTACCATAAACTAACTACACAGATAATTAAAGGATAGGGTTGCCCAAATTATGAATACAATGTTTTACTTGTTTTTCTTGCCTAATTTAAATTAGCCACGCAGCCTGGTTTGGTTTAATTTATCCAGGACTTGACATTATCCACCTGTTCTATTTCTGTGAGGAGAATTTTGTTGGCAAGATTTTTCTTTGAAAAATGTTAAATTAAATAGCGACATATTTCTCTTGTCACTGTTATTCCAGATAAAACAAAAAACTGTTTTCATAGGGGCTATTGTTTTGATAAGTAGCTCCATTGAAAAATGTCCATAGTGATGACAAATAAATCTGAATCTATTTGCATGATGAATAGACGCAGGTGATTATCTATTTATTTACAATTTCCTTAAACAGATCCTTAACGATTGTGTTCCTATTTGTATGTTAAAGCTGCACTAACAATATTTTATTTGAACATGTGCGGAGGTGTCACGCATCGTGATGAACCTGCAGATGATTTTTATCCAGATCTGCAGTCCCTTAGACAAACAAAGCGTTTTAGGATTCTCTCAGCTTATTGAGGTGGTTATTGAGCAAGTGGCAATGCACCATGAAGTCACGTTTGTTTGGAAACTGTCGTGAAGCCTGTCATCTTGGGGGAGGAGCCTGATTGAGAGCTCAAGAACACTGCACGACGACCTGGTGACCTGCACACATTGGACACTAGCTAGCTTCAATGCGCGGTATGGATGGTCTTATTTCACAATTTTTACTGACATTGCAAATCAAGGGTAAAATAGGGACACTGTCTCTAGACTTCCATAGAAAACTGACCTCATTTTGAAACCAATACAGTTTTCGTGCACTTCTGTGGACCCTGAGTTTTTCATTTTTATACAGTTGATGTTATTAAGGGCCTGAACCTTAACAGTTCTGGTTCGCTCTCTCTTTTTCTTATGCAGCTGAAGAGACAGATATTAACCTCAGAAGGTGGAGACCAAAAAAGAGCTAAAAGCAGAGTGAATATTCGACTCAATCTTAACCCACTCAATGAAATACTAATGTTGTTACATGGATTAGTAAATAGGCATGTGTTGCCAACCTTAATGCTATGTATATGTGCTGTGTGCTGCCCATTGTACTGCCCCAAGAGGCCAAACAATTAAATTAATTTAGGTGTAAGGGAATAGAAAAAGGTGCCACTGAAAAAGTAAGCCAACACCACAACAGCTTCTGCCACTGTGTTTCATTAAGGTGAAGATTGTGTGACAGTGAGAAAAACAGTGTGGGACAAAACAATTGGGATGGTGGAAGCTTCTATAGCGGACTGAAGGAAGGAAGATAAAGAAAGATGCAGTGGGACAGGGCAGAAAAGCAAAGGACAAGTAAGAATTGGGAAACCAAAAAAAACTAGCGGAGCCCTGATCTCCAACAAGACAGACAACAGCAACAAAGTTGGCAATAAGGTTGAGGTGGAGTGAGGAGACAAAGAAAGGAGTTTGTGGTGGAGAAAGAGCGTGCTCAGCATTATGGATCCATAGCCCTGGGTTAGTGAAGACAGAGAACTCTTCATCAGCACCTCCACTGCTGCCGATATCGCTGAGTCATCATCACTCCGATACACAGCTGCAGGATAGGAAAAAAAGTCCTTCAATATCACCACCTTCATCATTATCACTCATCAGCCCTGTCACTATCACTATACAAGACAAAACCCATCATTTGTATCATTTAACACGAGAGACCTCAAAAGTGTTGACTTTTAATACATTTTAAATGAATCCTCTTCAACTATTCCTCCCAAAGCCTTGTGGGTAACGCTGGAGCTGCTGGGCATCTTTCCCGGTGCCAGCCTCGCACCTGCCCCTGGCAAAAACAGAATAACTATGCAGAAACTCTCTTTCACTCTTGCAGCCTCCCTCGCCTTCCCTTTTTCCTCTCTCCCTCTTTCAGTTTTTAATTAAACAGAAGCAGAGGGCTGCGAAAACCTGCTACTAATTACACAGCCGCTGCTTGTCTCTTCTCTCTCTCTCTACCTCTCCGTCTCTCCTCTATTTGCTTGTTTCTCTCCTTCCTCTTTCTCTCACTGAGCTGAACTGGAGCTCTGCCAACAGCCTGTGGAATCACTTACCAGCTTCCACGACGGGGGCGAGAGTGTACGCTTGTCAGGCTCCACACACAGACACACAGACACACACACACACAACTGTGAGGAATTACATTCACAAAGATGTGTTGGCACAAATGTGTTCATGTACAGTTGCAGATGAACCCATTCACAAGTCAAAAATGGCTAAATGCAGACTCGCACACACACACACACACACACACACACGTAAGGAATCCCATGCATGTAGATCCGTTGGCACAAATGTTTCTGTGAACAGATGCAGACAAACCCATTCACAAGTCAAAAAGTGCTAAATGCCAACTCAACACACACACACACACACACACGTACATGAGACATCCTGACACACTTTTGGTTACACCCATTTAGCACCTCTGCTTTCACACTGTAACTGTGTGTGTGTGTGTGTGTGTGTGTGTGTGTGTGTGTGTTTGTGTGTATGTGTGTAGTGGATCACAGGGGTTATCAGCTCCCTAATGAGAGAGAACACTAATCATATTTCACACTGACAAATACACAATCACAACATCTGTATCTGCGACGGCCCACCCTCTCATTCCCTCTCTCCCCCACTTTTCCTCCAATACACAGCAGCTTCCCTCCCCCTCTCCTCCATCCTCATCCTTCACCTCAATCCCCTGCTTCCCCTCTATCCTCCACATCATATTCCCCACTTTCTAGAACTCCCCCCCTTTCCCCCATGCTCTGCCGTCCCTCCTCTCTGGAGTGATCAAGCAGACAGTGAATACACAGAGATGGCTGGAAGCTTGAGGCTGACACCCCCCTCTCTCAACCTCCTGTCTCTGTCTCGCTTCATCAAACTATGTATCTCTTCTTCTTCCATTCCTCCATCCCTCCTTTTCCATCTTAATAAGAGCGAGCTCTTATATTTAAGCTCGTGCTCTGAGCGGGATGGCAGCTATGTGCTGTAATTTAACAACGGGCAGTCCAATCCATCACGCAGACACTGTACACACACTGCTGCCACGCATCACCTGCAGGCGTGTGTGTGCGTTTGAGGCGGCTGGTGTGTTGAGTAAGTAAATCAGTGGGAAGCAAGGGAGGTAAAGGGAGGGAAAGGAAGGAAATGATGGCAGAGACAAGGCAGAGTGGGATATAAAGACAAGTGCAGAGAGACCTGTCCACAGAGGAAACACACAATACTGGCTCTGAGCAGTATTTGACGGAGCAGGGAGTGATAAAAACAGGAGTGGTGGTGGCTTGATGATAGGCGGGAGAGAGAGATGCTTCAGAGCTAAAGTAGCTGGACAGCAGGAGTGGGCGGGACACACAGAGCCCCCTCTGCTGCAATCAAGCCTCTGTCACCATCTGGACGCCATTTTAAAACCATCAGCTCTGGCTCCCCATGTAAACAAGGGCGCGACCCCAAACATGCTCCCCTCACTAAATGGGCTTTTTTCTGGCAGCTGCAGACCCCCCAAAATGGCGGACGTTGAAGGGCGAGAATCAGAGCCAGAATGGCTGACCGAATGTATTACTGAGGCGGGCGTGATGCTCTCGATTAATGCAGCAGCTCTGACTGTGTATAAAACATGCGATATTATCATTTATCCCAAATGTGTTGGTAGTGAGTGGTCTCAGTGCTCCAACACCCCCCATCACTGATGACAGTGAGGAACAAGGGACGCAGGGTGTCTGGTTCAATTGAATTTCACATTTGTTCCGGTCTGCAGACAGACGGACATGATAATGACAGAGGTGCAAGCTCATCAGTAAATCACTGTTCTTTTAATGTAGAACCAATGGTCATGGGCAATAAGGTTCAAAAGCAAAATCTAATCTTAGATGTTACATACAAACAGTGGAGAAACTGTTCACTCTGTCAATGTACAGTAGCTTTTACAGACAGTTAAGACAGCATCTAAAATTTATTTGATTCATTGATTGATTGATTTATGGATATTTGAGTTACACTGATGATTTTCTCAGTTTTAAACAGAAAACAGAAAAGAAAAAAGGTGAAAATGGTCATTAGAGTTTCAAAGCTCAAGTTGAAGTCCTCAGATTGTATATTTTGTCCGACCACAATTAATTGATATTTAGTTTACAGGCGTTTAAGATTAAGTAACCTATAAATAATCATTCAAAGGCCAATAACAAACACAAAGCACTCACAGATCTTATTTGACATTAATTTACCCTTGACAACCCTGTGAGTTGTCTCCTTGTCTGTGGTATTTCTCTGTACAAAACCGACAAGTCAGCAAAAAACACTTTTAAATAAAATACATTTTAGCCGTGAGAATACAGGACGACAGAACATGTCCAGCTCCTTGTCTAAAATAAATCTATTGTGGGTTCTCCATTGACAGGTTAATTTTAATTGGCATTTAGATTAACAAGGATCATGAATGGTAGATTATTGAGAATTATGATGCGCTTACATGGATATGGGACAGCGATAGAGAGATAGTGTCACTGACAGAGAAAAACAGAGGGCGCATGTCAGGCGGATGTGTGTATTCCTGCGGGGGATTGTGTGTGTGTATGTGTGTGAGCATTTGTGAGTGTGTGTGCGAGAGAGAGAGAGAGAGAGAGAGAGATAGAGAGAGAGAGAGAGAGAGAGAGAGAGCAACATAAAGAGAAACAGTTGAAGATCTGATGCAAAGTTGAGACACGTGCACACACACATGCACACACGCAGACAGACACATATCGCAGGCTGCAGTATGATAATGACATGGAAATGATATGGTAATGATATGGTAATATGGCAACATTATTCTGCCCACCAGAGACTGGGAGGGAGAAGAACCTGCCACAAACCACACGTGCGCACACACACACACACACACACACACACACACAGGTTTGTAATTCTATGTTAGTGAGGACACTCATTGACACAACACATTCCCTACCCCCTTACCCTAACCTTAACAATCTAAACTAAATGCCTAACCCTAACCTAAAGGTAATTCTAACCCTAACACCAAGTCTTAACCCTCCTTCAATGTTCTCCCTTTCCTAAATGTCCTCACTCTGTAGGATCTATGCTTAAAATGGTCAGATATAAGTCCAGGAACACACACACACACAAACACACACAAACCAGTGCACTGGGATAAGGTAAAAACTATGAGCTGACATGGTTAAGAAAAGTTACACGAGTGTGTGTGTGTGTGTGTGGGGGGGGGGGGGGGGGGGGGGGGGGGGGGAGGGTTGGTCGTTGTCAAAATGTTGGCGGTGAAAGAAAGTATATTTGATGACACACAAACACACACACAGACTGCAAAGATCAGCACTTTTCTGAAAGTACAAATAAAAACCAGTCCTCGGCTGTAGAAATAAATGTTAATCTATTTACTTACCTCAAGGACTACATACTAGAATTCTTCCAGGGCTTTTTTTTGTCTTAACACCTGAGATAACAGCTGCCACAAGATAAACTCCAGAAGAAGACAAGCATGAGTTAAGAGATTATTTTTGCGAAACTGCTTCTTCCAACATCTAGAAAAAACTCAAATATAATGCCACTTAATTCTGTATGTATATCTAATGCAACTGACTATCAATACAGTTAATAATAACTTAATAAAACCTTCATGCAGGTGGGGTTTATTGTTGAACACATTGAAGTAAAAGTCTAAATAAATCAGACCTAAACATAAAAATAGAGTAGAACATAAAGCACTGGCCTATTAATAGACCATTTATTACACAGGCTGAAACTGTTTACACTGTATACAACACTGCCACCCTCTGGATAATCCTACACACTGCAATATTCCTGGAGTATATGGCACACACTGTATGTACTGGCTGTATCAAAGTGGGAAATATATGATTGATAAACAAATTAAATTAAAATGTTACCTAAGATCACATGTGTATCCATGTGTATGAATATTGGCTTGTCTGTTGAAAACATGTTTTGCAATATCACTGATATTTATGTGTGTAACTCAAATGAGAATCACTATAATCTATATCCGCTTTTCGTTTTGGTAAGGGAGCGTTTATACGATGCAACAGTGAGATATATCGTCCATTGGATTCTATTGTTTTGTGATCATGTTTATATTCTTCATAGGATTTTAATAGTAAACATATGTAATAGTCAATACATAGCAAAAGCATACAGATGATTTAAGTCAAACTTCATAATAAAGGGATAGAGGTGTAAAGTAAAGTAAATATACTCAAACAATACCGACCGTGAGATTTCATATCTAAATCAAAAGAAACATCATCTCATCTCCATCTTCCTTTTCCAGAACTTTCACCAATATCTTGTGGTCGTCATTCATGGATTGTGCTCAATTCAAAATCTCTGTTTCTCCAACAGTGTCTTTACTGTATAATTGGTTTATTGAGTTTGCTGTGGGATACACAACACGCTTAGTAAATAAATAGCAAGTGAACATCGCGAGAGGAGTTTCTATTAGATGTGTAACATAATGCTGTATCCAGATGTAAACTGGATGTTTTTAACCAACACTACTCTTTCTTTCCTTTCCTTCCTTTCTCTCTCTCTCTCTCCATCTTCCTCCCTGGTTGTCAGTGTTTCCCTAGCTACTCCCCTTTAAGTGGCTGTGATTGACAGGTGGGCTATATCCATGCAATATCACCCAGCGCACGTTCCTATTCCCTCCTGGAGCCTTCATCCGCTGGTCAAATTAACCTTCCGTGCCAACGGGAGGGGGCCCTGCGTGGGCCAATCAGCAGGTGATTAGGCCAGGGGTGGGAGGGGTGAGGGGTCACCGCGATGGGGCCATCGCAAGCCTGATTGGTTTCAATCAGCGGCCAGTCGCAAGGACAGCTGGGAGCTGAGCCGCAGTGAGCACTAATCAACGCGTCCCACAGTGAGGCATGAACAGTCACTACACACACACAGAGTCACGCACGTACACACACACAAGCAGATTGATGTTGGCATACACACACTGACAACACGGACATCACTGTGTATACACTTTCACACAGAGACAAGAAACACAGACAAACACACAGCACGACACAGGAAGCAAAAAATGAACAGTCAAGACCACAACAGATAAACAGAAAATCCCTTAATGGAAAACCAGAGAGAAGCGAGAGAGTACGAGAGAGAGAGAGACATGCTCAGAGCGACCACAGAATCCCACAGTAAATTGAATGACTAATTGCATTGGATTCGTTAATTTGACCAGTGGCACATCTGATAGGGGCCCGTCACGTTAGTTATCAATGCTCTGTGCTACAAGCCACAATAACACATCCACTGTGATGTCTCACAATGTGGAACAACCCGAATTCTCTCTGCTGTGTCTCATGTTCTGCTCAATTGATTCTTGTTAAAGCGCAACATTGACTGATCACCGATCAGATGAAATGAGTCACATAAAAGCACATTATCTTTCCTGGAAAAGACACAATGATCTCATCTGGTTTATAAGTGTTGCTGATCCTTTCTAGCTAAAAATATTTCTATTAATTATGTACGTTACTAACTATCGTGTTTATTGATTCCTTTGGTATGCATTAGCCTGAAAATCTGAATGCTTTCATCCCATTTTTTTAACATCCTATGTTTTGTCAATCGCCTGTAAAGCACGTTGAATTGCATATGATATGTTGGAAAGTTGCTTTATACATAAAGTTTGATTGATTGATGATTTTAGGTGGGATCTTTGAGAGGAATGGCTGCATATACACAAGGGGAAGTTGGATCTGTTTTGACATGAATTTGGCACCAAACCAAACAATAAATTTGTCAATGCATTTAATAAATTGTATAAATTAGGAAAATAGTTAATCAGTAGGGGAAACGGTTTGGTGCTTTTTATGAGCATCTAGATTTTGGCCTACAGTTGTTAATATTTTCACAGAATTGTTCCCACTATTATTCCGCAGCCAGAGCTCATGGACGGGTTTTGGATCCCTGCAGAGCTAAATGGAGATGAGACCCAGTTACAATCCTCATCATAGATTTGACCCCAAGAGTAACTCCTAACATCCTGCTGGAAAGTGTTTACTTCCTGCTTAGACTGTTTCATGTAGCACTTTGTTAAGAAATGACAGAACAGGATGACAACCACCTGGCAGCTTTGTGCTCATGAAAGCAGCCACCAAAGCTGATGAGGCTCGAACACCAATATAGCTTAGCACGGATCCAAGGCAGGAAAAGGAAATATCATGTCAAATGTGTTTTTCCAACACTGATTACCATTTGGACATTGGATATTTGACTGCAAGCCACAGGGGACCGACCAGCACTACCACGTACACTGCAAGGATGATGTACTGTAAAATGTTCTTAATGGAACTGAGATGTAGGTGACGCTCAAGCCAAAAAGTACCTGCCGTGTTTGGCACTACCAGTGGTTATTTACCCATAATGTCACACCCAAGGAAGAGGGGGATGCAGATGGGTCCCACAGATGCATGCACAACAGGGGTATGCAGGTGTGCAAAGAGGACGATCCCAGCAATATTAGTAAACATTGCCCTTAAAGTAGTTAATGCCAGCAGCACATCTATATATTTATCATAATAACTCAGCAAAATACGTTTTCTAACCGGAAACGGCTGTCAAATCGGAGGAGTAATCGCTCTCAGTGTCACACTGATGACACCCAGTGGAAACAGCCAACAGTACATACAATATTGAAAGGTAAACTGAAGCATGTGGCGCAGATGGTTACTTGAAAAGATCCTCAGTCATTTTTGTGTTATAGACAAGAGGTTATAATATATCCTCTAAGTGGCGCTACTTCTTGAAGGCAGACTTGATTCCATGGCTAATATAAGGAGCAAACAAGTGATAGAAACACGAGTTAACACTGGTGCTGCATTCTCTCTGGAAACAGCTCTAAAGGGAAAAATTTCATTCTGAGCTCTATATCATTTTTGTTCGGTTGTAACTTTGGCTATAGTAGCGAAAGCAAAGACTTTACAGAGCCTTTTTAAGTATAGTATGTTTTTTTGAATTAGCATTGTTTCTTAGATTCTTCTCATGGAAATAGTATGTTTTAAAGTATTATTTTTACATTTCCCATGAAAGTTTAAAAATATATATTTTAAAAAAGCTAAAGCAAATAAAGACGCTTGCTCTGGTGCCCTCTGGTGTATAAAAGTAGGCTATTTATCTGTCTCAGTGTTTCTGTAACTTACCTGTGTCGCAAATACAGTTTAACATGTCAGATATTTTAATATTTCTCATTTATGCAGCTTAATACTCCAGAGTGAAATATACTTTTTTGATCCACTGAATTTATTTGGCAGCTGTAGTTTCTATGATTTTTCTTTCAGTGTTGGAATTATCAGGAATTTGCAGTGGAAGTTACACACAAAAAAAATCCACTAATAAACCCTGTATGAAGTGGATCTTATTAAAAAAATCCCTTCCCTTTCCCTTTCCAGACTTTGAAGGACTGAGGCCCCCTCAAAATTCAGCAAATCCTCCAAGGCACAACGTGGAAGTGAACACAGTGCTCTGTTATTTAAATCTGAGAGTGCAGCGAAAATAGTTTGTCTTTAAAAGACCAAAGAATAATCCTGATAAATAATCGGGATCTCACTATTGATTAAAAATAGCCAAGATTACTATTTTGACCATAATCATTCATAATGATTTGGACCCAAATGCAATGATGGAGGATCTACACAGAGGATGGTCTACTCTACAGAGTCATAGTGAAACTCAGGGAGGCTCCAGAAGCGACTTCCAGCCTCGACACTACAGCGCATGCGCAGAACTGCAGGGTGCTAGGGAGCAGTGACAGAGCTGATCTCTCAAACACAAACACACATAGCAGGTTCGTACTGTACAGGAACATGTCTTCTTCCTCCCTGACGAAGACTCCCCGCGTGTAGGACTTGTCATCACCTCCCCAGGCAGCGGTGGGTGAGTACTCTCCACACAGGCAGATCCGGGTTCGGGCTCGCGGATGTTGACATTTGTCTCCTCTCCCGTCGCCCCCGGCGGAGTTGGGCTTCGCTAACTTTCCTGTAACTTCTCGCCGCCGCCGCTGTCGCGCTACGTGTCGCCCGGCTCGGCACGTTTCTGTTGAGCTCAGCTTTTTGTTGTGAAACTTTCTCCTCGGTCGGGAAAGCGCCATGACACCTCCGGCTTGGCCGCGGTCTTTCCTCTTCTTGTCAAAATATCCTGACAGCTGTTCAAACAAGCGACGAGGTGTCACTCCCAGGGAAATGTGTTAGCCCTCAAAACCGGAGAGGACAACACTCATCTGTATGCTTTTTAAGTTTTCCCACCCGGAAATACTAATGTCACGGGTTAACGCTTTTATTTAGTTATTTTAAACCGTTTTGTAAGAACGTACAGCTGCGCCCTCGTGACATCCGCGAGCGTGGCTCATCAATTTGCGGACGGGTGGGGCCTCGCTGATGATCGTGACCAGAGGCATCGGACACGGACTCCAGCGTGGGGACCACACAGTCCCTCACTGTTCCCCCGAGCTGTGATTGAGTCCCTGTCACGCTCCAAGAGAAAACCCTCAAATCTGTGGTCAGTCTCGGGAAAAATTAAAAAACAAACAGTCGTTATTACCGTGTACAGAAGTGTCAGACAGCTACTGTTTATGACATGGATGCATGTTCTGTTCTGAAATATGTGATAGGACAGGGGCTTCAACTTTTGAACTGCCCAGAGTGCTCAGGCAAACATGCAACAGGTTCCTAGGTGACAGCTGTCCTTTTGAATGCACCATGCTTTGTTTGGTTGATTTGCCAAAAGGAATAACAGGAACTGACAGATACTTCCTGTATTACTTTTGCAACAACAACAACAACAACAAAAGGGAATCACTCATAAACGATAAAAGACTGAGACACTCACAGTAAATAATTGGATTCAAACCAAATTCACAGGTCCACTCTTATTAAACCTGTCAATCTTCAGATCATTCTAATCCTTCTGTCGATTTTCATAAGAACTAGCTGAGACTGGAATGACTTTTCCCAAGTGGTACAGAGCTGTTCTTCCATAATATGTTACAAAAGATGCTTAAAACATTTCCAATTAAATATTACATCTTTTTTAACCAGTGCTTAGACAAAGTAAATTTAAAGATTCAGTCTTGGACTGTGTGTCCCACATTTAATAGAAAAAAGAGTTACAAATATAAAAAGAAACAGTAGATTCAGTTTTTAATCACACTGTTGGAGAAGCTTTGGCTCTGGGAGGTCATTTTTCAACATTTCCCTCGTATTTCTGGTCTCTGCAGACAAACTGCTGGTTCCGCTCCGGAGATGGCGTCCCTGTGGGGGTCGGGTCCAAACGTTGGCTCTTCCTCTATCTTCCTGGACAATAGCACCTGCTACAGAGACACAAACAACACCGTCCTCAGTGGAGTCCCATTTGGAGGAGTGCCGGTCGTGCTGTTGCTGGATTTTTCTGTCTTTCTGGTAGGTGTTTTACTTCCGATGGGTCCTGTGAGCCCAGTTATCTGTAATTCCTTCTGTCCTGTTTTTAGAGGCAGCACATTTTCTTTCCCAGTAAATACACCTTCAAGTATAAAGATAAATGAAGAAAGAGACAACAATGAGCTATAATGACTTTTATTATCATCTACAGGTGCTGGTGGTCATCTTCTCGATTATCAGGAGGAAGTTTGGGGACTATGGGCGATTAGCTCTGGTCGCAGACAACGAAGGGTCAGTTCACAACTTGACAAAAGGTGTGGCAGACACCATGAACAATAAAAGTGCTGTAAACCAATTGCACTTTGTGTTCCAGGCTCACAAAGGGAACGTACAGTCGCAAAAGACTCACGTCATCATTTGCGTCTACTGAGGATGAACAGGTAGACAAAACTTGTTTGTTTTCCCATCTCTGCCATGACTTCTGGGGCAAACAATATATGACAAATGGATAACACACACTGCTAGACAGTTAGGCAGTCGGCTGTTTTTTTTGTATTTGTCACTCCAAATAGATCACCATTATTAATTGCTGTTGCTTGAGTAAAACTTTATTACATAAACGCAGATAGTGAATGAAAATAACAGCTCCCTTGATCTGCCTCACGACAATATCATACTAGGCCTTTAGTTATTGTTTTGATCGAGGCAGAAATTGTGTATCGTACATTTAAGATAACTTACATGACATCCTACGGTGTAAATATGATGTTATTCTCAGTCTGCATTTGGTGAGAAAACGAAGAACATACCAAAGATTCTTTGTATGTTGGTGTGATTAAAATATCTGTCTTTGTCTTCAGGGATTCTGCTCTTGGCTTCCTTACATCATCAGCATGAAGTGTGTGACTCTGTGGTTTGATTTCTCCTTTGTTGATTAATGTTTCTTAACTAGTGGCTCATGTACATCTTTTTTATTATGATTCATATACAAGATGTGTTGGTTTCCTCTAATCAGTGTCTCGGTGTGTGTTACAGTGATGACAAAGTGAAATCCAAAAGTGGCCCGGACGCTGTTCACTACTTATCCTTTCAGCGCCATCTGATCTTCTTGCTGTCCATCATGACTGTCATCTCCCTGTCAGTCATACTGCCAATCAACCTGAGTGGAGACCTACAAGGTGGGTTAGACATCACCCTCTCTGATTACAGATCAAGTTTACACAATGATAAGTGACGCAATGATAATAATTGTATAATATGTTATAGACTGATTCAGGTGTGTAATTACCAAATAGTTTCTGGTGGCTTCAAGTGAATCAAGCAATCAACATGGAGGGGTTGAACTGCGTCCACTTCATAATCAGTGTGTCTCTAGATTGTGGCTTTTATTTTGTCAGTGGTTCAGTTCACATTCTTGTCTGAACCAGGCTTATATTTAAAATGTTCTGTTTATCTCTTTCAGGTGATGACCCCAAGAGTTTCGGAAGGACAACTATTGGAAATCTTTCAAATGGGTAGCTACTGTATTAGAGTGTGAAATAAAACAATGAATGGATATATGAGTAAAAGCTTTGCATTGCAGAGGAGCCTTGTGTTCGGCTCATACCTAAATCTTTCTCTGTGTCTTGTGTTTGCTTCTAGAAACAACCTGTTGTGGGCGCACACCGTGGTTGCAGTTGTCTATTTGATCCTGACAGTTCTTCTTCTGCGACGTCACACATCTCAAGTACAAGACATAAGCAGAGAGATGGTGAGTCTATGACTACTCACGACTTGAGTGTAAGATTTGATATTATTTTGTATGACATTTTGATCATCCACATTTGGTCTGGATCTCACTAATACTATTTATTACCTCCGCAAAGGACTCTTTATGTGAGCTAGGCTGTGTTTCAACATTTTGGTTGATTTCCTCTTCAAATGCAAATTGGGATCTTGTGAATTCAAATGTTATTTCATGAGGGGGCTGTTGTGCCGAGTCGTAGGTATGCTCTCTACTGAATGCCATTCTAGTATTACATTGAATGACACCTGTTTATGAGGACCCTAAGTGTAAGAATAAAAGCTATAACTGATTATAGTGTGGTGAATCACATTCATTTGATGTCACCGACTTGTGAGGAAACCTGTCTTTCTGCTTTTCACTCTGCAGACCAGAAACACCTTGTTTGTGCGTTCGGTTCCTAAAACAGCGAAAGCAGAAGATGTTAAGGCCCATTTCATGTGAGTGGACTGAACTGATTCCTTCCACCGTCTCCATCTTGTATATAGTTTACTTATACACTATATATACTTTATATGTTGATGCACGGAACTTGCATGTTACTCTCAATAGTAGCCTCCTGCTCCTCTCGTCAATGTTGGTACTATTTATCTACAGAGAGGCGTACCCGACCTGCGAAGTGTGCGCTGTGACCTTGGGCTATGACGTGACCAAGCTCATGAGCCTTGATCGGGAGAGGTAAGAAATCAGAAGTAACTAAATAGAAGAAATATCGTGACTCTTGCACTCTCTATGGCAATGAGAACGTACTAGCATGTGTAAGTGAGAAGGACACAACGTCATACAGGCCTACAGAACACAATTTCCCCCCTAATTGTTGTTAGTTAATCTTCCTTTAATACATTATTACCTATATTATAGATTTTTATAAAGAACGCAATCTCTGTGCAGTGTGAAATTAGTGGCTTGCAGCTACAAACCCACAGAGACAATTGTACTAGATTCTTGGAAACACTGCTGAACTTTTTGGCCTCTTAAAATGAATTTGTGTAGATTTATGGAGCACAACTTCACTGTATGTTTCAGCCTCATGTTGTTCAATATTGACATATAGGCAGGAGTACATGTATAACATGGTTAGGCTTCATATTCACTCAGTTAAACCAATTATGTGTTTTCTCACCCAGGATTCGAGCAGGAAAAAACCTGCGCTACTATGAGCGTGTCCTAGAGAAAACAGGACAACATGAGGTGATTAACCCTCGTTTGTGTGGACAACTCTGTTCCTGCTGCAACTCTGAGAAGGTGAGATGGAGCAGATGATACAATTATGATGGAACAGTTTTTTTGTTCTTCTGCTTTTTTTTATGCCATGATTTATGGTAAAAAAAACAAAAAACATCGGACTAAAGACAGTTTTTGTTGGTTGTAGCATTGTTTATTATTTACAGGCATAGTAAGTGAAGCAGGTGTGCAAATTATTTAACAGCAAGAGATTAGGTAAAGTTGTCAGCATTTAAATCATTGTGTCTGTGTGTGCTCCCTCAGGTTGATGCCATCAAGTACTACAGTACTAAAGAGAAAGACCTTCTTGGAAAGATGAGGGAGCAGGTGGAACTGGCACCAACGCACCCCCTGGGGATGGCCTTTGTGACCTTGCAGACCGAGGCCATGGCCAAGTTGTGCGTAGCTATTTGTTTGTGCATATGTCTGTATTCACAGGTGGAAGAAACAGCAGCAGCATCTGTAATATTTGACGTAACACCTGAGAATTGATGATGTAATCAAGTAGTATAGTTATACAACTATGACTACCAGCAGTATAATGTGAGCTGACTGTGTTTTCCCTCTGGCCTGATTGGAATAGTTTTCCCTCAGTTTTATTGCCACCACAAGGCTTTTTAGACCACAGGGCACATGTCAGTGTCGAGAGCTGGTTAATGTGTATCACCAACTGTGCTGTTGTTTACTCCCCGTAGCATTCTGAAAGACTTCAACGCTATCAAGTGTGTTGGCACAACGTTCTGTTGTGGGAGTGAGCAACAGCCCTCGTCCTATAGTGAACTTCTGAAAGTAAGCAAGTGGAGTGTCAGCTTTGCACCTCATCCCAATAATTTCTACTGGTAAGGTCCGACACACCAACCCCTCTCAGTATTTGTTCCATGTTCATTATTAGATTTTGTTGCCAGTAAGGACATTGATTGGTCTTCAGGTTTTTTGTCTGATGCATAAACAGTGGAGCACAATTCATTATATCTAGTAATAGGTGGATTATTATTTGATTTTACTCCTGTTTGTCATATTGTGTCACTATTGGAACCATAACAATATTCCTGTTTACACTGTGACATGAGTTCCAGCCATATATAAAAATGTATTGACGAGGCGCAGCAAGGACAGTAGTTCATTATGCAGTGAAATTGATTATTTGTCCCACTCCAGTGTAAATCCTGCTTGTGAATTGCATATCATCTGTTGATGCACTGTGAATAATGTCATCTGCAAATGTCTAAATCATCTTTAGCTAAATATTAACATTTAAAACATTGCGCTTTCGTTGCCTGATGAAGAGAAATGGAGAAGAATAAGAGTTGAGCCCTTTTCTATATGTTGTGCTGCGTCTTTGTGTGTAACTGTCCTGTTGCTTGTGTTCGTAATACAGGGAGAATCTGTCAGTGAAGGGTTTTTACTGGTTCGGGCGCTTCGTGATAATCAATCTGTGCCTCTTCACCGGGCTCACCTTCCTCACGACTCCCACCATCATTATGAACACCATCGACAAGTTCAATGTGACAAAACCCATCAGCTATCTCAACGTGAGACTTGCACATGTACACACACTTTTAATGGTCACGAGTTTGGGATAAAAGCTGAGAATAAACAGTTTGGTGTGTGTTTTTTTTCACCTTAGAGCCCCATTATCAGTCAGTTTGTCCCAACTCTGCTGCTGTCGACCTTCTCTGCATTGCTTCCCACCGTGGTCTACTATTCCACTCTAGGAGAAGCACACTGGAGCAGGTATCACACAAGCAGGCACACACACACATGGAGGCTGTGCAGTGATTGGTTCCTGTAAGCCGAGAGGAAAAGGTTTGAATCCAGCTGCTTCTGTCTCTCAGGTCCAGTGAGCAGCTGAGCATGATGCGTAAACTCTACATATTCCTGCTTTTCATGGTGCTCATCCTCCCCTCACTCGGACTCACCAGGTAAGTTGTGTTACCATCAGTTTTCATAAGAAACAGTTCCCAGCATCCACTTATAATATATAGTTCATAAGTTAGCTATGACTGTATATTAAATACACAGCAATAAACCGGGAGCTTACACACTTTAAAATTAGTGAGTGTAAGATGACGTTAGTATGTATCTACAGTAAAATGCTGCATCGAGGAGGAACTTGGCTCAACTTTTTTTGCAATGTTATTTTTTCTTTTCAGTCTCGCAGTTTTTTTCCGCTGGCTGTTTGATCAAACGTTCCTCATGGAAGGGACACTGAGGTTTGAGTAAGTAAAATGTCTCTGTTCTACTTTAAACTTTAATCAAAAATGTTGCCGTTAATTTTAGGCATACAGCAAGATCCCTTTCCTTCCTGTAGCGGTCAGGTTTTGAATCAAGTTTCATATTTTACATTGTCTTCTCAGGTTTAGTTGCTCATTTACAACAGTTCTTGTACAGTTTTGCTATTCACATGATCAAAAAAACATGTTTTTATTGAATTTGTACCTGCTGCTTATTATATTTGTAAACATAATTCAAGTTTCTTACATTTTCTCGTTTTCTTTAATCCATTTTCCTCGTTGGTTCTGTCATATTGTCTTCCTTTCTCTTATTCATTGGTTTTCCTTTCCTTCCTTACACCAGGTGTGTGTTTCTACCTGACCAAGGGGCGTTTTTTGTCAACTATGTGATCGCAGCGGCTTTCGTGGGCTCTGGGATGGAACTGCTGCGGTTGCCAGGGTTATTGCTTTACATCATCCGTTTAGGATTCGCACGCTCTGCTGCTGAAAGGAAATATGTCAAACAGGTTTGTCACAGTATTGTCCACTAGAGGAATGTATTACCTGATCTCTTAGTGAAAACACAAAAAGGTATAATTTAACTATAACTTGTTTTTAATTGTATTGTAAATGGCTACCATGTTCAGAACATGCTTTTTCCATGAGAACATATCGGAGAGTAGACAGGTGTATATAAGCCAGATGGTCAGTATGTGATAAAAACATTCGAAATTATTAATATTATTCTTACTAGACAGTTTAAGGAAGTATTTCAATGGGATTTTTTTTTGGAGTATTTATCAGTAATTTACTTTATTCTCCGCCTCATTTTGACTTTCTCTTACAGAGCCAAGCCTACGAATTTGAATATGGAGCGATGTATGGCTGGACCCTCTGTGTGTTCACCGTTGTTGTGGCTTACAGCATCATTTGTCCCATCATTACGCCTTTTGGTGAGTTTCACTTTTATGCATAAGACTTATAGACAATGTCACTACCATGGTGGGGTTCTTAATGGGTGTGTGATTGTGTGTGTGTCTGACTCCATCAGGTCTACTCTACATGCTGCTGAAGCACATGGTGGACAAACACAACCTGTACTTTGTCTACCTGCCTGCCCGCCTAGACCGCCGTGTCCACCTGGGAGCCGTCACTAAAGCTATGGCCGCGCCCATCCTCTGCCTAATATGGCTTTACTTCTTCTCTGTCCTGAGAACAGGTGAGAAACAAACATGGGCTTAACCAGAAAAATAATAATGTGCTGATATGACATGCAGCTACATTATGAGAGAAGTCCTCATGTCAGTATTTCTAAATGCCTGTGTGGTGTTTTTAGGCTTCTGGACTTCCACATCTCTTTTCACACTGGTGGTTCTGTTTATCACCGTCTTCATCTGCATCAGCTACACGTGCTTCGGCTGTTTCAAATACCTCAGCCCTCACAACTATACGGTAAGCGTCTGCTTGTGTGTGCATATACCGGAAACATCTTCACCATTGACCGAGCCAGTCCTCATATTGTTTGTGTTCTTCTGCAGGGGAAAGAAGATGACGAGGAAGAAGTGGCTGAAGAAAATGCTCTGGTACTGTACTTGGTCGATATAATATTCCACAGTATGAATGAATATATTGGTTTATCTTAAACTTAAATAATAACTACAGTACAAACAACAAGGTGTTAATACTAGAAGAGTGCTCAGAGGCGCCATAGCTCTACCAGGGCTAACCTGCTATCTTGTCATGTCAAAGAAAGTGAAAGAAAATCCACATCTGTTCCAAAATGTAATGAGTTCTTCTTTGGCTCATCCTTCCACAAAATGTCACAAAAATGTAATTCAGTCATTTTTTTTGTTGAAGTCCTGACTGATCTCACCAGTCATTCTTGCTGTTCCCCTCTGATGCATCCTAGTTTGCCTAACAAGAGATCTTTCCCTAATCATAAGCATTTGTATCAAAGTCATACTTACACCATGACTTGCAATAATGCATCAAACAACGCAGGGGAAATAAAATAAAAAAACAGAAGTGAATGTTGTCTTTTGGAACCTTTTTGTTTGTTTTCAAAACTAATTTCTCTCTTTTGTATTTTTTAGTTACAGGTCTACCTCCCCAGAGTGCTTAATCCAGAATCACCTGCCAGCACCTTACAGGGGTCCAAACATAAGTCGTATGGAGCCACAGACAGCAGCCTGACCGGCAGCTTCAGCCCAGTAGAGGGAAGCCTGTCAACCGATCCAGTGCATTTAATCACAGATCATCAGAGTCAAGATTTCCGCGACTCCTGATTATAATATCTTTTCATTTGCAAATAGGCCTCTATCATTGCATCCATGATGCAGCATTACGCACAAGTGTCACAGCAGTATATATTTACAGGGGGATTACTACACACCTTGAAAATTGATCACGACAATCAGTGCATTGGGGATCCACTCTGGGAAATTATTTGGGAATGGAGGTTTAAAGGTGAACACAGTTTATGTATTTCTAAGTGGCTCTGTGGGCCTGGCAGCACTGTCACGTTCACTGCAGCGCTATATGAAAAGTAATGTCATGTCTTGTTGATACATACAGAAGGTTAGAAGACTGCTAAAACTGCTAATTGCTTTGTTGTGCTATTTAATGGTATCTGATTGCAATTTGCTCTTGGTTGAGTTATATCTTTTATACTTGAAGGTTCTTATGAAACAGTTATGTTTTAACAGCACAAATAACACTGCTGGTTTCAATGTTTATGATAAAGTGGAGCGATGATCTGGCATCAATTCACCACCTTACGTCTGCATCACCACTTTCCTGTCCCCAAAATGTTCCTAAATATGGGTCAGAGCTTGCGTACAAGTTCACACATTTTCCCGTCAAGTTTCTTTATACCCAACTTTAGAGAGCCCACTACATGCATATGCACCAGTTATAAATGAGGCCCCAGCACTGTCCCAATCCACAAGAGTCCAACGTGAAACCTACCTGCTCTTAATCTTGTCACAAAACACATGTTGTATGTTTCTGTACGAGATCTCTCTCTGATAAGGACCAAGTCACCAAGGAATGTTCAACCAAAACCTGCCATTTAATCAAGCCATAATGTTTGTGGGGAAAAGCACAGAAATTGATTTCATTGCACATGAATTGTAAGAGGCGAAAAATGCAATTAACTAGATAATCAAGCTACTGCCGCTGACGCCAAAGAGGAGCTCTCTGTGTGTCTCCACATTTCTCCACAGTGCCTTTTTTGATGCTACATGATGACATCTCCTGCCAAGGGAATCATTTTTGACCTAATTGATAATGCACTTTTTGGATCTCTTCTTCTGTGTAGTAACAATAGCTAAATTTCTTCTTTAGTAAGACAAGAGAACAAATATTTGTATCAGTATTCCAGGCATTTTTTACCCACAAGTGAATATTTAAGCTACATATTGCCATGGTTAGAGGTGTTATTTTCATTGGGGTTCAAGGTAAAAAGAGAATGCTGTATGATGAATGAACGAATATTTTTGAAAAGGTCAATATTTTTTTCTATTTAATGTACTATGGAGTCATGTGTTTGCAGCTTTGTGCATTTTAACAAATAAATAAACCCTTAAAACTTTTTTTTTTATCTTTCTTGAAAATACAGGAGCAACTGTACCGTTCTCACTGCTTCTTGTCATTTGGGGGCTCTGTGGAGCTGCAGTTGAGTAGCTTACCCTCTGATTTCATTAGGTTCCAAATCTCCTTTTTCAAAATCTTGTTTACGAAGTATTGGGGTAACTGTAAAATTGGAAAAAAAAAGTCTGGGCCCATCACTTAAATTGCTGCATAACAACCCCAGTGTGTAAGGTGAATAAGAAATTAAGGTTTAGATGGTCTCTGCTATCACTGCTTACACTGGGATTTCCATGCATTTTCTTGTCTTGACTACATAACTCCCTCTATAGTGGTCTTACTCAGAAATCAAACCACAGTCTACAGTTAGTCCAGAATGCTGCCGCCAGGGATTCTAACAAAGTCCCCCAAATTTAAACAAATAACACCTGTTTTAGCATCCTTGCACCAACTCCCTGTTTATTAAAAGGATATAGAAAGTTTACCGTGAGGACCCTTACACACTGGAACAATTCACCAGAAGAGAATTGGTTATCTGTTTTATCTCTCTTCTTAAGACAAATCTTTATTTAAAAAAAAAGCCTATCTCATATGATATCAATGGCTTTTATTATTTGCATCTTTATGATTATTATTTCATATTGTTTGTTGTTTGGAAATAGAGTTGTTGTCGGTTTGTGTGTCTGTGAGAGAGAAGTGAGCAGCCCAGTCTCTGTGTGTGTGTTTGGTGTGTATTCTCCTGTACAGCTATCTTTTAGAGGACCACACACAGAGTGAGGACAATTGATGTACTGTTTGGGGGTTAAGACTTGGTTGTAGGGTTAGGGTTAGAATTAGGTTTAGTTTAGGTTATGGGTACGGTATTAAGTTTGGATGGTTAGGGTAAGGACCAAGGGAATGCATTATGCCAATCAGTGTCCTCACTTAGATCGCTTTACAAACGTGTGTGTGTGTGTGTCAGGCAGGGTAGGTAGGGGGGCACCGTTGAGCCATTTTGCCACGCCCATTGAAAATGTCGCCAGAATACGTAACTTGTCACCCCTTCCAAATTTTCCGCAAAGTTTGGTAAGAATAAAAATAAATAATAATAATAGTAATCCTTACAATTTCAATTGTGTCTGTGAGTGCCTGTCAGTGCCCGGGCCCTAATAATATAGCTTAAACATTCTAACACGTATTTACGAAAAGCCTGAAATACAAATACAAAAATATCTGAAAGTTAGATGCTTACTATTACTATTTGATCACCAGCCATAATGAGGTTACTCTCCTCCACCTTATACAGCTTTTGGGAGTAAAGTTAAGACGAAAGTGAGTGGAATAAATACTGAGAACAAATAATTCCATTTTAGAAATTTTATTCATTTTTATAAATGTGGGGATAACAGGAGCAAGTGGCAAGCACCACTGCCACACTGGAGCCCAACGTGAAAGTGAAGCTATCGGCGTGACATCATCCACCTATTATCTCCCGAAGAAGGAAGAGATGCCTGCTCTGAAAGAGGAGAAGAAGCCAGGCTTTTTGCACAGGCGTCTTCTCAAAATGGAGCTTATTGATAGCCCAAGTCCTGGATCTCTTCCAAGAAGGGAACACAACAGCATCTCTGGACAAGGCCACTTCTTTAACAACTCCTTGAAAATGGCCTCGTCAAGGATTCTTTTAGGGAGGAAAGTTGAGTCAATGTCTTTGACCTCGGCCCAGATTCTCTCCAGCAGTCGACGCCTTGTGTCATCATCAGGACAGTACATCACCTTTGCCTTTTTATAGATTCGGGTGATGAGCTTGTCCAAGAGAACACTGACATACATTTTATATCTGGCCTCTGCCTGGATCTTTTCAGTCTTCTCCCTGGCACTGCTTTCTGAAGATGCTGAGTTCTCACGTTCTTGGCTGAACTCTGACGATGAAGACTGCTCTGTTTCCTCTTCAATGCTGTTGACTTCTGATGATGAAGACTGCTCTGATGTTTCCTCCTCAATGCTGCTGACTTCTGATGATGAAGACTGCTCTGATGTTTCCTCCACAGTACTGCTGAGCACTGATGATGTTGACTGCTTCTTTTTTTCCAGTGAGTCGATGGTCATTAAAGCGTCTGACACTCTGGTTGTGTGGCGCTCAACTTGGTTGTTCAGCCACCAGCTTATCAAGGACAGAAAACAAAACACCCTGGTCTGAATGTCCGCATATACGCCTTTCTGTGAAGTAGGAACACAAACCTTTTTCACTGGACCTGAACCCATGTCTGAATACCTGCAAGGTGCGATGCGCGAATAGATGAGACCTGAAAGCGTTTTTGTGAATTCAAGAACCTTTTTAGATGGAGGCTTTTTCAGTGTTTGGAATGCAGAACTTTCATCTCCACCTCCTGGCTTCTCCTTCTCCAGAAGCACAGCGTCAATGCTAGCAATCAATGACTTTATCGCCTTCCTGCTAGTGACTTTGGGATTCTGATTGAATTTTTTCCCGACCTGCGTCAGTAATTGGACCGTCGCTGCTGCGGAGAAGGTCTTGATGAAAAGCCAATGGAACTTACTCATTCCTTTACCAATTGAGAAGTTTGGCTCTGGAGATTCCTTTCCATTTGTGCTTTCCTCACTGATTGCCTCAATTATTTCATCTAAAGCCAAATCAATCTCGGCAGAAAACAATGAATTGAGAGAGAGGCTGTCCTTGAACTCATTAAAGAAGTCTGTGATGTCAGTCAAACTATTGTTGACTGTGTCCTGGACAAGCCTCTTCACACTGTCCATACTGCTTGCATGTAGGAAGAAGTCCTACATGCCAGAATGGAATCATCTGAAGGATCCTGTTCCTCTGAAGAAATGGCCCGACTTCGCTTGCGCGATTGACACTTGACCAATTGTTCGATTTGTGTGTCTGTCTTTAACGTCTCGCAGGCATAACAGATCATCTTCTGGACTTTAGCGGGGTTAATGAGGCGGGTTGATGTAGTCTTCTTAGAGCTCACACGGATGGAGCTTGCAGACAAGGTGGAGTTGACAGTCTCCGTCACCTCCTCTACAACCAAGTCTGTGAGCTTATCCAAACTCTCAGACGTTGTTGTGCTGCCTGGTGAAAGACTGTTTTTGAGAGTGTCGCCCAGAATGGAACGAACTTCATCCTCAGACACGGGTGCACAGGGACGTTGCTTTACAATGGCATTTGAAACAAACGTCATTAAGTTCAGCAGAAGTTCTGCCAACATAAATTTTGTTGCATCATCTGGTTTGCTTGACTTCAACAGCTCCCACTGCTCTGCAGTGAGCTTCGTAAAAAAGTAGTTGAAGTAGGGGCGGACAGTCTCTGCATTTATATCCATTTGTTTCACTGTCTGAGTGAACTCCATTGCGACTATTCTTTGTTTCAATGTGTGATAAGAATTGTTATTTTTGCTGTTCAAAATGTGTTTTCCATTAAAAATCTCTACCGACTGAAACTACAACAATTGAAGCAAAGGAGTTTAAAGGAATTGAAGCAAAGGGGTTTAATGAAATTTAAGCAAAGGGGGTTAAAGGTTTTGAAGGTTATGAATTATATCCATTAGTCTGGTATTAAGCTTTTGTTTCACAGACAATATGTGTGCTTGCGCTTTCCTCTTGGATCGACCTTGTATTGCAGTACCTCTAGGAACGGTTCAGTTACCTGATCCTTAACACAGATTTGTAAATGCCTAAATTACATTTCTTTTTCCTTTTTTTTAACAACCATGACAGAAAAGTCTGAAGTCCGGCTAATAATATTCAAATCTTGCCAGACAACTAAAACGAAAAATATAAAAAGACAAAACACAATAAACAACACAACAAAACAAAAACATAATCAACCTCCTAGGAATTATATTTACAGTTATCTAATGGGATCACATGATCAAAGTCCCTTTCCCAACATATTTTGAGGCCCTCCAACTTTGGCAATTTTATATAAATATAATCATAGAATTTAGATGCTCCTTTATTTTTGTGCTCCATCTTAGGCCTACAAAATGCCCACGAAGCAAATAATCAAAAGAAAAATCAAACCAATTTCTCTAGTCAGAGTTACATTGTAGATACCTGAAACTGGAATTACAGTCATAAGTATGTGGCAGGTGTTTGTAATAACAGGCGATTTAGATTCTCTGGAACTGGATCCAGTATAACAAACTGAAGCAACGTAACTGAACCATCCTAGAACACAGCACATTTGGGAATAACATAATTCTGTTAAATTCAATAGTTGAGGAGTAGTACTCAGCTATCCCTGCGTTTAATAATAGTCCACAGTTCACTTGAAAAATTATGTTTGGAAACTGAATCATCTGAGAGATTTGTTTATTAGAAAATCCATTTGTTTTCAGTTACAAGCTGGGGTTTTCAGGGGTAAACAGTGTAGCTGATTAGTGGCCTATCTTCAGAAGTAATAGAACAACAGAAAAAAATAACATGTATCCATACTACTCGTGTGGTGTCATCCAAGTGTCCACAAGCCCCAACATTCATATTTCACTGAAACGAGGTCATTTAGACCATGTTTTATGCTGTACACCACAGGAGCAGAATAAAGGCATGTTATGTTTTTACTGTTGTTTTATTACGTCCGAAGGTTTGACCATGTCCTGGATGTACACTGACGCCATCCGTTCACAGCACGGTACGCAAGTACTCGTGTTTTGAAACAAATGGAGGAGCGGAGTAGTGTGGGTGAATTTAGGTTGGTTAAAGCCCAGTCGAGCTGCTGCATTCTGGATGAGCTGCAGGGGTCGGATGGCACTTGCAGGCGGACCAGCCAGGAGGGAGTTGCAGAGGTCTAGGTGTGAGATGTCCAGGTCCCAAATCAGAGCCTGCTCCGCCTTCTGAGTGAGAAGGGGACGTATTCTCCTGATGTTGTGCTGCATGTATCTACACGAACGGGTTGTTACATTAATGTTGGCACTAAGGGAGAGTTGACTGTCGAGTGTCACCCCCAAGTTCCTAGCATTCTGTTTAAACTGTTGGTATCTGAAACTGGAATTATCATCATATTTAAGATTACGTCTGTATAGAAACAGCATTGTGCAAGAAGACAAAGATAAACTACTGTAAAGGCTCAAATCTAGCTTTTCGCTTTTTATTAGATTATTAATCGAAGAAATGATTGACAGAGTCAGGGCCTGTTGGCTGCTGAGCCATGGTCCCGAATCAAACCACCCCCAATGAGCAGGCTTTGCCAGCTACACGTGTGCAGTCACTCCATCAAACAAGTCAACTTGTGAATGAGAGGTACAGGAAATACATTTCTTATTTGAAAATCTCTTCTTCGACTTACTTCCTCAAACCTTTCAGTGTAATGAGTCAGACGTCATGTTATGGGCTGCCTTTGTGGGAATGCTGTGAGGTGCAATGTCAACACCAGATGGCAGCAGTGACCACTCACAAACATACAGCGATGCAGCTGGACTGTGTTCCACAAATTGGGAAGACGCAGGCATTATAGGAACTTTTAGACCATCTGGGTATAATGTCAAGACTATAAGATCTCTGCCCATCAAATTGATGCGCAGTAATTAGAAATACAAATGAGTGCTTTACTGTTAAATCAAGAGTAGAGGATAGTGGGCAAGTAAAGGGCTCTGTAACAGTCATACGGTTGAAGAGATGGCTCATCATCCTTCTTATGGGCCTGAGGACAATCTTTTAGCCAATGTCCACATTGGCCACACAGATGACAGACATCTGGATTGTATGGTCTCCAGTAAGCTCTGAAACAGCAGTCAATGAACACAATGCTCATGTATTTAAACATAACGGAGAAACAAACGATCAACATTTCTCTGCGCACACTAAATTCACCTACACTGCAGCAGACTAAATAAGTGTGATGGTCAGTTTGTTTGTGAAGAGCAAGCAGACACACACACACGTACACAATGAACACAATTCCAGAATGAAAAGTATAATTTCTCGCAATAATAAGAAAATATATCATCCAACAAAATGTATTAATGTCAATAGCCTTCCTTAATATATTTAATAATGCAATGAAATTTAATGAATTCCTCGAAACTGATTTTGAATTCACATTCGCTTTTTGCGAGAAGATATGATTCCATTGATGGGAGTGATGGGAAAATGTCTCTGCCTAAATAGACCGCCTAATAGGGTGCGTGTTTATTATAGATGATTGTGGAGAGTGAGGTATGTCACATGATGTATGTCCCATGATTGGAACAGCGCAGCTCAAGTTGGCTGCCTGAACTAGCTCGCAAGTGTCACTCCATATCTGGCGCATAGTTATAGAAGGGATCTATCAAACAACATTAATAATTTGACCTTGTCACGTTTTCTCTTCTTTAAATTCATCCCTTGTGTTTTTGTGTCGTATAAGTATGATCCTCCATTTAGCATAATTTCTGTTAGAAAACTTCCTACAAACTTTTAATAACAACCTCCCATTGCAGTTACTTTTACTTTTTTTTGTTTGTTTGACTACAATAATATATTGACGCAACATGGCAATGAACGTGGGTAATGTACTGTCACTGACCCCAAAGGGGAGCTTTCTGTTTTTCTCCAAAAAGTGCCTTTTTTCTATGCTAGGGCAAACTTTATCGCCCAATTAATAATACACTTTTTATATCCAGAGAGGTACATCGTTCTGTGTACTAACAAGAGCAAAAATATTTTTACTTCTTTAGTGAGAAAAGAGAACAAATATTTGTATCAGTGTTTCAGGAGTTTTGACCCCAGAATGTCAACCTTATTTTCTATTTAATGTGCTTTTGCAGCTTTTTTCAAATGTGCATTGTATCAAAATTGTATTCGGTAGTAATAGGATTTATCTATTACTGCAATGTTGTTGTGTCCGATGAACCAGACAATGTCCTGAACAGACTTCAGTATGTGGAGAACTCTGCCACCAGGATTCTCACACGCACTAAGCCCTGGCAGCACATCACCCCGACCCTAATCCACCTCCACTGTCTCCCGATCAAGCCCTGCATCAACAACAAACTCCTCCTTCTCTCCCATAAATCCCTCCATGCCCTAGCCCCACCATACTGACCTCCTCCACCCCTACAGTCCGCTCCAAAAAGCTGCGGTCCTCAAACACAGGTTTGCTCTCCATCCTCAACAGCAGACTGCAAACCTTTGGAGACAGAGCCGTCTGTTTTGCAACCCCCACCCACTGGGATTCTCTCCCAGCTGAAATCTGCAATGATGCATCTCTGGACAGCTTCAAGAAACTCAAAAACCACATGTTCCCTTTGGCCTTAGTTAAAGCTCCACCCTGCCATTAGTGCTCAGTCTATTTCTGCCCTGTTTTGTGTGAATTATTTTCTTTTCTATCTTTTTGTGCCTACCGACACATGTAAAGTGTCCTTTAATTTATTATTATTAAAATACAACAGGAGCTAAATGCACCATTCTTAACATTTGGGGGCACTGTTGAGCTGCAGTTGAGGGGCTGAACTTCTGAAATATTCATAAAGCAGCAGAGGGGGACAAATGCACAGTGTTTGATGAGGATTTCTAACTTGCTCTGACATTGGTATGAGACAGTTTACTGGGCGACAGTTCCAGTAGCTCCACCTTCTCACCTGATCTTTCAATATTGTCTCCCTCTCGGTTTCCCTTTGCTTCCTTTGGTTCCTGCCCTTTTCCGCTTTCTCACCACGGTACCTGCCTCAGCTGAGAAAGACCTCTATAGTATTTATATTTTACCATGACATAACTGCAGTGTATGCTCTGAGTGCATGCAAAGGTTACTGACTGTACTCAACCCCTACTGTACCTAACTTGTCGACTCTTTCTCAAGTATGATTTCATTGTGTCTCTGATGTGTGGTTGTGTGCTTAAGCATAAAGGGCCTACGCTCAGTGTTAAATGATCTTCAACATGCTTGAAGTGGTGGCAAAACTCACAATATGGCACTGGTTCCTTGATGAATCACACACACATACACTGCCTGACTGCTATACGAAGAGAATTCAAGACAGATTTTGAAAAGACTGTAACTCAACAAAGTCACATGAGAAAGCTGTGCAGGGTCTGGATGCGGGGGCACTAATAACTTGCAGATATTCCCATGTGGCTCTGAGGATGAGCTGGGAAAGAGATGGAAGTTGGATATCAGACACCTGATATACGGCCTGTTGGTTGAATCTATTTAATGTGCATTTAATAAATGCTCGCTGCTGGACACTGCCTTCTGCTTGCTCAGTGAACACATTATGTGGCTGTTAAGGTTGCCGGAGCCTGGGAAGCAGCCTAGTCCCAATGGCAGCAGCTACATTGCACAACTCTAAAAAACACACACACGCCAAAGTTTGGATCTGATGGAAAACACCAAAAATTCACTGGCTCAGTTTCGACACACGTGGCTCTGGATTTCTTGAAATGGGTGTGTGTTTGATCTTAAGTCTGATCTAATTCCCTGCAGACTATCTTGTTCAAACAGCTTGATCACATGTCCACATTAGTCATATTTGGTTTTGCACAAGGTGCAGTGCAGCACACAATACAAAAAAGAGTTTACATATTTACTGGTCTGTGATTTAAGGAATGAGTTAGTAATGGTTAGTAATTAGTTAACTCATAATTCATAATTGATTCAGGCAATACAGGGTTAATGTTTTTTTAATGAATGCATTGCTTTTGTATTAATTTATTTACTGGTATGTTATTTTCTAACAATATCCTGTTAATTACCCAGCTGTTCTACTTGCTTTGCTGAAAATACCGGGAAATAACCATTAAGTCCATAAGAAGAAAGATCACTATAAACCCAAGTAAATACTGATTCATTATGAAAAAAAACGTTTCTCCATATACGTTAAATTGTGTGTTCATAATGTGTTTTATAAGATTTGCTCTCCAAAAAATGACTCAATTTTATGCTAACACCTAAATTAAGTTCACTGTAAACAAGTGAGCACCATGAGTAGTTTCCTTGTAATTCTCTTTGATCCAAATAACAAAGCTCTTTTGAGGAAATGTGCAGGTAACTTGTAAAATATTTGTAGCTATTAGATTTTTTTAAATAATATTAGCTGTGTTTTTTGCCAAGAGTTGGAATAAAAGATGGATTTTACTCTCGAACAGCTCACGTAGCTCACTCAGTCACATAGCCCACTGTAAAATCACAATATTTTCTTTATTTTAGAACATAGGACAAGATGGAGAATATCCCTTTGATGTTTGAAGGTTTACCGCACTTGTTAAGATTTCAACCATGAGTTGATAAAACATGCTAAACATTACATCTAGATTATCAAGCTTTAGATGTGATCAGACTAAGCTAGGGTAGTTGATTGCCCCTAGCTCGAATCTTTGTGCTACGCTAAGATAAACTAATAACGCTACCTGTATCTAAACGATTAGAAACACGAGAGTGGCATAAACCTCATTTATTTTTTGGGGAAAAAAGGAAATACGAGTAATTCCTTAATGTATAACTATTTATTTGCCCTGACAAGATATAAGACAGAAATGTAACTTAAAAAAAATATAGCATCAGCGCCCTCTGGTGTTTTTTTGTTGCAATTTTGCACTGGAATTCTTCTTTGGAGGACATATAGGCTAGAGTTACACATAATAGTATATCTCAAGTAAGCTATTATTAGCATATTAGCTTCACCAATCAGTCTATTTTTAATCTTAGTGTAGATACGAATTAGATTTAGAAGATACGGACAAATAATAAATGAGAGTAAAAGAATAATCTTTGAAATTTGAGGAGAACAGGAAAATCCTATTAATTATAATAATTACTTTTTTTCTAACAGACTGTCGTCACGGCCAGTCAAATTGAACGGCAGTGACCTGAAAGTCTGTGAGGTTTTACTAGTTTACCCAACACGCCCTTACAGATCAAAATATTTATCAAGTCTTAATCCAAAACCTCTGTGACAGTGGTTTTTGTTTAGGTGTGCAATCCACTGAACCCAGTGCCCTCAATGCATTCTTGGTATTGTTGTCGTCTGTGCTATTGTACAGCACAGACACTATTATTTGGTCACTTCACTCCCTCTCTTTCAGTATTCACTTAATACTGCACTCCCAGGCCACTGGACTTAAAAAAGAGCCGCTGTGTTTGTGTGCATGTGCTTTTATGTGTACGTATCAAATAGGAATTAAGCCCATTTAGAGTTCTGAGGTTTTGGGGTCAGGTTTCCTGCATGTCACCACCAAGATCGATGGATGTGACCTCTGACTGCTCCAATTTGTATATAAACATGGCACTGGCCAATCAGTGCATCGCGTGGGATCATGCCAACCAATGAGAGCGTCCAGCAGCATCGTGCTCTGTGGCACTCCCATCTTTTGTCCGTCAGGATTAGTGCCGTGGCAACGCTGGTCGCCTGGGAGGTGAGTTTCCCAGAGCAGCGGGACAAGGACAGAAACAGGCCGCTTCATTCCAAGTATTACTTCCTTCCCGGCCAATTGGGAAACACAAATGGAGTGCTGTGTATGTGTGTGTCACTCTGTGGCTTGCAACTCCAAAACTTCCACCTAACACTGCCAACTCTAATGAGGTGCCATCCTGAGCAACAAGCTCAGAGTGTGTTTGTCTGTGTGAGTGAGTGGAGGGGTTGGTGAGGGGCTGTCCTTGTGTAGTCCCTTCTGTGTGGGGTACTTTGTGGTGAAGTCACCCCACTCTCCCTCCCGTTTCTGTTGGTGGACTACATTAGCCATGAGGGGGCAGAGGGCCAGGCAGCTGAAATCACCGCTGCTGATCAAGCATGTGACTCCAGACCGAGCCCTTTTGTTTAGACAATTGCAGCCACCACACAGAGCCCTGCAACTGCAGTGTGGCATGGGAATAGCCAAGCATGGGAATGAATAGACATTAAGAATTATTAAAACCTGCCCGTGTTCTTTTCAGATTGCAAATTCTTGAGAGGACTTGCCTGGAATTAGTTCTAACCCTTAGCTTTTCATTAAAATCCGACCCTCTTTTTTGATAGTTATATAGTTATCGAAGTTATTGTTGACATTTTTGAAGGCAGCAATTCAATATATCTGTACCCTCGATAAAGTTTCACATCCTACATGGTCACATATAGCCTAAAGTAGCTGTAGCAGGAAATGATGTTCAGTTAGCATTGGCAGTAACTTCACACAATACTCTGATACAGCTCAAAAGGTTATCTGAATGATATCAATGATATCAAACTAACACGTAGTGCAAACATTCCTGAATTCTTATGAATCGCCTGTGCATGGGAAGACAATCTGAATCATGGAAGATAGCAGTAATCTCCAGTGAATATGACTTTCCAAATAAATTACAGTATATTGCAACACTGTCAGGATATGACTGAGCAATACGAAACGCAAATAGGGTTTAATGCACTGAAAATCTCATGGGTTATAACTTTAAATAATAGGCACCTGATGTGAGAGTAATTAAACTGTCTTCCAGCATGAATGAGAACTTTTTGTTGTCTTCCTACATTTAAATAAAGTTTCCTGCATGGATTTCAGGATCTGTAAAGAAATTAATACAGTTGAAACCAAGCGACCAAAACGGGATCGGGTTGTCTACAATCATTTGTTGGACAGTAGCCAATCATGCTTTTCTACATGTAACTTAAATAAGCTTTACATTGCTTACACTGACCACAACTAGTGGATCTGTTCCAGAGTAAACGAGAAAAAACAATGTCTGCTTAATGTCTTATGATTGGGATTCGCAGGATACGCTTCCCTATTTGATTTGCAGGATACACTACACTACATGCCCAGAGCCACTATAGATTTAAGCACTACTTAGTCTGCCTGAAATCAATCCACTGGAAATGAAAAACAATCCTTTCAAGAACTAAAGAGAGAAGGGACAATGGTTTGGGCTGTCTTAATAAACTGCAGACGTAAAAGGGGTTTGACCTTTTGAGCCGACACACTGAAACTGGTGGACGATGAGCGAGCTGCATGTTCATTTCCTCTCAGGGATAAACAGATGGGAAAAAAACAAAACACACAAAAAAAGCATTATTCACAATATATTCACACAATGACTAAATCACACAGAATATACTGAAACTCAACACTATCCCATTCTTCCTCCTCCACTCCTGCTAGATCACGTTTCAGCTATTTCATTTGTACCCAGAACACCTCTACATCCTCAACCCTAAAACAGTCTCACACACACACACAGACACACACACACACACATGGTGCCTCATTTTCCAGTACTAAATCTGATTCATGAAATTGCCATAAGCCTCAAGGACTACAGCCTGTTGTGTTTGCTGTGTGACTTTTTACCATACGCCAGTCAGTTACTTTGACTTATGGCCATGGGAACACATAATAAATTTACCTCCACGACATGTCATTGTTTATTAAAGGTTTTTTCTATTCTCTGCAAATACACAATGATAGTATTTAAATGGAAAATACATCCTGTAACTCTTATTCCCATGTGCCATGCAGTAATATAACATGGATCTGAGCATGCATCCTGCCAGCTGTGCAAAGAACTTAACCCTTTACTGTCCTCCACACACTTTGGCTGAAACTGCCACTAAACTGATCCTTCCCCTCATACCAACACACAGAGCCAACAATCAGCACTGAGGAGCTCAGTGAGAAACTATGTGAGATTTTCTCTGTTAGAAAGATGAAAATTACAAACTTAATCCGCAACTGCATCAAATAGTCTAAATAATTGTGTACTGTCAATGAGCATAGTCTCGCACTATTGGAATGGAAGTATAGCAACAACAACAACAATAATAATCATCATCATCGTCGTCATAATGATTTTCAAAAGCACAGTTTGCTCCCAAATATTAATGATTAATGTTCTGTATAAAGTGAATCATTTTCTGTATAAAGTGAATATTAATGATTCATTTTCTGTAGAAAGTATAAAGAATACAGTTATGTTCTCAGGCGCCGACAACTTCACAACCAGCGTCAGCCATGTCCTTTTATACAATAACCCAATATGAGCAATAATAATAAACAGTTAAATTGGAATACATATTAAACACACATCCCTTTCTATCCTAATCTGATGCCCTCAGCTGGTTTTCCCCCCCCTGGATATCCACGGTAAATCATTAATTTCTATCGCAGGGATCACAGGTAAGTATCTAAGTATCACTTTTACTTGTAGCAACCTTGAGCAATGTCACAACCTTAAGGCAACATTTGCAACACAATGGCACGCCATTTTGGACAAACCAAAACTTTGGGACAGACTAAACTTGACTCTCCCTTGCAGAGGGGACTATTTAGCGCTTGAGAGGATGTGCAATGACATCAGAGCGTGATCGGGTTTGCATCATTGGGGTGTTGATGCGAATACAATATAAATACAAAAACAATAACAATTTTGTTTTCCCTTTTTGTAAATATAGTCCATATAAAAATATTATTGGTCAAAAGGCTAGGCAAGTTTATTTGTTTAGCACATGTCAACATCAAGGCAATTCAAAGTGCTTCTTGTAGAATCTAAAAGCAACAAAGGCCAATACAAAAATTAAGCATTTAAAAAGAGCTAAATAGAGAATACAAGGTAATAAATAAGACAAGAACTAAAAGAGTAAAAGTAAAGAAGAAATCTGTAATTATTTGATTTGATAAAAGGCAGACAGGAAAGTCTTCAGCATTGATATAAAATAACAGATTTTCAGCAGCCCTGCAGGGTCTGTGGGAGCTTGTTCCAGAAACTGAACACTGCTTCTCCAGGTAATTAAGTTTTGGACTCCGAAGATCAGAGATATGTTTTTGGCCCTAAACCATCCAGTGCTTTATAATCCGACAGCAGGATGTGGAAGTCAGGGAGCCAGCGCACAGACCTCAGGTCAGTGAGTGAGGATCAGCTGCTGCTTTCTGCCCCTGACACACACACATCTGGAAACTCACCATCACAACAGTCAGCTGAAGAGAAATAAGTGTGTACACATCCTGCAGAGACACGTGCGTCCTTTAAATCAATTCATTAGCTCTCGCGGTGGTAACAACGTGACTTTGTTATTGTGTTAACGTGGGGGGGGGGGGCGGGGACACAAGTGTTTGGCGTCTCTATAGCAACCGCGTCAACGGACGTTGAGACTGGTATTTACTGAGGCTAAACAGGTTCACTGGAGAAACGATGGATTCCCAGTCGCTGTTCTTTTCCCTGGAACTCGTCGCCGGAAGCGGGAACACTTTGAACGTCGAGCAGAGAGCCGCCCTGCAGACTTCCCTGGTGATTCTGCAGAAAAACTACAAGTTCCAGCGAGTCCTGCTCTGGGGCAAAGTGCTGGGGTTGAAGGCGGATTATTTTATTGCACAGGGGAGAGGAGAGGATGAGATGAAGGATAGGAAGAATCTTTATAGGTGGGAGAATCTCACCTGTGATTCAGTTTCATTAATCTGCTGTGTGTGGGAAAAAACCTGAATGTGTGTGTCATGGCTGTTTCCTCCAGCTTAAACTGTGTGGACTGGTTCCTGCTGCCCCCTGCCACAGTCCCTCTAATCGACCAAGTGTCCAGCGCTGCCAAGGGTCGCTTCACAGGAGACCCCTCACATGTGTATGAGCATCGGGACATCCGCAGGCGAGGAGATGGAGATGAAGAAGAGGAGGTAGTGGTGAGTATTGATATATAGTAATAACAAAGATAAATGTGGGACCTAGGATTGCACTCAGCAGAGCACACACGTCCCCCGAGGCCCAGCAGTCCCCTACAATAAGTCTTATAGCTTATGTCCAATTACATTACATTTCTAAACTACACATTGGTGGTGCATTGGGTTCTAGCTCAATGTGTTACCATAGAGCGGCTGAATGAACTACACCCCTAATGGAGCCATAATTAACTTCACCAGATCTAGATTTGTAGTTGATCAGCATGAAATTTCACACAAGATTCTTTGAGGAATCAACAACAATGTTGAAGAAAGTGAAAAAAGGTTTTCGGCATCTGCCCAATGCTCCACAACAAAATGTAATGGTTCTTCACTGACGCATCACCACACCCTCCCACTTAGTTCCATGGTAATCCGTCCAGTAGTTGTTGTGTAATGCTGCTAACACAATAATAAACGCAGATGGCAGAAAAGAGTACAAAAGAGTCTTACTGGTGCACTTCTGTGATTCGTTCCTGTTGTTGATATCCGCTGAGTCATGGAAGTCTGCTCTTGGTTTCAGACCAAAGTGAACGAGGAGATCAGGCTGGCAGTGACAGTTCATCACATCGAAGAGGAAGTGTCTGTGGTACCAAGAGGTGCATTCGTCAAGAGTCCGCACGGCCTTGTCCAGATCAACCGCAGCTTTTGCGGTAATAAGATTTTACTGTTTCACATCATGTGTGAGTCTAAGTCCCATTGTGTCCCAAGTGGTTTCATCAAGCCTTGTTCAAATGTGGTATTTAGGTCAATTGTACCAATAGGTCAAATGGTTTAGGGTCGGGAAATGTTTCCTAATGCCTTTTCAATTGTATTTGGTTAACTAACATTTCTGTATCCTGTGTAAAAGGTTATTTCTTATGTGCATTGTTCCCCAGGTCTGTCTTACTCTGAATTGGGAAAGCTCGACAGTTTCCTGCACTTCAGCGAACCAAAGAATCTGAAGAAGAAGAGCCTCCTAGAGACGAGTCAACTCAACCCAGCTATTGACTTCCTGGATGTGCTGAGTGATGACATTCCTAAAGGTGAAGCCAGAGAGCTCAGTTTACCCGACACCAAAACAAGCCGCCTTATGTTCCTTTATACAAAACAACAAAAATGAATCCCTATAAACTTAAGAGGATAGTTTCAAGTCACGTGTCAATGAGGCCTTTTAGAGAGCCAGTGATACAACTGGAGGTTCTTCACTGTCAGTGTTATAACTAATGAAATGAGATCAGAATATGAATCAGTGTGGCGACTGAAAAGTGGTGTTTCTTCAGAGAACCACTATCTTATTTTCACTGTAAAATTAAATTTAGCAAGGCTGCACTGATAAATCCCCCTCGCCTCCACATTTTCTGGGAATATGTCGTAAGAAAGGTTTCACCCGAAATGATGACGCTTATGTCTCCGGTGGTTTGAAGACTTGACTACTACCAATCAGATTTGATTAGAAATATCTTGGCTCTTATTCCAGGATTCAGGGCCCAAGAACTGCGAGAGAAGTATGGTCCTGAGTGCCATGATAGTTCATTTATTTATTTATCAATTTGTTATGGATCTTGTTTGGTTGTGGTTAAAGCATGTTATAATGATGTTGACTCTTTCAGGTTCGTGTGCTCAAATGCCGGTGGGAGGCTCACACATTTGAGCTGTTGGAAAAAAAATTGTGCGGAATAAAATGATACTTCTGCAGTAATTCCTTTATAGTTCATTGCATGTCTGAAAGCAGCTTTTGTCTAGCGAGCCTGTTAGGGTTGGTTTCTTGGCTGGATGTGATGCAGATTAAGTGATGTCCTGCATGTTCAAGTGTATTAGCGTCCAAGACTAAACGTGCAACAGATGTCGGATTTCACAGAGCTTCCTCGTGTGTATATGTTTGTGTGTGTTCCTTTGAGTTGATACTGACTTTAACAGTGTCATCGCTGCGGCAGACACTACACAGCTGTCTCAATGCCACACTCAGCCGTTTGAACAGCATTTCACACGAGTTCGCTGAACAGGAGAAACAGTTTTTCTCCATTTCTGAAAGGGACTCTGGGGAAAATGCATCTCCAACAAAAGACAGATGTTTACTTCTAAGACCCCCGGGCTGTGCTCCACCTCTTTTCACCAACCAGTGTCCAGCTCTCGATTTAGAGCTGTAGATTTCCCGTCCTACCACACCTCTTAGCCATTTATATTTAAGTTGAATCATACTTTGTCGGAATCCAAACAAGAAGTGAAACTATTGTCTTATTTCTCAGAATCTTCTCCTTCTAGTGTAGTTCAAGCTCTCTATAACTTGGGTCTTTGGTTTTATGGTCACAACATTTTCCGAAACAGGTTCAACTGTAGATATCATAAAACACAGAGCGTTGATTGGCTGTTCCTGGAATGTGAAGGGCATATCTGTCTTGGAGTGATTTCCAAAGAAAACTCCAGTCGTCTACTTTACAGTCGGGTAACATGACGTTGCAGCCTCTTGCATGTATCAACTGTTTATAAGCTTTCCGCCCTTGTCTGTAGGATCATGGAGTCTCCAGTTTGAATGTGGCAGCAAAGTGTGCGTGCTTCGCAGCCTGTTGTGGCTCGGCCTGACCTTCTACCACCTGCCCATGACGCCACAGCACGGATACATCTACATCGGTGATGGGTCCAAGAATTTGGACCTCGCCTTCATGCTGTAAAGAGACACTTATAGACGTATTTCAGGCTGCAGTTTTTTCATACATCTCTTCAAAACCAAAGTCGGTTCTATGCAGCATATTGCACGACTATTTATCTTTTCTTTTACGCACTTTGTGTCTACAAGCTTTCTCTTCTATTTAGTTCTCATGCATAAAGACTGCTCCTATACAGTAAACAAATGCTGAGGTAGAATAAACAGACATTTTATTTGCACATCTGTGTTGCCTTGAGTTTACACAGTCAACATACCACCTACTTTGAAAGTGTAACACTGACCCAGTTGTTGTTCACATTAAGTTGTCAGTGTGTTCATCTCAAGGCTGTTTGAAAACCCACAGAGAGAAATGGATGAGTGTGATTTATTCAAAGTGTGACACAGTTTCCTAAACAAAGGGTGGATTAACAGATGGATGAAGCGTTGAGGCCTTTTCCCAGGGCACAATCACAAAAGTCAGACGTAGAAATCCACTGCATCCGTGCGTAATCGGCCCACCTACTCCTCCAACAGCTGCTGTACTGATTCCTCAGGCCTATTGTCCTTCAGTGTTTTATGTAAAGAGGCTTGACACCGTAACACACATTGTCCTTGAGTGCTGGGTGGCCGACCATCATACGCTTCTTACACCACTTCAGTCCTCTTTTATAAATGGGTTTCACAGAGTCAATAGACCAGCGAGTCAAATATCTGTAGGAAAGAAAAATAGAGATGTAAAACATATATTTATTGATAGACATACATCCTGGGAGTTGGTAGACACAGATGCATGTATCACCTGTTAAGTTGTGGCTTGGGCCTCTTTGGGACATGGCCTTCAGGAAGTTTGGGTTTGTGGTCAGGTAGTAGACCTTGAACACAGGAAAGAAATAAGGAGTTGAAACATGTCAGCAACATTGTTATCAGAGAAAGCTCCTCAGTGAACCGGTGGGAAAAAACTAAACGGCACAAAGATACAGTTCAGTTGGATTAAATTCAGGCCAGATGTTTGCAGTGAACAAAGGAATTACTTATCCCTGTCACCAGCTTTCCTGATTGGTGATGGTGCTCAAAATATATGGGAACCCACGTTGGGACAAGCAGATCAAATTCAGCTTACTTTAATCTGTTATGAATATATAACCAAAACGTTTTTAATTTTCAAATTTATTAGAAAATAATATATTGGGGATTATGGTCAAACCTAACTCTATCCTGCTTTCTTGATCCAGTTTCCACAACTGTTTGCCATTCGAAAGAGTCAAAATCAACACTATCTCGACTACTTATATGTATTTGAAATCAGTTTCGATGTTGGAAAGCTATACAGACAGATTCAGTGGCAATTCAGACGGGCCAAAAGAGGATGTTTTGGAATCATAGTCGATAAAAATGTATATGAAACCACACAGAGGGGTAGTCACTAACACAGACCTGCTCTGTGAGCCATCTGCACACAAATGGTAATCTTTCGATGCTCCTGTGGACAGAGACCAGTGATCCTCCTGGGCAACATCCCTCCATCTGACCTGATGAACTGACTAAGAAGCAAGACGTCCTGGGAGAGGAAAATAATCATATCAGGCACCTTAAACAGCTGATAACACTTTGAATAATATCTTATTCGGTCATTGCCTGCCCCTGAATGCATTTACCGTGTAGTTGTATTTGTTTTGTAGGTCCCATTTGTAGATAGGACACTTGGCTGTGGGGTTTGGAGGTTGTGGTCCTACTGGGACTTCTACGATTTGTCCCTCGATCTGAGAAAAGATGAGCATTATTAGACCTTTGAAATAAAAAATGACATGTCCAGTCACATAAAGGTTTATAACTGGTTCTTATAAAGGTGTGCTGATGGAGGTCATTGAAATGTTAACATTTCTGATTTATTTTTTATTGTCATGTCATGAAGCATTCAAAAACATGAGGTGTATACAATAGATATAATTGATCAAAAACACTATGTATTATCAACCAAAAATACTACAGTATATAAAATTGTACATTCACTATTATGTCAGTTTCACATCACAACACTCTTTTACTTACCATTGTTGTTTTACCCTCCTGCTTCTCTACCACTGCAACAAAACAGTATGTAAAACATTACACAGTATTCAGGAACACAACACAAATATTGCAGTTGCTATTTTTCAGTTTTAGCCTTTTTGACAGCAAGTAAATATATTTCAATGAAGCACACAAATAAAGAAACTACAGTAACGCAAAATTATACAGTTGGGTTCAAATGACAGAACAGTTAGCAGTCCTATGACAGTTTAATAAAGTCCATTCTAAAAGCAAAGTTGAACATGATTATGCAACCTTTACAGATGTATAAACCCATACATGGTATACTGTATAAACCACCAGGTTTAGAGTTATTTAAAGTCAAGAAAATGTGTGAATCACTGGTGAGAAACACTTTCTTGGGATCATAACACCCTTGATGAAGAGGTATAAGGAGCGAGTCAACGCAGGACCTCAGTTGTTTTGAAGGATTTGTGTTTTAATCTTGTTTTTGATTCACAATAGGAGTTAAAACAATCAATGGATCCTCAGAGTTTGTGTTCTTGTGTGAGGAAAACATCTGAGCTGAGCCGCCTGCCTTCAGTGCCTCTACATTAGCATGCGGGCTAACACACCGACAGGCTAAAGCCGTCACGTGTGTATGGAAAACTCACCCTGACGGATCCCTCTGCTCGGGACGGTCACAGCACAGAGCCGAGGAACATGTATCCCCTGAAACACACCCACGTTTGAGGCTGCAGCTCCTAATTTTAACCCCGTAAACGAGGTGTACACAGACCTCAGTGCACCGCGGAGCGCCATGTTTAATTCTTGACCTTCGCCGTTGTCGCTTCCGGTATGAAAGCCTCGCGAGAGCGAAAACAGCGACCCCCTCGTCGAAGACTGCGCATAACAACCACGACAGGAATGAAACCACTCAGACTTTCCCAAACTAAACAGAAAGTAAGAGCAGAAATGAAGTTAAATGAAAATTCCCACAGAATACCAACATTTTCCCCACTTTCTAATTTTCTGCAAATTTTGGTAAGAACTTGAGCATGTTAAAGCCCTTAAAAAGTCAATTAATTTGCCTGGGAAAAAAAAATAATAACGAGGGGCCATTTGTTTTGCAAACAGTAGTCACACAACCCATACACATCATAACAGTACATAAAAAGAGCGTTAAACATCCATTAGTCCTTTGTTAAAATACTAAAATATATTAAAATGTGTGTGTGCCATACACCAGGGCTACAGCTGGTTTAAAAGTCCGACTGCTGAGGGGACAATGTTCCTAAAGATGACAGAACTTGAAGCATGACCACACATTACAATAATAAAACTAGAAAAATGGATCCACGATCTCTGATTCGCCATCCACCGTCATATGGTCCATGATCACATTATAGAATCATTAGTGTAATAATTGGTGCATCTGTCTCCCCACATGTGAACTACTTTGTTGTCAGTGATGAGCAAATCATTTCTCCTTCAAATGTCTTGTTTTATTGGATCAACCATCCACAACCCAGAGATTTTCAGTTAATCATAGTTTAACATAGGGCCCTAATTATTACCACGTTCATTTGTGAAGTTAAGAAATGTTTTATGAACTGGCTTCGTGAAATAGGTCACTTTCAAAGTCCAGATACATATATTAATGGTAAAGTTTTATGAATCTTTATAGAAAGCATTGCCCATTTTAGCTAAGACGTAACTGTAATTTAATCCTCGTTCAACCACAAAAACACTGCAACTCAGGATCGAACAAAAGTAAACATAGGGGGAAACAACAATGTACAAGACGTAGATGTTGAAAGTACATTAAAGACAACCGAACACTTGTGCAAAAAATATGAAAACTGAAGCTACATAAGCCAAGATAAAGATAAAGAAGACATTTTCAAGTATTTCTCTGCAAATATCGTGCCTGTGTGCATGAACATAAATGCTGCACTCCACACAATAAACTGCAGGATATATCTGTGGATCCCAGAGATTACTAAGAGAGGCTTTCATCCTTGTTTAGATGAGTTCATAACAAAGACAGGGGCCACTGTCCATACCTCCATTCATGCCAGGCTCATCAGATGAAAAGTAGGAGAGGCACCTCGAAGGAGCGGTGTAGGAACACGCCAAGCTTTTGTTGCAGGAAGCAAACGATACAGGTGGATTCGACGCACAGATCGGAGAGAGGCCCACGAAGATAAAGTGCTAGATGCTTGATAGTGTTATCGCAAGAACACTATAAACCATTGTGTACCTGCTATGTTTTTGTTTGCTGTTGTTCTGGATTTACCTCATCATCCGTTTGAATAAGGGAGGCATTAAGAAAGCAAAGGGAGACTGCAACAATAGAACAACAGAAGTTCATCGGTGGATGCAGGAAAAAATACATTCGTGTAATTTACTTTAAATTACAGCAGCATGATAAATGGAAGATAGACATAACAAGACATTGTGTTATGCAGGATCTCCTACAATTGCATAAATGTACTGTAGGTCTGAATTTTCTAAACAGAATAACAACAATAGGAAACTCAGAGAGGAGTTAATATCTTTTTTTTTGCTCATTTTTGGGTTCCTCCTATCATAACTATTACAGTAACACAACAAATGATGAATTCATGGTTGAAACTATACCTAGTGATGGGAGTATTCTTTTTAATTAAAAGCACCCTGTGGAGGTTTTGACCATCCGGGCCTAAAGAGCAATGTTTTGTGTGTGTGTGTGTGTGTTTGTGTGTGTTTGTGTGTGTGTGTGTGTGTGAAGCCCTTTTTTGTTTGTATCATACCCAGGCAAGAGGATTTACATAATCACACAATCAACTTGTGCAATCAGATATTTTATGTTATTCCACAGATTGACAGTTGGTGGTGGTAACATTCAACAAACAAAGATACGGAAGAAGAAGAATGCAAACAGGTTAACATGGATTCAAACAAAAACAAAGGTTTCAAAACACACCACATAGTCCGAGTATGTCTGAAACGTAACTTTTGTTTGTGTAGTTGTACCAGAAAACTCCACCGTGCGACTTAATCTGTTGGTTCAGCACAGGTCATTGTGAGTGGAGCATGGTAATTACGTATAGGGCATGTCAGGATATTCACCATCCCGGTTCCTTGGGTTCATGGCCAAAAATGCGAGCGATTTCTCAAATGCCATCTTAAGTGTGGAACCTAAAAGAGCTGCACACTGGGATGCAAATAGCCTCTTCTGTGTCCATCTTGTCTCCAGAGCTGAGAGGAGATAGAGATTACCGTCGCCCTGCCGCCACAAAGCACACATTGTCTCAGTGATTAGGTTCCTTCGTCAAGGACACTTAGGCAGTCACATTCCTTGAGAGAAGCCCCAAAAAATGGCATTTAAAGTGTCTGGCCACCTCCTCATAGGCTTTGATATTCAAATGAAACATGGCCCTGTACAAACAGACGCCTCAGCTGAGGAGGGCAGGGGGAGAGTAAATCAGATAGGATTTCCCTGAGATGAAAAGAGCTCGTCTGACATTTTCACAGCGAGCACTGGGGGACACTGAGGCAATGTTGGTTTGATGTCATGGTGGGAAGTTATTGCTGTGTGGAAAAGGTTAGCATTTTCACCCCTGCCTCCCTGGATAAACGCTAAAACGCAGCAGGGAACAAGCAGATGAGCTGAGACCAGAGAGAGGAAGAGCGGGCACTGTCTCATAACACAAAAACAAATCCAACCCATCCTGCTGCATTCCTTTTTTATTGTCACACTGGTCAGTTTGTTTGGCCTTTAATGTTTTCGCTGTAGACTGAAGGGCCCCTGGTGATGCTGCAGAGGACTCTGCACAAAATGAGCAGCAAGAGGGTCTTAATAGCAAAACCAGGGGATCTGCAAATCGGAATTAAGTGCCACATGCATAGTAGAAAGATTTCATTTGAAAACAGCATTTCCTAGAGTAAAAGAGTCTCTCTGCACACAAGTATATTGGTTCCATATCAGTTGAATCTCATCCTAGCACGTCTAAAAATGTGTATATTGTGACCACTGATGTTCACGCACATGCCGGTGTTCAAGGGAAGGCACAAATTGCACACAGAAATTGTCACAGATTGCTCTCCTACACATGTAAGCAGTTGTGTCCTAGTAAAATGTAGAATTCAACTGCATGACAGATGTTAGCATAGACAACAGGGTCAGCAATGTTTGTATGTGATTATCCATGTCGTGTTCTACACTGGTAGCTGCAGCTGATGCCTTTTGTCTTCTCCTGGAACGGGGTGATGTTTTAAGAGCCCAACAAATCAGCGAAGGCTACATCTTGACCTGAAAAGACCAAATCAGCAAGTGGTTGTGAGAGTCTGAGTCATTTCCAAACTTCTCCGCTTCTGCGTATCAAGACTAAAACATTTCCCCAGAGTGAAATGGAGCCAGCAGCGTTTCCAAACTTCTCTGTTTAAGCGGGACTAAGACTCCGGAGCAGTGTTGACACCAGGCGTGACGGTAGCACATGCAATTGATTGCAACAGTTGTGGCAGAGCTCTGGAATGTTTCCTCACATGTAGGATTTCTCCCAATGAGCACCAAAGGTTTTTGACAGAATATCTCATTCCCATGCAGGTGGAATGTGTGGATTTGCCGCCCGAAATTGATGGGCACAGTCTGGTATGCAATTAAGGCATAGCTGTCACTAAGAGGCTTTCCTGGGTGATTAACTTGTAAGGGCTGTTGCATCCAAGGAAGTCAACTGAACACAATTAGCCTATTTCCAAGGAATGAGTTTGGTTTAAGGCCCCCGCTGCTCGTAAGATGAGGTGGGAAGAAAGAGGTTCTCTGAAGCAGACAACTGGAAATCAGGACGCAGCTTTCATCGACCAGGGAGTGGACCTCAGTGTCCTGAGTGACATTCAATGTGCATTCATCGCTCCTCTTCTTCTTTTTTTCCCCCTTTTGAAGCAGGGTAAAGCTTTCCTGCAAGTGACATGAATCTTTATTCATCCAAGTATCCGCTGGCCCCCCCGCGCCTTCTGTTTCTCACCCCCCTCACTCACTACCCTTCCCGTACTTATTTGGGCGTACGTGCTAAATGGCACTGGCCTCTCCAACAAATTCACTGCTCTTTGAAGAGGCTCTTATCCCCATTTTTCCTCCGCTTGGCCCACAGAGAGTGGCAGCTTCTATCCTCCTTCTCACACACGTACCCACACACACACACACTCAGACTGTCTGTGAGCACACACACACACACTCAATAAAAAACTCTAACCTCTTCAGATGTTTGAAAACATTTTGTCCTCTCCTCTTGCAATTTTCTTCCTGCTGGGGATGTAGTTTTTGTTTTAGTTTGAAACTGGTTCCGCACCTCCCGAGGTCCAGTGTCCTTTGGCTGGGTTTTGTTTGTCTGACCTTTCAAAGATTCGTCCCTCCGCCGACCAGCAACAAGGAAGTCAATTAAAGCAGAGACGGGGTCAGATCAGAAAAGACAGAAGAGACAACTAATTTGTTTTCTTCCGGATCAGTGTCACAGATCAGGAATTCTCCCTCTGCATGTGTTTTAAATGAAAGAATCATGTTCCACCTGTAGGAACAACAGCCAGAAATATAACCAGCGATTAACATAAGCTCGGAGCGATGTTTTAATGTGATGCAGGGATGTCTCATGCTGTGCAGATTCCTGCAGCCCTGGCCAGATTAGTTTCCCACCATGGCTGCCTCTGCTCTTAACTTCCTCCTTGTGCATGTTGCTATGATGCCCGCAGCAGCATTCTCACAAAGACCAGATGGTTTCTAGCCAGCTGCGGTCCTCTTTACTAAAAGGCCATCTGCAAGTGGTCATGTGACATATGAGGTGACCATTTTATATGCATTTTTCTGAAATAACTAATCGTTCATCCTCTTTGATAACTGGGGTACAATGAATTAATTCATTTGACTCTTTAAGTTGTATGATTGATATTTTGGTCACATGGAAATCGAAAAGAGACCATTGACACATTATCACCCTCACAAATCAAACAGGAGATATATCTGGCTCATTGGTGGGTAAAACACCCCAAAATTTGTTTGATTGTTTGATTAAGTGCATAATTAATTGACTCTATTGACGTTTGAATAGAGCAGCTTAAGATCAGTGATATGTTAAATCTGTGGTAAAGGTCTGCTCTGGTGTGACTGTACTCTCAAACGTGATGACAACTTTCTCACCTGCATTTGAAACCATTTTTATTCATGAGATACGTCACCATTGTGCTTGTGAAACAGTTGGACAAACTAGCAGTTCTTGGCTGATGTTGACCATAGATACTTCAGACAAGGTGTCCCTTCATATTAGGGTTATTTTCATCCGTGACCTACATGCAAAATGAGTTGTTGACAGTTCCTCCTCACGTCTCATAAGGTCCAGTTCCAGAACAAAATGATGAAGGGTTCATCTGAATTTAGTGGGGGTTCACGTGTGCAGGGACCTTAAACTTAGTCTTCCAAAAAAGGATTATTGCCCAGGTTGTATATGCCTACAGTTGCTTTTATCGGGGTCATCGGGGTATCTGGGTTCGTCCGTGTTAAGAGCAGAGATATATCTTTTCGTCATTGTAACTGTCAATCAAAGCCCAAGCAGTTTATAGCATAACAAGGTATGACATTTACATGATTATACATGGTATAATATGATACTGTTTGTTTCTGCTGTGTTGCGCCCCAGCACATCAACAGCATCTTGGAAAGGCAGCTGGTTTATCATCATAAATTCAATACATCTGCAAGATCTGACAGGTATGAGTATTTCTTTTCAAGCTGTGATACATTTTCAAGAAACATCTCTCCTTTCACAACACCATTGATTTCATGTGCTCCAGTTCGCCAGTTGCTGTAGACGAAGAAACAATTTAGACCCAACATTTCCACTGGTAAATAAATATAAGAATGTTACACAATGAACTACAAAACAAATGCCTCACGCCACCAACAAGTTGGGTTTATTTAGATACCTGCACAGGCTCTTCTTTTGCAAGGTCAACTGGCATGGGTTGAAGCTGTGGACCAAGGGGTGCTGATGAGTCAGGAGTGAGCTGGTTACCAGCCAGTTGGCACTAAACTTGAGATGGCTTCAAAACAACTTTGGTAACGCCAGCGAGGTTGTCATGAGGTGCCTCGGCGTATTCAGCTGTTGAGGCTTTGTTGTTGCTGGTGTTTGACTTTGTTCTCCCCAATCAACTCCCCCCCAAAAGCAGACAGCCATGGAATCATATTGGACGATTAGCAAACAACTGAAGATTTAAACCCAGCTCCATACATCAACACCACACAGACGATCTGCACAGTCCAGATATATGTTTAAGGGTTCATTGCTTAATAATGTAACCATCTTCAAGAGTTCCTACTTACCTCAAAAAAATAAATATCAGACGTATTTATCATTCGAATATCAACTGAGGTTCCACAATATTAAACATAGGGTAACTTGCATATTTTTGCTTCCCTGTCGAATCAGGCCAATGTTCAATGTTTATTTTACCACTGCAAAACAATTATCGTTATCTTAATGTTAACAGGTAATAATGTGTTGCAAATGGTCGCTGAAGTATTGTCCTAAGTGCCTGTTCTGGTCTCGCTATCTTAGCTAACTCAGCGTACAGAACACAGATAGTTCACCTGACTTGTCCTCCGATACTCCTCGCTCAGCAGTAGCATTATGAGGTGGTATCAGAGCAAGGCCTCACCCTGCAAGTTGATCTAATAGGCTCCTTGACTTTAGACTGTCACTGGTACACTGCAGTTCTCAGGTGGAATTACTTTACAAACTAAGCAGTCATTGCATTGACTGCTTAGTTTGTTCGTGATATATATCTTGTATCATATATCAAACAAGGTTCAAAATCTGTTTTTCAATGGAGGGTGCTGATTAAAGTTGCCTGGCGTATCTACAGTACAACACATGACTCATTATTATTACCTATTTCACCAAAATGTGAACTGGTTTAACAATTTTACCTACAGTTTTCACACACTAAAATACACAATGGGACTAGAGGGTGGGAATATATCTAGACGATCTGTACCCCCTCTACCTTTATGGTCCCCACACGTTGCATAAAAAGTATCCTGATGTCACACAAGGTACTTGCAGGATTTTAATGACCCTCATTTGTCTCTTCTGTCTCCCACTGTGACTGGAAGTGGGTTAACAAGTTGAAAAGTATAGAACTGAGAGCAGGCTCCATTGGAGACAGTTGTAGCCCAGCAGGGGGCAGTAGTGATTACCAGGTGAATCTATGTGACTGCTTCCCTCCTCTTGTAGACTGTAACCCCGCAGCAGCCTGCCCCAGTCATCAAGACCTTGTAGATTAAATAATAAAGCGTTATCAACAATTTCACAACTTTTACAGCATAACAGGTTTCTGTTATTGCTACACCTCAGGCAGTTCAGGTACAAGTCATATATAGAATTGACGCCTTTCAATAAATTGTAGCATAGATGTAAAACAAAGGTTATGATGGTTGGATATATGAATGAACAGTGTCCTCTTTACAACTAGAAAGAAAAAACAATTAAACCCTTAATGACTTTTCCTTGGGAGAAATGTGTTTTCAGACCTAATAAACTTCCCTCACCCACCATGGGGAACATAATCTTTGTGACTTGTTCTCTTCCTCTCCCAGTTGGGGGTCATTCATGGAAACAACTTGAGACCGTCTTTAAAAAAAAAACTTTTACTGCCGTCTTTTTTGTTGTATTTTTAACACCATGCCCAATACATCTTACCCTCTGAATGAGAACGTAAAAACCCTTCTTCCTGTGTGTGTGTGTGCGAGCGAGAGTGCATGCCTTGCCCTGGTGAGAAGAAGTCGTACAGTCGACGGCAATCGGTCAAGTGTTTCTCCAGTACTTCTACATTGGGCTTAATTGGGAGACATTCAGTCACACAAAGACATATGATGCGACAAAAGGTTGGACGCTGAAAAGAAGCAAACCTGAAGTCCTTCCATCTCCTTTTCATTCACATGTAGGCCTGTAAAGGACTGGGCAGTCAAACACAAGGCAAACTCTCCAGTCAAATTCCATCACTGGAAAACACAGGACTGAGCACTTGATAAAGGAAGAGCTTCTATTTCTAACAACTGCTTGTTATTAAGTGGGAGGGCCGACATGCGTTTAAGTCTTTCCGTTTAGAACATATTATGACGACTGATTGCAATAACCAACTGTATGCTTCATGATCAAATTAAAAGTTGACAGCTGCCATGTTTCAGATTTCAGGACCAGCATTAACTGGCAGACAGAGTCATACTTTAAAGTGGAACTGTGTAACTTTTGTGGCCATTGTGGCAACAAGTGGCAATTAAAGGGATAACTGCACTGCACATTGAACTCGCCCCCATTTCCCCAAAATCTCTTGAACCAATTGCTTTACAGTCATCATCAGGAAGCACCTTGTCCGAGGTCAGCTGGAACAGGAAGACTTTTAATGGCTGTGACTCCTTGTATATAATTACCTTAATTATGGCAACAATACAATTGAGAGATTAAACCATAACGTATGGTTAAAATTATATTGAATACATAGACCAATTGGCTTTGGGTTTGACTGCAGAGTTTTATGATTTATATCACGTAGCTTGGGTGTATCATAATTGGTGGCGCCTGCATGCCTGTCTGTCTGTCTGTCCGTCTGTCCGTCTGTCTCTCTGTCTGCCTGTCTGCCTGTCTGTCTGTCTGCCTGCCTGTCTGCCTGTCTGTCCGTCTGTCCGTCTGTCCGTCTGTCCGTCTGCCTGTCTGTCTGTCTGTCTGTCTGCCTGTCTGTCTGTCTGTCTGTCTGTCTGTCTGTCTGTCTGTCTGTCTGTCTGTCTGTCAGAGCGATAACTCGGGCTGTTTTAATCAAATTTGGATTAAATTGGTAGGGGTCAGGGTCAGGACTTGCACTATTTATTGTGTTTTCCAATTAGTGTAAAGTCAAGGTACTGGCAAGGCAGTTCTTTTTAAGGTGTTTTGGCCTATGGTAATGGGTGGCAAATACATTAAAAGCACATATAAGCATACAATTAAGATTTATTTAATTCAGTTACATGGTGTATTGATAAAAAGGCCATTTTACAACTTCTTATACAGCAATGATATAGATATTAACAGTTTTACCATACATATGCTCACAAAATAAATCTATTATGTTCAGCAGGTCTTCATTGTGTTGTTGCACTATCACTGTATTATTATTTTGCCGACACACTACCCTCTTATAATCGTCAGGTTATGATAATGTCGCGTTCAAAGTCAGCCTGGATGAAAAGTTCAGAGGGAAGTGCTTTCTTAAGTTTCTCTGGTAATCATTGCAGTATTTTAAATATTAGCATTGTTCAAATTGCAATTTGTCAAAACTTAAGTACAGGTTAAAAAATAACTTACTGCCGTTTCACCATACAACGTCTTTGTCAAGGGCATTTTCAGTTTTGTCCTTGTCACGGTTTACCTTCTTCTACAGTTCAACCAGACAGCGTGTGAGGCCACAGGCAAAGATTTGCCAACTGAAACCGCCAGCTGTCGGGTCACATGACCTTCACCGTGCAGGTCAAAGCTGTCCGTTGAGAATGGAGCATTGACTGTATAAAAGATGGACGACGTATCCACTTCCTCCAACTATCCAGACGCCAAAATATCCTGGATACGAACACTGCCATCTTGCACACTTGGAACCAGGGTCTGAACAGCAGTGACAAGAGGATAAAGCGAGGTCCTGCCCAATTGCGAGGCAGCTGTCAATCATGATGTTTGATCCTGTTTGTATAACATCAAATAACCAATTAAAATCCATTTTTGACAGAGAAATTTAAAGTTGGATAGAAACCGTCTTTATGCTTTGACTTTTTTAGTTTGATGTCCCGAACAATAGGAAGGATTTATGACCTATGCTCTAAATAGCAACCAGGTGGCGATCAAGACATTTTGGCTTCACTTTTGGCGAGCTGTCATGCCGTTCATCTTTATTTGCAGTCTATTGAATGGAAAAGCACTCAAACAAGTCACCTGGATAGGTACAGTGTGTTCAAGTTTTGTAACTGTTAGCCTCCGTGTGCTACTTGTGATGCCAGACTAAGGCTGTAGAATCAAAAATACTGATTGTTTTAAATTTCATTCATAATATTTCCATATCGTATTTTATGAATGATTATTTTCTATGTGCTCTAACTGGCAATGGTAATTCCTTTTACCATAAAAACTTATCATAAAAACTACCATAAAAATTGATGATAGTTGGATTTATTTGGTCTTATAAAAAGGCTCAGTGTTAAACATCTGGCTGAAATAGAAATCATACATTCATTCCCACACAGCAAAAAAAAAAGGTTCCAAGGGAAAAAACTTGGATGAGAAACAAGTCAATGTTATTATTAATAAAACTTACATCTCCCAAGAATCACAGTGATGATAAAAGAAATCTGCAGGATCTCACTCGACACTGAAGATCGGTAAATAGACACTTAGGACTTGCATCACTTGGCTTTGGAGGAAGGTGTCAGCTGTGGAAAACATCTAAATATCGAATTAAATCGGACAAGACGACACATTTCACCCTCAACGTACGCTGTTGGCTGCTGCGATTCAGAGGAGCCGACTTCCTTACCCCTGCTAAAAAGCTTGTTTAAAAAGACCTGTCCAACTGGCAGCAGCCCATTTACAAATGTGCAATGTCTCTTTGTTGTGGTGAGCATAATGTAGCCCGAGCACCGGGAGCTCACAGGGGACGTTCGTGGGCTGTGGGCTGCTGGAAAAGAGAAAGAAAGGGATTAAAGAGGTGAATTAACAGCGAGGAAACACAGAAACACTGTGAAGTACCACTGAGAACAAACACAAAGTCCTCTCAGCTGATTTAACTCTCTTTATATCTGATAAACGTCCCGCTCAGAGAGTCTCCCCATTTGCTCGTATAGGGAACAAAATAACTACAAAGGCATCAAAGACTCTGGTCCCTCATGTTCCTACATTTGATCAGTGCACCCTGGGCTCTTTCATGATTTGACCCCACAGATGTTGTCTACCGGTGTGTTGTTTCTTTTTAGCAGGGGTAATCTTTTCACTGTCACTGATTTATTTCATGAGAAGATCTTCATGGAGTCCTGGATAGTCTTTTTAAGATCCTTGGGAAAACACAAGTGATATAGCCTACCTCAGGAAAACTTAAACCGAATCGAATGCTTTTAATGCTTTGCGCTAAATGCTAACTTTCTGAAATGATGTAGTCCGTGCCATGAAATCTGTCTTTGCCTGTTGAATGGCCTAGACAACCTGAACACAAGTGAGGAACCTATCAAGGACCATTCAGTTTTTATAACATCCTTCGATGGCCATACTAAATCATTTAACAGGTGAACAGCACTTATTGCATTCAGGCCTTTGGAACTGCCCCGTTTGGTGGGGCCTCTGATGTCAAATGGTAGTGATGAAGATGATGTTAAGAGCTAGTTCTCTAGGTTTTAATCAGTCAATCTTGAGTGGAATTTGATTTGCAACTGTCAGTTTTTAAAGACGGGAAGAACTGAAGAACAATTTGACTCCTTAACTGCAACAAGGCTCCTTCACAAATGTTTCTTCTGGTTGACGTTTCATCGTCTTAGCTGCTCACGATAAACATAGGGCCTGTGTCAGAATTTAGTCCTGTTAGAAACATTCTGAGGGGCTTTCAAACTCCTCTGAAGAGCTTCAACTTTATCCAAGAGCTAATCTTCATAAAAATGTCCAACTGTATGTAGATGCTCAAGATTGGCCTTTCTCACAACTTTTTCTTTTACTTCAACCACATATATTTTGACAATTTCTCCTGGAAAGCACAACTTTCTGCATTCGCTTGTTTTTTCTCAAAAGACGATGCATGACAGGGATGACACATAACCACTAAATGCATGTTGTGTTCACCCTGGCCGGCATACAGCCAGTAGGGACCACCCTGCAATTTAGCCATGTTATTTTCTATCATCACGTATTCCTGAGTTTGAATTGGACAGACTTCCCTCAGCTTGGGTTTTAAGCTGATAGACTCTAAATTCACCATAGTGTGATTTTGAGAGTCAATGGTTTATGTCGGCCCTGGGATGCGCTAGCGACCTGGCAACCCTGTACTTCGCCTCTTGCTGAATATCAGCTGAAGTTGGCTCTGGCTCCCTTTCCCTTAAAGGAAAAAGCGGTATAGATAACAAATGGATGGATGGAAATATTTAATATAACATACCTTGAATGAGAGCCTGCTGCCATCATCTAGTCTTAGTCTGAGTCCATTTTCTGTGTTTAGGTTTCTCCTAAAAATTGCTACATCTGGATCATGTCAGTCATTCACTCCCTACAGGGAGAAGTGTTCCACTTTTAAATAGATACTTATTCGGCTCATCTCATACTAGCTATCCAAGGATAACTTTATTTTGACAGACTCGTATGTATACTAACAAACAGTGTATTGGACATGTATATGTGTATGTATTTTTCTTTCATCACTGATAATATAACACTAAATAGTGAGTGGCCCGTCCTGTACAACTTGTTTTCATTCTCCTGGAGCACATGCCATTGGTTTATCTGCCTTATTGTGCACATATATGTACAACACATTTTTCCACGATACTGATTGAGGAAAATCTTTTTGCATTGACCGCTCCACCTGTTAGATGTTAAGGGAGCTCTCTCTGCTGTTTGTGTAAGTATTCTGTGCGATTCAATCACTACTGGAGCTCATCTACAGCTGATCCCCAGGAAATCTGCAGATATTTGATCTGAGGAAGATTTCTTTGAAAGTTCAAAAAGATCTGGTGTCTCCGCTCCATGCAGAGCCAAAAGTTGAATGAAAGCCGGACACAATCCATGCCACTATTAGCGATTAGAGACACTATCTAAGCACTCGTGTGTTCTTTTGTTTATATTGCATGTTCATTCGAGATACTAAAACCAGGATGTGTAAACATAAAGGAACAGTTTGACATTTTGAGAAATATACTCTTTCCAGAACTCAATGAGAACATTGATACCGCTCTCATGTTTGTTCGGTTAATATGAAACCCTGGTTGTCAGCCAAGTAGCTTAGCTCAGCAGAAAGACTAGAACGCTTAAAAAAGTCCACCCAGCATCACTTGTAAATCTTACTAATTAAGATGCTATATAAAATTACAGGTCCCAGCCGAAACACAGTCAAGGATTTAGTCCTCTGTCATTGTGCAGAGCCAACATGTTGATATGACATACAGTATTAAACAGAGAGCTTTGTAGGTTATGGTAGGAGGATTTCATTATTTTTGGAAAGAGTTTGGCTAACTGTTTCCCCCCGATTTCTAGAATTCATGATGACTCCAGCTACATATTTATCTCAATGACATAATCTTCATATCAAACTCAAAACTGATCACATTTCCCGACTATTCACTATAACACAGAGAGACAACTGTAGAATATTAATAATTGGTCCATGAGACCAACAGAGAATAACCATCCGCTGCAAATTGACAGTATGATCAGTACCTGGACCTCATACATCGCAGCCCAGCAAGTTCCCCGCTCCCTGCAGCTGAAATGTGGGTCTGATTATTGGAGCTGTATGTTGAATGAGTTACCGGCTAAAACCTTGGGAGGCTCGGCATAATGTGAAGCAGACATGTTATATCTTTACCACAATAGACCACACTTACAAGGAAGACATACCTTTGTCATCATCCAGAAAATCATATTAGATTTGGGCGCTCTGGGCTGTGAGCACCGCTGTTCAAATCCAGACAGCAGACAACAGTCTCTGAGGACAGAGACGGCAGAATTACCTGCCTGCTGAATGAGATTCTTTTCCCTGAAGTAATATCTGCCTAGCCCCGGGCAGCAGAGCGCTCACTGACAGGCGGTATAGAGTTTGCATGCCACTAGTAATAGGATAGTCCGACATCATTAACCACACACACTGTCAAAATATTTGCAACTCTATTACAGGTAAGTGAAGGCTCCAGAGTATCTTAGGCAGGTTTTATTCTTTTTAACAGCAAATATTATCATGTAAATCACTACAGATCTAGAGGTTGTATTTCACATGTCATTTTAAACAGACTCAATTGATTGTAAGATTGTCCGTAGTTGTGTCTGCCCGTTGTTTTTGATCTTAGGAATCATGCACTTTTATGTTGGTCCACAAGTTAATCGACAGTGGAAGCCAACTTTGAGAAGTAGTCTTGGGTTTCAGAAGTACATTTCCCATTCATTACCTCAATTGATGGTACAGGAAATGGTTTAAAAAGAGTTGAACGTTGTGACCATAAATTATTAAAAAAAAAAAATTTGGAAAACAGGAAAAAAAGGCATGCACATCCCATTAACTTTTGTGAACCCATAAGTTTGCCCTTACTAGCACTAGACTCCTGCACATTACCTTGTAGTGTTTTCACCCCTTGAGACTTTCATTTACATGTAACGCTACATGACAAGAACATAGCTGACATGATATTCTAGTATGGTAAACATTTCTACGGTAACAGCGACCTCAACCAAAAAGAGAAGGCTTGCACACGAGAATTAAAATAACCTGACTTTTCCGTCTATTTTGAGCAGTGTTAACAAATATAAAAAACGTCAGCCTGGTTCTCTCTGTTTTGGGTCAGTATTTGATGTCCTAACATATCTTTGCATGACTCTGGAGAGGATTTAAAAGTAAGCTGTCTATCCAGGCGCTAATTCCGCTGAACAAGACACAGACAACCTCTAACCTGAGCATATACTGTGTCTGAAACTTGTCTCTGAGCATTTTTCCCTGGGACGTTCGCCAGATTGCAATCACACTGACTGCCAATCAGAAAAAAACAAGCCCCCTTGGGTGTGTGTTTAGAAAGGAGTGTTTTTCGCAGTGTTTGTGTAATCTTTAAATAAATTTTCTTCTGACAAACTGAAACACAGCAGCTTACTCCATGAGTCTGAAGCTTTACAATGGCCAGAATCCTTGCACTATGTTTAAATTGTTCTGTTGGAAGTACTACAAACACAGTTATCTTAAATCCCACACAGGGGTGTAATTTCCTTACCTCATTCACAAGATATGGCTGAATCCCAGCAGTGAACTGAGGGATAATGAAAATCCCAAAAACCCTATATCCCCATTGACCTATTAAGCACATACGATTGTTTTTGTTGTATCCACATTAAATGGGTTTGGAACACAGTAAAAGTTTGGCAGGACCTCAGGGCCCATGGCCGCGGGCTCAGCCGTCACATCCAGCCTTTAAACATGGAAGTAAAATTGAGATTGTCATCCTCTGCAGGTACAATCAAGGCCTTTCATTATTAAAGACATGTACACGGGGTGAGAGTCGTGCGGTGCTCCCAGCAGAGAGCCTGTATTTGGTCTGTGATCTTAACATGCTGGCAGGGGATCCTGGTGGATCCGCTCCAACCAGAGTACGCCTCTCTGGACCGGGGGGCCCTGCTGGAAATTAAATTACCGCTTTTCCATAGAAGCATGGTGGTCACATTTACAAAAACATGGAGAATAATATCACTTTCTAGATAACTAAAGATAATGTTGATGAGTAGACACACGCTCCCTTTGGCAACACCACTTTGCATTACATGCTCACTAAAACACACGGAAGGGATATTATGTCTGCATGCTATAGAACGGAACATATATTTGTCATGGATGTTGCTCTAATTTCATGCCTGTTGCACAGCCATGGCTATTTTACCCCTTAAAATCGAAGAACTTTTCTCAAAACACATGTACTTTGTAATACACGTGCAGTCATGCATCAACTTCGTATTCGGCATCTTCATTAACGTTGTCAAAACTGATAATGGAATTTTTATCAGTGTAATCAGGAGTTGTTAAGGACTAAAGGAAAACTTTGCTGCCGGGGAAAATCTTACATGTGGCATCAGTTTTTCATGCTTCCCATGATTTTAAATCGCAATGTAACTAGTGGAGGCTTGGGTTGTTATTCATTGTAACATAATGAAAAGGGCTGGACAATAAATATCTTTTAAGGCGGTGTCTGTTTATGCAGACAGAAAGAGCCATATAGCAAAACCCTCTGGTTATTTATGTACATAGGTGGAGCTCCTACACAAATTAAACAACAGAAATGGGTTTCTTTGCCACTCAATAATTCAAAGTTAGCAAGTAAACCTACATGCGTAATAACATAGAGGCTAAAATACAGAATTTGTACAACCAATAAGTCACAAAAGTCTCCAATGGAGTACAGAAGCAAAGTTACGAGAAGTGGCAACACTTTAATTCAACATAGGGTACAGAAACTTTGTCTTGAATATTGACTATGGAGGCCGGGATATGTCAGGAATTCACACAGTACAAATGTATGTTGGATTCTCCCTTAACACATATACTACTTTATATTTGGCATTGTTACTTCAACAACTACTGGATGGGTTGTCATGAAATTTTGAACAGGCATTTCAAATCTCTGGGGAATCTTCCGAAAGTAACAAAACTCAATTCAGGACAAATACTCATGATCGTCTGACATTCTCTATATGCATCACAAAAAGAGCCACCTACACTTTCTCACACAGAGAAGATAAACTCTTGTTGCTTTCATGTTGCATTTCATCATCATCTGGTCAAAATTTAAAATTTGTCCAACAGCTTTGTCCAAACACATGCAAAATGAATCAAATTCCCATCAGCCTCAGCTTTAGCTACTTACTCACATGTGCGGTAGACATTCATGCAAAGAATCCTTATGAGGCCTTTAGACATAAACTTTTTTTTGCCATCCCATGTGAAGAAGGCAGTAAAATGTTTGCAACATCTTTATTTGAGCTTGCATAGATTCTTCTGTGGAAGTGCAATATCAAGAATGGTGTTGGCCCTTATCGTCAAAAGCTCTCAAATCCCATAGTCTGTCCAACTCTACATCTTGATGCCATTTTCAGTTGACATGAAAGCTGTTGAAACAGATTTTTTCAGATTAGTGAAAGAAACACAAGAGATTTGACATAAGAGACTTGACTTACTTCCTAATCCTTACTATAAAGCTCTAACACGACCAGCACCAGACACGTGAGAAGTGCAGGAGAAAATAAAATGATAAAAGCAGAAATCTGGGCAGAGTTTTAGAGGTCTGGAACCCGGCTGTAGCCTTTGGATCAACTGTGAAATGTCGCCCTAGTTATTTGGATTTCAATTTTATCCAAACATGAAACCAGCTGGAGTGATGTCTTCTAGAAAATTGGTTTCTAAAACAAAACAAGCAAAAAGTTATAAAAATCTGTTCTAGTAACCCACACTGACTGTCTGAAACAGACTTCTCTCTTTACATTTCATCTTGTTTCTTGTGATTTCCTTTACTCACACGGCTCTTCGATAGGCGTCTGCTCTCTGTGTAGACAGTCGTGAGTAAGCAATACGAATTGTATGACTGATATCCTGGTCTGCCGGCCAGGAAGCATTAGCTCAGTCATTTGCTTTCATTAGCGAGGAATCACTGGTGGACATCAAACTCACATCAAGGGAAGATATCTAATAAACCTGAGGCTACACACAGATTTCAGATTGTAGGTCTAGGCTTTCGTGCAAGTTAAACACGGACGAATAATTCTTTGGTCTTTTTTGTTACGCTGGGGAAACCAAGCCAACTCTCTCCTATAAAGAAGGGGCCACAAACTAAAGAGGATGCCACATAAGTCATGTCTTCAGCAGAATGACAAAAATGCTGTGCCTCGACACCGTCAGAGGCAGCGCTGCGGAGTGTTGGGGGCAGATAGTGTGTGTTGCTCGGGGGTGCAGAGGTCGCCTCGGATGAAAAATCTTGACAATGACATATACTGAGAGGCTTCTTCAAAGTCACCGCTCGCACCTCTTCGTGTGACCTCCATGCCTTTCTTTCTTTTCCTCTCAAATATCCACCTAAAAATGACAAGAGGGAATGAATGACCGTCAAGCATGTGGAGCTACTGAGGTATCCGGTGGTCTCCCTGCCCCATCTGTTAATCAACACATCTCAACAAATAACTCGACACAACAACATGGAATGCAAGCCGCACAGTGACATCCCGACAACCTCAACAAACATGACCAGGACTAAGATTGATGACACTTTTATTGTTTCAGTCTAAAAAAGGTCCATTCATTCTACAATAATGGTCTCTAATTAGGTTGTCTTATTAAATTGGATAAAGTCAACAGTATAGTTCCTAAATGAAATGAAGGAACCTGCAGGAACATCTCAAATGAGAGTATCTGCATGATGCCCTCTGGATGGATTCAATTACGTACGTCGAGTCTGAGCTGCAAAGGTCACAAAGCAGCACTATGAGAAGTTTTCTTAACCCGTATACTGTTTATTGTAGTTTTCAACACTGTCTGGCTCGCTGCCTCTCGGCGATCCTGCCCACACTGTATTTATTTCCTGTCAAGATGCTCATCCTCATTATTCTGTCATTCCCTGTGGTCCCACCACACAGACAGCACAGGCCGCCATCTCTCTCACCTATGGCCCCCCGTCTCAGCCCTGGAGGCAGTGACAGCCTCTTCACCCCTACTCCTCACTCACCCAGCAGTGTTCTCCCTCTCCCACCGCTCCACTCTCCCTTTCTCCCTGTCAGCACCATTTTCCCATCTCGCTGCTGCTGCACCTACCTCGTCCACGCCCTCGTCTCGCTGTCGACTCGCACATCTGGGAAAGGTTAAGAGTGTAGAAATGTTGGCTTTGTGGTCATTTAGGTTAAGAGGCTTCATAAAGCGGTAGCGAGGTCTCTAGTCTCACCTTTGTTCGTTATACAGAGGAGGATTCATTCACCTGCTCAAATTGCTTTTCACATTTTTCAGACTCTTGAAGGATCTTTAAGTGGAGTCAGGCCAATTTGTCGAATAATCGTCTAATCTCAAATCTTCTTAAACGAGTCTATCACTCTCTAAATGCTCGATGGAGTAATAACAACAGGTTCTGCATTTGGAGGAAGGAGATAGATTGTGCTGACTTGGTTGAAGAAATTCTGAGGTTAAATGTGTTCATACCTGTTACACATGTCTTGCTCAACTTAAGGTAAAGTAAAAAGAGTAAAAAAGTCAGAAAAAGATCACATGTATACCACAGGATGAGAAGAAAGAGCAAAACATGACTCATAATTCGGGGTTTTCCAACAATAATGCGCAGCAAGCAGTGAGGACAAATGGGGATTTATGGGGAAATTCTCAGACAAGCCCTCCTCAAAGTGATTCATGGTGTTTTTTGCAAAAAGGAAAAATAATCACTTCTGCACAATTGGTCAATTGCTGTACAAAAGAAGAGTCTTTGCCTTTGAAACAATGCGGAAAGTTACAAAAAATTGTAGTGCCCCTGACACTGTTCAGTGATGCGTCACACACTTAGTTAGAAGATTATTGATGCCTTAAACATGTTAGTATTTAGTTTTGAAATTGTGGGAAAGAGTTAGATGAGAAGATTGATATCACACTCATGTTGGTTCTTTAAATACAAAGCTATAGATGGAAGAAACTCATAGTTTAGTTGAGAAACTGCATTTGTCCAAAGAGAAAAACATCTACCATCACCTTTAAAGTTCACGTATTACCTCAATGTTTGAATAGTTTATGTAATATGGACAAACGTGATCTAGCTCCTGGCTGTAGCATCATCCTAGCCTTCAAATATGAGGTATCTTCTCATCCAGCTCATGGCAAGAAAGCAAATACAAGTACTTCCCAAAATCTTAAACTGTTTCTTTAAGAAAAGAAGCTTTGTGAAGACTAAAGGATCACTTTTTGTGAAAGAAATGAGGAATCTAATCTATTTGAAAATAAGATTGTCAGCACCTTGATGTGCTGCTGAGGCTCAAGGTTGGAGTTTTCAGGATAAGCTGTGAAGAAAGTGTTTGGAGAGGATCAGATGAGTTGGGAGCTCCCATGCACAGAGGTGGGATAAGAACCATCAGTTGAGGGCAAAGGATGGGAAAGTGAAGCGTAATGAAGAGGCGTGGCGGGGACCTCCAGGTGAGCCTTACCTGTCTGAAAATGTAAGACCACCTCAGACGAAATGAAAACAAAGTGATACTTAGCCGCGTATCCTGAGGCTGCTGAGCACATCTGGTCCGAGCGTTGTTAAAAAAGGACCTTCTAAATCCATTATCATTGCCGACTAGCTTAAATTACAGCAGGCGAACGAGAAGAAACAGCTGTGAGAGTGATAACCTGTGAGAACACTCCGACTAACACAGGGCGGCAGGTTTACAGGGTGAGAGATTGACTACCAGTGGCAAAATAAAATCAGAGAGGGTGTTTCCATGTCAGTCAGAGCGTAATGCAATCCCAATGTCACGAGACACGAGGGGGGGAAGTGGGAATGGTCCTTAAAGGCACATTTTCAGTGTAGCAGCATATTTACATCTTGTATCTTTTTATCTTGGATGTTAAGGCTGCTTGAAGAGAAGTTAGAGTAAAACTTCCTTCCTTGGAGACGTGAGCTACAGGAAAAATCGTGGAGCCTGACTAGAGGCCCCCGCTCTTGAGGGGGCCCTTTGGTATTTGAAGGATGGAGTGCTGACAGTGGGACACTGTTTGTGTATAAGGAGGAAACAAAGTGAAACAGCTCTGAACATGTCAGCCTGCTCTGCTCGTCACCTCACAAAGAAATGTGTGTTGACCCGGCACAGCTACTAAGTCTGCTAACCCCCAAACAACACTGTTTGTAGTGTGCTGAGGTTTGTGTGTGAACAGCTGAGGGTATTTTGGCTGGCTTCAGTCTCAATTTGTATTGAATAAATGTAATTGTTTTTATTTTGTTTATTTAGATACATATTAGGTAATAAGCTTAGGTCAGCCAGCAAATATTTTTTTAAGATTACAGGAATTTCAGTCATCTTAATGCTCCTATGATTTGTTTTGGTAGAACACAGACTCACAAGAAAATGGAACTTGTAAATTACTTCAGGCTTATGGATTTGTAAAAAGGGGGCAGCGGGCTGGGAAGAGTGACAGGCTGGTCGGATTGGGAATGGCTGTTGTGGGGGAGCATGCTGGGACAACTGCAGCATGATCCCATTGGATAAATGACGAGGGCTGAGCAGAACATGGCTTGACGGCAGATGTAGCCGGCATAACATCCGGGGCAAACAATGTATGATCAAGGTTGAACACACTGCTGGCCAGTTAACCAGTCTACTGTTTTCTCTTTCCACAGTTTGTATTGGTCACTTGTCATGGATCACGATTATTCATTGCTGTTGCTGCCTGAATTAAACTTTAATATATGAATAGAATTAGCTAGGTAGATTTTCACCAGCAATGGTGGTGTTGACAACAACCCCCATGGTCCCACGCTGCCTCACATTGTCATCAAACTATGTCTTTTGTTATTGTTCTGATTAAGAGACCCCTAGCGGCCAAAGTAATACATTGTACGTTAAATTTTTGTGTTGTATACTGAGATGCTAACAAGTTGATATGAATGTGTTCACTTTTCTTTTGTGGGGCCGTTTGGCTGAATTTTTCACCTTTGACAGAATGAGGCTGTGTCTCTGTCTCTAGTCACATCCTGAGGGATCCGATCAGATGTCTTTAACTAAATGTGTGAACGCACCAAACACGCATTTGAGACCCTATCACTGGAATCTAATCACGGAGACCACATTCTGAGGTGGTCTGAGACGCATGTGGCCACATTCTTTTTCGCTGTGTGAGCGCAAATGTGTCCTGGGCCACTTAGAAGGACCACCTACTCAGCTGACGTCCTTTGACCCGCCCAAGGTATTTTTACACCTCTCAGTGCTTCAAATACTCTGAATTAGTTGTGACCACTGCCACAATATCAACGCTGACCACCACATATTGAATTTCTTTTTCCAAATGAGTCATCAGTATAGTCAAAGTTGGTTGGTCTTTGTAGATAGAAATGCAGTTTGTGATTATTTGCATAGAGAGCAGGGAAGTGAGATCTAATCATAAGTGGTCACAGGAGACACATTCAGGACACATTCTAATACCAGGTGTGAACTGACGGACTTAAAGCTGTCTACTTACGATAAGAGCTCCCAGGACGGATGTTAATAACCAGGTCTTAATGGGCCTTTATGCTAAGCTAAGCTAGCCATCTCCTGGGTTCAGCTTCGTATTTACAGGCAGGAGACTGGTATCACTCTTTTCATCTATCTACCAGTAGGAAAGCAAAGACGTGTATTTCCCAAAATGTCAAAGTTCCTGAAGTTTGTTTTCATTAATTGCTAATTATTGCAAAACAATAACACACTGCAATGCATATATTATATGTCAGTATATATACTTTCCTGTGTTTAAATAACAAAATGCTGCATTTGGATCTGTTCCAGTCAGTCACTGTAAACACCTCCCATCTGGGTGATCCCTGCTGATAAACTCAAATGACCCAGTTCATGTTGCTCTGTGATCATACAGTATGTATACATTCAGTTTATATATGTCCACAGATGCCTGCTACATTACATAGACTGCATGGTCACGACACTGAAGATCAACCCATCAACATGCAGGTTCAGTCACATGACATACCGGCAGTCTTGATATAGCGTGTTTGACGTGGTCCCGCTCTGTGACCTTCTAGATTTTGGCAGATACACCGTGTGAGGACGTTAAGGGCACGGAAATGTCACAACACCACAAATAATGAAAACTACTTGTGGCATCCATATAAATTATTGTACCTCATTCTTTATGAGTACAGTCTCTACTCTCTTTCTCTCACTCACTAACACACACACACACACACACACACACACACACACACACACACACACACACACACACACACACACATACATACACACACACACACACACACAATCTTGTACTTCTACATTAGTAAGGACTCAAAGCAAGGACCAGTCTAATTGTCCTCACTCCCCAATGGTCCCAACAAAGACAAGTGCACACACCTAACTTAACCTTAAACTAATTCTAACCCTAACCTTAAAGTCAGTGTAAGTCTTGACCCTTGAACAGCCTTTAGAAAAAGTGAGGTCCATCCAGAATGTCCTCACTTTCCCGAACTGTCCTCACTCACGTCTATTTTTGAATTGGTCCCCACAAACGTATGAGTACAAGCATAAACACTCTCAGTCTCTCGCTCTGACTAACACGCGCACACATACACATTCATTGTTCAGAAGCCGTCCTAAGTGTGTGTCCTGGTGTTGATGTCAGTCACCTGTGTTGTGAGGGTGCTGACCAGGTGGGGCCGACAGCTGCTGGGATCTATTTTAGTTTGATGCGACCCAATGAAGGCATGGAGACAGGGCTCATATGTCTCTGCCTGTATCACGATGAAGAATAGCTTTCTGATAGTTATCAAACAAATCAAGCAAATAGAAAATCCAGTTATTTTTCGCCTTTGGTTGATTATTGAGAATTCAATTTATTTATTTTTGTTCATCAACAGCCCACTCACACGTTATGAATTTTCCTGCTGCATTCACACAGGGGTTCACTGACATTTTACCAGGGGCTAGCAGGAAATCGAGGTTTGCGTTCTCGAATGCAGAATTTCCGGAAAACTTTCAGAAAAAGTCAGTGCATGTCTGAAAGAAGCCACACACACACAAACACACACACACACAGAGGCAGGCATGGTGGTCACAGTGTACTTGTTCAACCCTACTCTGTTTCATCTTGTACCTGCTGAGTTATCTGCCTGACAGACGGGAGTCAAGCTTGGCTGAGCAAGGGCTTCCCCAGTCATTCTGTTCCTCCGCCGAATCAAAAGGATGGTTTGTGTGAGTGAGATTGTGTCTGGGGATATCATGATCCAGTGTGCAGCGCGCCTTCCAAAAAATACTTTGCAGGATAGTTTCCAAATGAGGTGTCTTTTAGCGCTTTGTCCTTGTAAACCACCCACCTGTGCTGGCACCGGGAACACTCTCATCCTCCTCCTCCTCCTCCTCCTCCTCCTCCTCCTGCCTATCTCCAGTGGGGGACGGCGAGGGCTGAGTCGAGGCTGCGTTTGTTTCTAATCCTCCTCATGAGGGAGACAGCTCTTATAGCAGGAGCCAGCTTTGATCCCCAACAGATGAAGACAAAAAACACTTAAGCTACTTAGACAGCCCCCTTTTTTCTTTCACTTCCTTCTTCATCTCTTGACTCATCCCTCGCCTCACTGCCCCGGAGATCTGTAACGTCGAGGGACGAGGTCAATGAGGTTGTGCAGGGAAGCGGGCCAGAGCGTTAGCATGCGACAGATGTGAAAGATTTAACACACTTACATTTGAAATAAGGGTGCGGATATTGGTCCTTTCAATGTTAACTATTATATTTTTAAAGTACACAATATACATATAGATACACAACCTGCATTCTGGACGTCTTGCAGTAGTCAGAGGCCTGTGGAGTTTGTGTTCTTTGTGTACCAAATGAAGCTTAAAAGTAAATAAATAGCAGCTGTGTTGACGCTAGTGTCAACACACTCACCTGCATGTCGGGTTCAGCGCGTGAGGTCAGGTGACGTGTTTCAATCAACCATGTTTGCTGTTATAAATACCAGAAAACATTGCCTGTTGTGCGTTGACGTATGAATTTGTGTCGACTGTTTTGGTCACAGGCTTAGCGAGTCTAAGTCTTGTTTGACTTGTTTGTATGTGGTGTCTGCCACCGCACAAGGTAAATGATAATGACCGCATGTGATGGGTGCCAGAACCTGCTGACAAGAAAATGATCGCACACATGTGTGCATGTCTGTTGATGTGTTTGTTTTCCAGCTGCAGTGACACGGAGGACCTCTGCAGCGACCCTTGAAATGAAAAGTATACAGATACAGACATCCTAAACACTCTATTCAAACTCCAGGTGTCCGGCACACACACACACACACACACACACACACACACACACACACACACACTCACACACACACACACACACACACACTCACACAAACAATGATGTTCATAGGGAAAAAGTTTTCCCACTCAGTCTCAACCTTGAATGAAGTACACAAACTCTAAAACTATTACAAACATTTTACAATTCCCTCTTTCAGTCTCATTTTCTCTCACAAACCCACACACGCATGCACACGCACACACAAAGACACGCACACAATGATGTATATTGGGGTCTGGAAAAACTTGACTCATTCAGTTTTAACCATTGATGAAGAACACAAACTATTACAGACATCACAATTCCCTCTTTCAGTCTTATTCTCTCTCTCTCTCTCTCTCTCTCTCTCTCAAACACACACACACACACACACACACACACACACACACACACACACAGAGATACATACACACATACACTCTTTGAGGGTTAAGGAGTACAGCTGGGAGCTGCTGCAGACCCCCCTCCTCTGTCACTCTCAGTAATCAATCTGTCAGTATGGTAATTAACCTAGAGAGTAAAGTAAGCACGACTACTGAACTGCTCCACCCCATCTAACATTCCTCTCCTCCTCCCTCTGATTCTCGCTCCGACTCCCCCTCATGTGGTGGCAGGCGGAGGTCGCTCATTTGCTGATTGTTGGGGGCTGTGATGTCTTCAAACAAGCGGGGGCCTCTTGCTCGACGCTGTTGCACGTTGAAGTCACTCACATACGACGGACCTCAGCTTTATTGAGTTGTTACGTTACAACTGATAATTGATGGAGGGTTGATATCAGTTTGGTCTCTGTACCGTTGGCAGTCTGGTCCAAGATGTTGTTCAGGTGCGATGAAGTATGTGGCCTCCACCGAAACAGACAGATTGTGACTCCCGGTAATTATCAAGTTTACTTATTTTCTTTGACATGATGATGTGGTGAATATTAGCCACACAGACCATTTACATTGAAGAGCCACCTCTAAAAAAAGAGGCGATGTGTCCGGATGGACAATTTGGGTTTGTTGTTTGATTGTTGGGTTAGCTCAAAACTGAATAAAGAGAGTAATGTTACAAATGGGCTATTTTAACAGAAGAGTAATGCATTACTTTTTGCTGCTTAGTTACTAGGGAATTAGTGTTAATACCCAATGTGTAGTTTGTAATAGATTAGATTTTTAGAGGTACTTGTCCAACACAGACAATTTTACATTAATGATGGACAAGATGGTTTTTGGCTTTAGTAACTGCAAATTTACTGTCTGTTTTATTTGTACCCATCTCATCAGTCTCATATTCAAGCTACATTTGTTTCAGTTGGTTTTAGACAAAATAAAAACTCACTGCACACTACCTCACTAGAACTAAATAGCCGGCCCGACATAAGCTAAAGTGAACAACCTGGAGCATATAGCAGCTAAAGAGATAGATATTTACATAGAGATTTGGTGGATACCAAAACAGAGCTGAATGACTATTAGATTGAGACCCATGAAGTGGACACAAACACATATCCAGAAAAAGCAATGTTAAAGTATCTGGAGGATGTATAAAAAGAAATTAGCATACCAACTCAAATAGTTTTGATATCTGCTGTATAGGGGGATGTTGTGTTTGACATGTGAAAGAAAGCATGTGATGCAGAGACACTGAACTTCTCAGTGACATGATACAAAGAAGTCAACTGCATAACCATTCACTCAAAGCTCCTGCCCACTGAAAATGAATAACACACACAAACACGAACACGGAGCTTTAGATGGTGAAAAAAAGAGTATCAGTTAACTTCCCTGAATGAATGAAGCTAAGAAAAAAAAGGCCCCACAGAGATGATGTGGGCAGAAACCACGGTCCAGACTAAAAAATGAACTCTCTTCACAGACGACTGAGATTGTTCTTGGACCTGAGATAGAGGCTCAGGTCAAATCGAACTCGATGCTTGTGGGTCCACACAGCAGCAGCAGGACATTTTAGAATCTGTGAATGTGGTGCGTCAGCCTTTTTGTAACGAAATTAATTGCCAAATCTTTTCATCTTATATTTAACAAGTGTTATTGAGCCGATATGTTCTAGCATATTCCTCTCATTCCTTTTTGGCCAGGGTAGTTCAAGGAAAGGCAGCTCGGGTTGGTCCACACTGAATATCTCAACAACTAGAGGATGGATGGCTGCGATATTTGCTGTGGACATCCATCGGCCCCTCAGCATGATCCGTAATAAAATGGATTTTAAGACTGACTTTTCATCTAGTGGCATCATCAGATTAACATATTAATTTACAGCATAAAACTTTTGGTTTAGTGCTCATTACCTCCACTATGGGTCCATGTTCTTATCCCTGGTTGTTTTTCTGTTTGATAGTTAGCAGGATTACGCAAAAGCTATTGCTAAAAGTAATTCTCTCAAACTTTGGTAGAGTGCATCTATAGTAGAACCCAACCACTAATAAGGCAGATTCAGGAGATTTTTATTTTTTGTTCATCTTTGTTATGCGATGGGATAGGTTGTTAGCCCCTGTCCCTGGCCTTGAATCACTTCTGTTGAGATTACATGCTGACCATCTGCCCTAGGCAGCCAAGATGTCCCATTCTTATTTTTTCTCTGTTTCTTTTTTGGTGAATGTAAACACATCTCTGTATACTCACATTTGACCTTTTCCCAAGCCAGTAGTTTAAGGCTGGATTATCCATCAAAGCACTAGAGATGCTGTTTAAATGAAGAAATTATACTTATTTGGTAAAAATAAAAGCGCAGGGCTACTCTTCAGGCTTACACTGTAACTAACTGCATCGAAAAAGAATCAGAAAGGCTGAAAGTTCCCTTCTTTCTTTCTGTGTTTGAATTTGATCCAAGAAGCCTAGGTGGCTTACAGTCAGGGCCACATGGGCTCTTGAGAAGAGTGATGACAGGATATTCAGTAAGTGGAAAAGGGCTTTTGGTGGTGTTTCATGAAGACCAGCTAATAACTGTAGCTAGTCAAGTACGTCCTTCTACAGGGACTTTGTTTGTGAGTTTACCATGGAAACCAGCTAATATCGCTGATCTGAGACCTGTCCTTGTTTGATTTATTTTCGGTTTTGGCAATGCTTCCACCTATCACAGAGGGCTCAGGGCTGTGATGTGAAGAAGAACAGGAAGCAGATTTGAGAGGAAGAGCGAAGTGGCTGATTCTTTGATAAACAGTCACGTTCATTCATTTCTATGTGTGTAGTCATGAACTTGCACTGTTTAGGTTCATTGCGTGCTCAGAATAAATCCCTCTAATACTGTTTGTAAACCATTATCTGTCTTTAACTGTCTTAAGTGATCTCCACTGACCCAGGTTTCACAAGTTACACTCCTCAGATCCTTAGCCAGGCTAACACTGGCATGCAGTATTATCCAGAAACTCCTACTACATGGTGTTGGAAAAAACGTTATAATAAGTGAACCTTAACATTATACTACAGTAGAAAAGTTTAAATGGGCCAATTCTTTTTCAAGCCTTAATTCTGAATATTTGTATTACGCCCAGACTTGAAGCAACAACTTTGTTTGGAGAATTCATTGACTGTATTTCAATAGCACAGCTGCCAAAATCTAAGGCCCTTTGTTCATTTCGATAAAACTGCTGGTTTGAGGATCAGAAACAAAGAGTATTTGAAGGTGGGTCAGCTTCATGTAATCTGTAATACAATTGTTGAGAATAGGAATGAAATGACTGCTGACAGGTTAAGCTTCCAAAATATTTGACATTATAAACAGCTGTACAGTTTTTTCTTATTATTCAATTGGATCTTATGATTGGGTTTTATAGCATCAAAAAACTAAAACAGATCTTTAGGCGAATAACACAAAAAACCTTTTCACAAATATTCAAACTGTCAAAAGCAACATCAGTTTGGCACAAATCCCGTTTCTTTGAATGCTTTTCTCAGTTCAGATGGGGCTCACATCACATTCACTGAGGGTTCCTCTTTTTCTCCAGTGAAAGTAAACATTTTCTTTACAGTAAGAAGTTGGATCCTCTGAATTTTTGGCCTCCGTGTCTTCTTGGCGGGAGCAGCACAGCTTGCTTGGTTCACCATAACCTATAGGACTGACCTTGTCATGCACAGATGCAAGCCAGAGTCTGAATAGTGTGTGAGTAAATCAACCAAGTAAAGTCCACGTCTACTTAGGTACAGTAACAAATTACAGTTGCTACTTTGCACTCCTTCCTGTGTCTCTTAGTCAGGCATCCTCACTGCTGGAGACATCACGTTCTCGTGCGGGTTTGTTGATACCGTAGAATACACACAGATACATCTGCACATTCCTCTCCCACACAGACTAGACTGCACCTGTTGGGTGCTGCAATGGAAAGTCTGAATGCTCTGATGCTACAGTACAGTGACGGGATGAGATCACATACAGACTGACGGCTGACGAGAGCTGGAGTCTGGATTAGTGTCTTTTATTTTCCTATTTCACTTCTTAGGTGGGCTGATCAAGGACATTAGCTTAAGTTACCTTCTGTGAGAAACCTCACTCAGCTGCAATGATGCATTTGGTTACATAAGAGCTCTCTTTTCATTATGTCTGATTCATATTTCAGTAGGAAACCTTTAGTATTGGCTCCACTCAATAATAATATATAATATTCCAATAAATGAAAAATAGAGAGGTTGAAGTTTTAAACGTGTTTTTCTGAGGAACTATGTATTACTCAGCACTTCCAGTAGGTTTGCAGTTTGGCAACTAGTTATAGCCAGAGTCACATTACATTTTTGGTTTTAAATGTGTTCTCTGTCAAAGACATCAATTTAACCTTTTTGAGGGCAGCCCACTGACTTAGAAATATACGGATATAAAACAGTGACTGACACTGGATGTTTCTAAATCAGGGGCCATAAATGGGCCACATTTTACACAGAGGGGCCAATCATGTGTCCAACATTTATGCAAAAAATTCCTGATTCAGTAAGTTGAGCAGTTAAGTCATTCCTTGTCTTCTGTTTGCTCTATAGCCCTGAGCAAAGCCACACAAGTTTAAATGTGTTTTGAAAATTGTTCCTTGTTCAAGCACATTTTGTACTTCAAAAAAGCTTAGAAGATAAAAACTGGCTCATGAAGTGAAGTGAACTCTTCCATCTGGAAATTCACCCGATTGTGAAAAAAAGGGCGACGTCTTGGAGGAGGCTGAACGAGTTGGTGTCAGGACAGAAAGCAAAAAAGCAGAGAAATAGACATGTGGGGCAAAACTGCTTCGACCATTATACACCGAAGTATGAAACCTCCAAAGGAAACAATCCACAACAGCCGCATTATTCACTTTAAAGCATGACACCTGTCATGCGTCAAAGTGTTTAACAGCTACAGCAGGCGGCCAGTTGTCAATATTGATGTATTGTTTGATAAAGGTGTGGAATTATGCATGAGCTGTACGTCACATAAATGTCAAATAACAACTGCTGACTAACGTTACACAAAGCCTAAACTCTCTCGTAGAATAAAAACCCACAGATATATTTACTGTTCAATGATGTCCATTCATTTTATAGTAAGCTTCTTCTATTATTAACAGTGATGCAATACATACAAGTTATTTCCAGACATGTTAAAAACTTGCAATTTGGCCTTCCTTCAGCCAACTTCCAGCTTCCAGGGTTAATTTGCAAGGAGGGTGTTGAACGCAGCCTCATGGTTTCGGTACCGTCACTTAAAACCCAGCCAACAGAGCGAGGAGTCATATGGGAGTAAGATTTCGTCTCTGTGCTACCAGGCTGTTGTCTCCCCCTCCAACTGTTGTTGTAGATGACTCTGTGAATTATTTATGTTTCATATTTTAGACTTATAAACAGGAAGAATTACTCTTGCTTAGTGTAAGCAAACATTGCTAAATATGAAGAGACTCTGTGGGTGTTCCAATAGAGTTGAAACATTGTCTTTTACGTTTTGCTCACCAAGTGTGAGTAACTAGCAACCACAGAGGGAGATGTGCCTGATTCATTTTTTTAAACTCTTTTTTATCTCTGGAAAAATAACGTTGAGAGTGTAGGAGGCCTCATTGCCAGGCAGGCCAACCACATCTGTAATCAGTCTTGAAAATAAATCTTAAACAGTAGTCTGAGCGTCTACACAAAATCCTCCACCCTACTCGATTCAAGCCTCTCCCATATTATTTAAGCTGCGGTCAGACATGCACCGAACTCAGGACATTTTCCTGAAATTATCCGGAGGGAACACGAACGTCTGAGACAGTTGCACCAGAACTTTTCCTGCCAGCCCCCCCCCCCCCCCCCCCCCCCCCCCCGGTAAAACATCCAGAAAAATGTCAGAGTGCGAATACAGCAGGAAAAAGTGACGGACGCCAAACTGAAAAAAACTGAAGGAATACAAATATCTCAGAAGGGAAATAGCTGCCATACAATTAGAAGATGGTGATGAAGATTCCACCCTGGAAAACCTGCGCTAGGTTCACACCAAATATGAAGCACATGATCATTTGTGTTTACGCGTGGTCTTCGCAACACAACTAAAAACAACCCGGGAATATTTGCTCGTTCTCCTCAGGAAAAGAGGAAACCATTAGAACCAGTCTGCTCCATGCTCTACTCAGTTACCACACTTTGTCCGGACGTCCTGGACATTCTCCTGTAGTACTGGACTAATCTGACTCGCACAATCTCCTGCTGTTCTATTCAAATGTGAAAGTCAAACTCCAGAAAAAGCCTTTTCTGGGATTCATGTCGGGAAACTAGCTTTGATAAACCTATACTCTTTTGAACTGTGTTTTCCAACTGTTAACTTTTGTTTTTTAAACGCAACAATTTAATGAGATGTTTCATCGTCCAACTTTTTCAATCTTGATTTGAATGGTGCCTCCGAAATAACGTTTGTCATTCAAATTATCACAGCTTTAAATGAAAGAAAGTGAGCTGTTTATATTAACAAAATGAAGAAGAGATTAAGAGAAAATGCAGAGAGAGAGAGAGAGAGAGAGAGAGAGAGAGAGAGAGAGAGAGAGAGAGAGAGAGAGGAAGTAAATCCGGTATAAAAATATGTGAATAAGAGACGCAGAGTGCGAGGGAGAGCTTCATCCACTTTACCCAGCTTTGATCTCCTTAATGGGGTGCTGGCCTCTCTCCAGGTGGGATGTGTCGTCAGGGCAACGGGACAAGAGGAGGCTGATAAGACAGGCGAGCTCCGGGCCTTTTTGGTTGCTCAGACAAAACATACTCCACACACTGGCCTCCTTACTGTACACTACTTTTGAAAAGACTAAATGCAACAGCGAGAGAGAGGTCGCAAGCCAAGATCCGAATAATGCCAGGTGTTTCAAATTTTGGGGTTTTGGCATATTAGCAGGATGAATTTACAACCGTTGCTGGATTCTCCTTTTCGCAGGAGCATGCAGCATTCGGCAAACATGTAACGTTTCTGTAAAACTATGAAAAGCCTGGTGTTAATCTGAAAGGCTTACGGAGCATTAGCTGGTTTAAGAAATTCAGCGAGCAATGGCTAAACAGTGGTCGGTCACTGGGCAAGTAGCACCTTACAAAGGGTTTTATTCTCATAATTTTACACTTGACCTCTCTCCCTCTTCTGTCTATCTCTGTTCCGCAGTCACTCCTTCCATCTCTCCAAGGAGAGTGGACTTTCTTTTGAAATTCTGCAGGATTAGCTCAGAGCTGGCTGCCTACGTGTTCGAATGTTTCTGATATGGGGCGTTTCCATTCGGTGTCATTGCAGCCTGAGACCCACACACATTTACACAGACACATTCATAAAAACAGATACAATCCTCATCATGTGTCACTGTGAAAAGATTTTCCTACCAACTCATTTCAATATTTAAAGAATATTTCATTATTTCATTGTGACAATCCGTCTTGCAAAACTGTTATTACTCTCGTTGAAAGGTTATTCCTAAATAGTCCTAGATATAAACATGACAAAGACAACATTAGCTTACTGATATGATAATAACAGATTTAATCTCATTAAGATAAAATTTCACCCCTATAAAGTATGATTTGGATATTTCTTTGTCGGCCAGTTAGCATCCCCCTCATTGGCATTTGGATTACTTCAGATAATAATAAGCTCTGTGGCAAACAAAAGATTACAATACTTACTTATTTGGTAGAGATAATCTTGTATGCTTGAAGCCTGAATAGAATCACCAGGAAGAACGAGCTAATGTTAGACCACAAACGAACTAGACCACCTTTCTGGGCTTCCAGCCTCTTTTAACTTAATGTAATTGGATTTTACACTCTTTGCTCTTTTGCAAAATACCTTTCCTCTTAGCACTAGTTTGAAAGAGTGCAAGTGTAACAAGGCTGTAAAAGCAAACTGGTAAATCTGTTTCCATGTTTGGCATGATGTCCCTCGACAACCTTTTAGGACACATAAAAGCTTAAAAAATATGGTCGTATTTAGGCCTACTGATATAGTTATACCTAATAAAACATGAACATGTTTAATGCTTGTCTTAACCACAGACCTTATTTCAGGCATGTGACCAAAAACCCATGAACTTTGAGAACAATATGCTAACTTATTTCTGGGTTTTAGGACTCATTCCTGCAGTTCTCTATTTTAGCCTTTTAACAAGTTGCACTACCCAGAGTCTATGGCCATGCTCGCAGCTCTGTGAAGCTATAATGCACCTTCTTTAAAATAATTTAAGATATTGTTGTTGTCCAAAGAAACTAATGATAATTTATGATATTTCCATCAGCATATCATCAGCTGAACCTACCTGCATGATTTTGATTTGCTACTTAGATTTGCTCCGCTTGTGCTCCGACTCCATGCTTGTACTGCTTGATCTCCTGTCCCCTGGGTTCAGCTCTTCTCCTTGCTCACAAGCAGCTTCTGTGTGAAACGTCTGCTCTCCCGCTGCACTTGGATCATTTGTGGGCAAACAACTCTGTCAATCGATGGAATGAATCACATGACCTGCCTCACTCTCCACAATCCTTTATAATACACACCCTCCCAAGTTGGTCTCTGTAGACACCAAAATACCCAAAACCCTCTTTGCCAGTGCCAGTATTGCTGCTGATCGATCCAGCCCCTCCACCGCCCCAGCATCCACCTCTAGTGTCAGACGGGGGGGGGGGGGGGGGGGAGTGGGGAGTGATGAAGTCAGAGCCTTGACGCCAAACACTAACATGTCCTGATACTGTGTTAGCAATTCAAATGTGAAAATAAGCAAATGCTAAGACCTTAAGCTAAACACAATGGATGACATTCTAGCTGTTAAACATCCGTTTGAAGATATGACGATGTTAACACAACCAAATGTTTAGCTATTAGCCTAGCATGCTAGACTAAACATTTTCTGTTACTTATCATCAGTTAACATGGGTTATTTATAAGAACAAAGAACAATTTGTAGTTATGACCCATCACTAGCTTTTCATGTATCTGGGAATAGGCTACTACTAAAGTATTACGAATGCTAATTAAAAAATTTACCTCATGAATGCGCTAAATGAAAAGGGCACAGAAATACTTATGTTCTTGCAATCGACCATTTTAAAAATTGACATTTCACTTACCATAGCAGCGGAAGCACAGGTTTAAATAATGTATATTAGCAAGTTCCATGATTCGCACAATATAAGCAGACCTTAAAACTAACAAACTGAAATGTAATGCAGTATTTATTTATGTTGTCAACCACACCAGTTTTTTGTCCTATGACATATCACAAAGTCTGTTAACATGTACTGGACTGGCTGAGTCATTTCCACCACGTACATCACCAGGACTCTGACGTCATCATTCTCTCCTGAGGCTACAGCCCCCTCTTCTATCATTTGATCTTGGTCACCCTTACAGTCGCAGATATGTTATTCTGGCCTATGAAAAATATTATTTTATTTTCCATAAAGATTCCACATAACACATGAAAATAACCACGCGGGAAGTTCCAGAGAAGGGTTAATGGGCCGCATGTTAAAGCTCATGGGAAACGTATCGCCGACACCCCGGGAGGCTTTCCTCACATTGATGGAGAGGAGGGGGGTAAAGCAAGGTTCACTGGTTCCCAAACTCCTGTGGAGCTTCAGTAGCCTTCACTGCCACCCTGAAACTCCTCTCACCCCTCCTGTCTCCCCTCTTTCTTCCCCTTCACTGCCTTCATCGCTCCCAAGCTCTTCGCCTTTCTTTTGTCCCCCACCCCCAACGCTCTCACCTACTGGCCTGTTACACCTTTTTCCTCTCATCTCGCTAGAAACTTCTTCCTGCCGCTCACACCTTTGTCCATGTTGCAGCGTTTTTCTGTGACCAGGGTCCATGGGTCTGCGGAGGGGGCGGGGCTCTCGTGCTTATGTCCATGGGTTTTACTGTAGGCCCAAGAAATAAATTACATTACATCTGACACGGTGCTTTATGACTGGAGGTCAATATTGACTTTCGACAAAACTAGCAAAGTGGGAGTGAGACATAAAAAGCCAGGGAGAGAGGGAGAGGGAGATGTGAGTGTGTTCTCTGAGGCTTTCTGCTTCGCTTTTTGTTTGTGTGCCCCTCACGTTACATTATTGAAACTGGCATGTGCTCAAAGTCAACAACTTCAGGGCTTTTCCTTCCCTCAGAAGAAGCTTTTTACTTCCATTTGTTTATGTACAGACAAAGAAAAGACTTCCAAAGTATTGGAAACTGCCCCAGCTCCAGATAGTCTGCAAAAGTATTTCAGGATGGATAAGGGAACTGTACACAGCTCATCAATCTGAATGTTATCTTGTAAATGTTACACAGTGAGTGTTGTTTTAAAATGTATTTCAGTAGGAAAAGTTTCAACGCGTGAATGTTAAAAATGTGCAAACATATGGCACGGATTGCAAAGTGACTGATGGGAAATGTAAACCAGAAACTAGACAGTAACAAATGGAGTGTACTTCTAAATGGAGTCTTTTCCTCGCTGCTGGAGGAAAGGAGCTAAGGTCTAAGAAAGAAAACTAATCAAACCGAGAAATCTGTCTCTTGGGGCCCACTGTGCCGTGTGGATGCATAAATCGCACACACACACACACACACACACGCACATACACACACGGGCGCATGCACACACACACACAAATACACACACACTCTTAGGCCATATGCTGTCAGGCCTGTCGTCTATCTACATTGCATACGAGTTTTGGCATGCAGCTTTGCTCTGTGACAAAAAGCGCAGTCTTTTGTGAGTCGACAACTATTCCTCACATCCCTACGTGGCCCCAGAGGGCCTTTTTAGAGGTGCAGGCAACCAAAACCACACACACACACACACACACACACACACACACACACACATCCTCTTCCTCATGTTCTCACATAAAAAGAAAATTCAGAGGCTCTTCTGTGTAGAAGGAGTTTAAATCTGCCTCACTATTTTCTCTACATTCTCTAATAGACTAAACCAACCTAGTTTAGACTCTCATCCTGCAAAAATTAAGCTCATAGGTTCTCTGCCTATGCCTGTTTATTTTGACCCACAGTTAAGTTTTATTGTTAGGTGAACTCTAATGGCCGTAATATTCATGATCGAAGCAAAGAAGGAAGTAAAGAGCGACAGAGTTAATGTAAGAGGAGGTCACGGTGGATGGATGGATCAATAAAATACAGGAAACCATTTGTCAGCAGTGGTTGTTTCACTCTTGACTGTTCCACAACATTAGCTGCACGTTTATCAGTATTCCCATGATGACTAAGCTCTCCTTCCCACTCATGTGCCCCAATGAGTCATATACAAGGGAAGCAATGGTGATGGTTTCATGTTGCAAAATTAGGGCGTGCACTTAAGAATGCCTTATGAAATATGTAAATCCGGTCATTATCGCCTATAGGCGGGCTGCATTCACCTTTACTTACATTATACGTTTGTAGACAGGCGTGGGCCTGGTGTTGGTGAGTTGTCGGTTCGGCAGGACCTAATCTTTCCATTTGAATGGAGAAAATATATGAGCCGGTTCATTCGGTGACTGTAATATCATTATTGTATAACTACCAGCATTACTAACCTCAGGTGCAGTACTCAACACTAGTTTGAATGTGCCAAAGGAAAGTCCTCAGAGACGAAGACTGCAAACATTCCTGTGAGCCGGGGCTGTTCTCAAGGCAACTTTCTGGAGAGACTAGTAAAGCTTCAGCAAGTTTTAGTTTCGAAAGTCGGAACTATCCAAAAAAGTGTTCTCACTCTGCAAACTAACCAAACCAGTTCAGTTTGATCCGGACCAAGAGCAGAATTTTTTTTCCCGTTAGTACAGACTGTAGTTGGAGACATCTTTCACACCAGTTTTTTTGGTTCAGACTAAAATAGAAAGTCCGTAAAAAGTAAACCTCTGCCTTGAAGCATCACTGTATATCAGTATTTTGTAAGGCATCTGCATCTGTGTGTGTAGAACTGGCATCAGAATTTGAATAAGAAATCACTGTCAGTGCCAAATAATTTAAATTATACATCAACAGTTCGATTCACCGGTGTTCTAAATCTGGTTGGATGTTCATGAGCCTGCTGTCATTGTCACAGTTTACTTAGTATTTTCCAGGCAACCATGGCCTGAAAACCCAGCCTGGTATTTCGCATGCTCGCGTGGTCACACTCGAAGAGGTCAGGATCAGAGGAAACTCTGTGGCGTACCTCAGACGTTCATTACAAAATCTTGTGTTTTTCTTGTATGTGTATGTGTGTGCTGTAGGTGGTAATGTTAACATCCTCGTGTGCTGAGCTTCCCCCGGCAGAGAAAGTACACATCCATCACTGCGACCAGGCTGCCTGATGGGTTGGTTGTGTTTGAGTACTTCCTAAACCACCGGTGCTTGGCTGGAATATCTGAGGTTAAGGTGGCCGCTGTTTCCGTCTACATTGTTTACCTGCCCCAAATGTTTTCTTTTTCCAAACAGGAAGATCTAATCAAAGTAATTAGTGGAGCATTTTCTAAATAAAGCTGGTGGAAATAGCTGAGCTCGTGGGTGTTTTGGTAACACAGATGCTGTGAGGCAGGGGCACCTCTATCGAACTGCAAAATCAAGATCAGATGATGTTGTATAGCCCTCGCTCTTCATTAGAAAACATTTCAAGACACATGCGGCCACCCTTGTTTGACACTGCCTTTGTTCCCGGACCACCTTTTTCCGATTGGTGAGAGCTGACTCACGTGTTAACGGGGCAGTGTTGTGGTTGATGCTGTTCACTGAAGGGATCCTTGCCTTACTTCAGCAGAGGTCATGCACAGGTCAGAGTGGTGCAGGGTCAGAAAGTATAGTCCTTTCTCCCGCTGTGTCCTCAGCCATGTGTAGAATGTGGGTCATCTTCAAAGAGCCTAAAGTATTAGCCCTCGAACACAAAGCATCTGCAGCGTCCACAGCGTCGGCCTGAAAAGCAACACGGGAGGCTGAGGCTGAAATGGGTCAGTAGTTTACAACTACAACACCAACTTCAAATTTAAAACAGGTCAGAAAGAAAAGGGGTTTTGTGTGAGTTCACACCGGTGGATGTGTGTATACTGCTCTCGTGTTTTGACACATTAATTCTGTGCATGTGTTCATTACAGCCTCCGATCTTTGTGGTGCCTATTAGCAGCATGACATTTAACTAAATCACGTAAATTTATACTTGTAGGAATTTTTCTACTCATTTCCCGCTCACAAAAATATATGAACTCAACTGTGCAGCAACTAAGAATTTACGCCGTCATGTCACATGATCGTTACATGAGAGGGAAGCTTCAGGTGTTTGGACTGCGGTTCCTGTCCAAATATTTATAATTGAGCTTTAATTCATCAGTGGACGATAGTTCTGCAAGCACAGCAATGTGTTTTTAGCTGTAGATTTACTGCTTATGGGGATTTCCTCCAACTTCTGCTGTAATAAGCTGCTGTGATGTACAGACGTTTGACACCATTGCTCATTGGAGGGGTCCAGTAGGTATAATGTCAGTGCTGCAATTCCGACAGTTTACCAGTGGGTGTTGATGGGACTAAGGAAGCAGAACCCGGGCTTGCCACTGTTCTACTCCTTGAACAGAATTATTCAACCGAATCATTGTTCTTGAGAAACCACAAACCCTCTTTGAATGTGACACAGATGTTATTTACGAAAACATCAGTCGACCACAATCCACGTCCAAAGAGGCGACTTCCGCAGGTACCTTATGATTTTACATCTCTATTACTTTATTCTTGTAATACTATGATGTAATTCTCGTAAATGTACAACACTTTGCTGGTAAACTTACAACTGAATTCTCATAATATTACGACAAGTTGAAAGACCAGCATTAAACAGCAGTAAAAACCATGTATTTACTTACACATGCAGCATATGTTTTGAGATACTAAATTTATGATGTAATTAAATGTTTGTTGTATTTTCAATACATTTAAATAAATAAAAATCTTAATGTTAAAACCACATTCTCTACAGCACTGAGTTTACATGTTTTCTATGCCTGAAGGAACCATAATGATGGGCTTTAGCACCTTAACTTGAATTCAGTGATTCTTTTAGATCAAATCTTACTTTACCTATTCATTTCTGAGAAGCAGAGAAAAGAGGTGATGTTTTGACATCTGGTGTGCCATATACTTGAAGATGTAATGAAGGTAAACTCCAAGATGCTTGTTGGTGGCCTCTAATACAGAAATGAGGATTATGGAAGCAGGTGGCTGTTACAGCTGCTTTTGGATTAACTCTGGGTGTCGTCTCGCTGTCACCTCTCTGCACCAAAAGAAGGTGAAAGGAAAACTGATTTATTTTGAAAGTTCAGCTTCAACATAACCAAAGAAGTATAGAAAAAAGTAAAGATTAAAGTATTGAAGGACAATATATTAGAGAAATTTAGATAAAAATGTGAAAAAAAAACAGAAAGAAATAAACTAGCAGAAGTGACAAACCAAACCAATAGACATGTACTGTAGAAAGGTATGAATAAAGGAGCATATTCATTAAAGATGTTTTAATCATGACATATATCAGGTGGAATTTAGGCTTTTTACACGTCAAACCTACATCTTAGTTTAATTTGTATTAATTTAACACAGATGGTGTGATAACATGCCAAACTGCCGTCTCACTGTGTGGTTCTGTCGTTCCCTCTCGCGGGTTCAGCTTCTCCCACAGCATTGAATATGTTTTAAATTCATAGACGTTGTAGATTTAAAGAGCGCTCACAGTCGGTGACCGGTCTTTAGCCACGAGGGAACAGCCCTGCAGACGCTTTGAAACTCATGTAGAGGAGGAAAAAAAACTACACAGTATAGTTTTATGATCTTATACAGAGGAAACTTTATATACGTGTAGTTAATAAATATGGAGTCCTTCCTCCCATCAGCTGGGGGCTTTTCACAAGGCAGAGAGGTTGAGAGGTGTCACTCTGAACCTTATGGATTACTTACTGATCACTGATTACTTCATGCTATTTACACAGGTGCCCGTTGTTCAATTGACATTCCCGCAATCTTTAACTTTTAATGCATTCGGCTGTTGCTATTGAGAAGCCACTTCACACAGCACGGTTTGTAGCAGACAGTATTATGTGTGGTATAGTGTTTAGATATGAACTGTGTGTATAAATGTTGGGAAAATACCAGACTTGTGTTAGGATTCATGTGACCTCTTCACTCCAGGTTTGAATGGGTCAGCAATCTTTCTCCTAAATGACCAATTACATTCAAATCTTTCATTATCGAAAGTAAAATGTCCTTAAACTTCTTCATCGCTTCAATAGAGATCCAGCCATTCCATCGCTTGGACTGTAGCTGAGCCTGTGCAGGTGTTTGGATTCCGAAGATGTTCTGTATAAACATGCAACGGTGACCTGGTTTCTACTCCAGCGTGCACATCCTGGTTTCTAAAAAAATTATGAAATGTGCAGAGACAAACAGAAAACAGAAACCGGATCATAATGGGGACATTCATGTCCATGTAAACACACTCATGGGAAGCCAGTGAAGATGGAAGAAGAGGGACTGGTATGTCTTATTTATTTACTGTAAATATGGTTCATGGTGTGCTAGTTGGGAAGAACTTCCAGTGCTTATTGTTTAATTTTTGTGTTGTTATTACCTCTACCAAGGAGGTTATGTTTTCAGTTGCATTTCTTTGTTTGTTTGCAAGATTATGCTAAGACTACTGTATGGATCCCCCCGTAAACCTGGTGGGATGATGTTGTATGGGTTAAGGAAGAAGCTACTCGATTTTGGTGCAGATCCAGATCAGTGGGCATTTTCACTCTCTTTAACAATGTGAGTTTTGATGCATATTTGGACGTTTTCATCACCCTGGGCAGGTCACTAACATATCGCAGGGACAACATACAGAGACAACCATTCCCTCTCACAATCACACCCACGGTCAACTTGGAGTCGAAATCCAGTTTCACAGTATTTCACATTCACCCACAAACCACGTCTCATGAGACTAACAGGGCAACACCTAGCAGACGTGTTGCCCTGTTGAGTGACAGTGAGGAGCTGGGTTCTCTGTGGGACGTCTAATTAAGTGCTGCTATGGCTACAGGTGATTATCTATGGCCGATGCGGGCCCTGTTGCATCTTATTAACCTGAGTCTGTGTCCCGAGGGCAACGTGGAAGTTTGGCAGTTGAGTGGTCGAGGGACGTCCTGTGCTATTCTTGTTTGTGTACTTTCGAAGCAGCAACAAGGATATTTACAGTTGTGGCTGGTGGTGGATGGGCTGCGGGGGTGTCCTTGTCGGCAGGCCTCAGGAACCAAAAGAGAGTGGGTGAGAATTAAGTAGTTTGGTTGGAATAAATGCCTCTATCGCTTTTAATACAAGTGAACACAAGTCCACACAAACTCTTCAATAATGAAGTTGAGAATATACTAAACAGACAAAAAGTTCCACCCTCCATCACTTATCTCTCCTCTGATTATTGAATATCTGTGTGTCTAGACTTTTCACCAGTTACTGATGATGGAGCATTCATTTAACAGATGAGTCAGTGCAGTTGAAGGGCTCTGTCTGAGCTAACACTGCGCTTTCATATCCACACAGTCAGACCTGGATCTTAAAAAGCCATTGACAGTTTGCAGGAAACACGTGTGGCAGCTTCACATATTTTTTAGAGTTCACTCAAGGTCGCCCTCATCGACACAACCTCCATCTCAAAGTGAAAACTAGAAGATAGCATTCAGAGAGCACTTACCACCGCCAAGGCTATCAACAAATCTCACCATGTAAAAGAAAATGAAAAATTATATATTTTATTATTAGTCCCACAGTGGGGAAATTTGAAAATCTGACATTTTGTTCTGAATCTGCTCCAAAGTTTGATCTGATCTGAGATATCTAACTTTGTGTTTTGCGCCGAATCTTCATTGTATAGCTGTGTGCCGTGCTTGTTCTATAGTCCATAAGGTTTTTAACATCCAAGCAGTCAAATCTGCCCCCTGATCTGGATTAGCAACCAAATTTAATGGATTCTTCTTAACCCATACTACAACCTTCCGACATGTTTCATAGTATCCATCAAGCAGGTTCTGCAGATTCCTGATTAATAACAAACATTGATGAAGACGCTTTTTGGCAGAGTTTAAAATAACCTCCTTGATGAAGGTAATTACTTGACACATATCAATTATCTCACTAATCATCTGCAAGAGTGTTAAGGTAATTATTTACATACCTTTACTTAAAAGGGACCTTTGACCGCTTTGTAGTTTCCACACCCACATATCTGACGAATGAGACTTTGGCGCTGTTCATACCTGGGATTAACAGGAAGTTTTAATAATAAAACAATAACAATAAGATAACATTATAGCAGTTAAAAATTAGTCATTTTACATTAAAAACAATTATACAGGACAGGGTAAGAGGGGTGGGGAGGTTGGTGTTGGTGGATCTGAGGTTGCGGGTGAGATTGTGTCAGTGCAGGAAGTCAGAGAGGTAAGAGGGGGCGAGGCTGTGGAGGGTTTTGTATTGTATTCTTTGTTGAATGGGCATCCACTGAAGGTTTTGAAGGACTGGGGGTGATGTGGTATCTGGTGCGGGAGAGGCTGAGCAGACGCGCAGCTGAGTTTTGGACATATTGTAATTTGTGGATGATTTCGGTGGATGGGCCGTTAAGGATGCCATTGCAATGGTTTTGGGTGATTCGATCACAAACGGACAGCCGCAGGTGTGAAAGCACCAAAGATGCCTTGAGATCAGATCACTCACAATGCATTCTGGGCCCCATTCCTGTTGTGTGCACATGAATGTGTCCTTAGCCTCAATGATTACCTACTCAAATAACATCCACCGCATACAAGGAGTACGAACTTATTTGTGCTCATTCAGTTTGTTCTCAAATATCATAAAATCCCCATATAGATATAATCAGAGTACATCAAATATTTTAGTTGACTTTGAACACACCAAAGTCATTTACCATAACGTGTCACTAAGTAATGTGGTAAACCTGCATTAGTCCGAGTCATGAGCAGTTTCAAATTACAGAAACTTCCTCCCAACAGATGGTGATTAAAATAGACCAACTTGTTTGTCTTGGTTTCTAAAGCTAGTGATGCCATACATAATTACATCCTTTAATAAAGCCACAGTTTGGGTCACACATATTTCTCCCCGTCTCTGCATGGAGGCATTTGCATGCCACGCTTCTGATCCTGTGTCTCCAGGAAATGTCTCCAGCCTGTTGCTATTGGCCTTTAATCAGATGTATTGGGAAATGGTATTTACACCAGCTAATGGACCAGATTCACCATCATGCTCTTCCTTGCAAAATTCCATGTTTTGACAGGAACCACAAAATTGTTTCTTTCTCTGACCAGTTTTGCAATAAGCGTGGGTACATTTGCGGCTTTATCTCACTATGACTTATGAGTCACTGTGTTAGCACCAGCCAGTTAGCATCCTCTCCGTGCTGTCTCCCATGTGCTGCAGCTAACTGATCAAATACAGCCTCAAGAGGTTTATTGAGTGCAGTGTTATATCATTAATTCTGCGAGCAGACCACACAGAGCCGACAAGAGTGTCTGTGTCCTCATTAAAACTCCGCCTGGGCAAAACCAGAGACGGCCAATATACACAGCAGATAAGAAAGTTAGCAGCTCGCTTAGATTTACGGCCGCTGCCTCGGGGAAGTGCGAGGACGAGGGGCGAGGGAGAACTTGAGTTCATATATCGTTTAATGTCTGGCAGCCAGATGAACCGACTGAGAACAATTAACAATTATAAAACGATATATATATATATATATACATGTAGAAAGAATGGGTGTGTCGATGGGGTGTTTGACAACAGACAGCAGTTATTTTAGGTTTTCACAGATGTGAGTGAGAGTGAAAGGGCCAGAGGTGACGCAGGGAGGCCGGTAAACGAGATGGATGGAGTGGGAGAGATGCTTGACGAGGAAAATGAGACAGGGAGAGATTTTCATTGTGATGCTGTAAAGGTGATGCTGTGTCCAAACGTGTGTCACATTAATGGGCAGCAATGAAAAACCCACATTCCACATCATCAATCAGTAGAAGACGTCTCCGCAGCGGCTGAAGAACGCACCAACCTTCGGAAATACTGCAACGCTCGGTCATTAGCGAGCTCCAGTTTTACACCAAATGTCAAATGTTTCTTGTCAACACCAGAAATCAGCCTCCACAAAACCCCAACTTGATCTCTCACCTCATACACATAAATAACTCTCCCTCAAGAGCAGAGGTCAACTCCGTCTGATCCACCCAGACTCTCCCTCTATGTCCCTTTTGTCTGCCTTTGATTTACACTGGCCGTATTAAAAAACCTGGGCATCCTGCGCTAGAAAAACAGCGTCTTAATTTCTTCTGAGTCAATTTTAAGTGCCGTGGGCTTGTTTGGCGTGTTCAGTGTCAGGTTTTTTCAGACTCCCCAGTGAGCGGGCCCACCTAGTGTGACACTGCACCTCGTAAAGAAATCGAGACGCAGATTCGGGAGAGGCTTTCCTCCCCGAGCGAGTGTTGGGTTTCACTACCAGTCTGTGGATTCAGTCACAGCGCAACGAGCAGCGCTAACTAAGACATGGCAATTTAGCCACCTGAAAGTGGATACACACACATATACACACACACACACACACGCACTGCAAAGTTCCTCTGCTTTCAATCACACATATTCTGTGCATTAAGTCTCTCATATTTCTTTCTTTTTTTTTGCTGCTCAGGTCAACATCTGCCTCATGAAACATTTTTTGAGATCTTGCTTTTTTAGTTCGATCTGAACATTTCTGAGGTCGATTGCGTGTCACTGTGAACATGTGTGGATTTTAAACATACGTCCTTTGGAGAACTATGTGTGCTTTTCTTTTCTTTTCTTCTTGCCTATTATAATGCACACATTGTCTTAAAAATTAAAACGAAGTGCACGCTAAGAATATTCTCACATGTTTCTTTACCCACACACACTTCCCAGCAGGTTTGTCCCACAGGGGTTTTTCTGCGCCAAGTCACTGGCACTGGTGAGAAAACCACAAGCATCACAAACATGTAGAGCGACCACATCAGTGCTCTAGAAATATTTATTGTGTTTGAACTTTGTCAACCTCTGAGTCGAAATGCCAAAGGACGTTGGTTTTCTCTAATGTCAGGATTGAATGGATGTAACAGCAACACACAATTATCTGTTCTTTCTAGTGTTGCACTGATCCCAGAAGGACAAACATAATGCATCAAGTGTTTCCTTCACTTCGACCACTTAGTTTGTGTTTTGCAAACCAAAAACACGACAACCAATATTTCACCCCATGTGTCCCGTCCTCGGGGCAGCAGAGGAGGTGAGCTTGGCGATCGTGTTTCTTTAGTTTCTCCTCGCAGCAGGCGACTGCTCCACTGAAGTTGAGAAATCTGCTCCGGCTTTCTGAAGGTGATCTGGCCTCTGACCCGATGAAGGCCCAAACTTGTTGGCCTCCTCTCTGAGATGTTTTGCCTTCAAAATTGCATCTGGACTTCTCCCGCATCTGGCAAGTTACAAAATCTTTCACAAATAGCAGAGCTTCTATTGATTTAGCACTTGGTTTACTTCATTTTCACATTGCAAGTCTTAATCTGAAGTGTGCAGTATCTACCAAGGGGGAAAATGGAATAAAGATAAAACTTGCACTCAAAAGAGCCTACCTACAAACAAATGGACAGTGATGGACATGTCTGAAAACGTCCTATCTTGTAACGTGATAGAAAGAGGGGAACGACATCCTGGACTCAACCCTTTGTCCGGATCCACACCAAAATTGACTAAGCTCTTTCTTGGCCCATGTCCCCCCCCCCTCCGCAAAGTCTCGTGGACAACTGGTATATTTTTTTGTAATCCTGCTGACAACCAAACAACCAAACAAACAAACGGACAGGGTTGAAAGCATAATCTCCTTAGTGCAGGCAATAAAGAAATTACCTGAGTATAATCACACAGTTGATAACAGGTTGGGAAGCCAGAGCACACGTGGAACAACTGCAGGGTGTGATGTGTGAACTCTGTGATCTGACAGATGTTAACTTAAGGTCTGACAATCACACTAATTAAAGTTACAGGATACGATGCAACATTAACCAGCTTAACATAAATTTGTCACGTTAAAAGATGTTCTTCAGCAACCCGGGATGGGGCACAGTTTGAGTTGGCAGAGAGTTGGCCTCCTCCTCGACATTTATGATATCAAGTGTATCAAATTACACAGTGGCTTTTTAGGAGCCCTATTTTCTGCAGGCACCACTAAAAATGTCACATATTTGCACACATGTGGAGTGTGTGGTAGCACATTCAACTGCGGCCTGTCACGAAAAACAGTCTGTTTGTGTCTCTGTCTCCACGGGTGTCCTGTCACTCTAATACCAAAAATACAAAACAAGAACAGCACTGAGTCGAGTGTTAACCTTCCCCAAGGCAGTCTCCTTAAAATCAATCAAGCTGCACACAATTATAGAGATCAGTCCCCTACATGTGTCAGATTCTTTTAATCAAGATCCCAAAATCTTCCCCTGGGAAATCAGGAAAAATGTCAAAAATCTAAATGTTATGGGTTTGTTTACAGAAAACAAAAAAGTAAACAGACAGGGCAATCTAAAGAGATAACCTCCTTTTTTTCAAACTTAAACATTTACCACTGCACGAGTGAAGAGGAGATCAACAGGCGCAGTGATATTAAAACGTTACAAGTCTGAAAATCAAAGTCCGTACCTGTAACAACAATTTGGGATCTTCCAGAGCTCATCCTTAAATATCTGCAAGTCAGGTTTCGGGGGGGGGCGGGGGTCATGTCCTTTTCATCGGAGCCGAAACTTCCCTCAGCTCCCCTTATATGATTCAAAGCATTTACAGTATAGGGCTACAAAGAGGAGGTTGTTTTACCCCGGTCTATATTTTAATTTTCATAACATATAGAAACATATATCTATGAAAGTAAAGTAAAATTACGTTGAGATTTAAAGAGTTGTTTTGAGTCTAGATTGGATAATCAAGTTATGACTCTGCAACACTGTTTGTCTTAATTCAAGGAAATGTCCCTTGCCTTGTCTTAATTAACAATCTTATCTTACTGTAATGTTTTGCCAAAACAAGGGACAGTCAGGGTCTCCAGACACTTAGCTCCAAAGTTTCAAGACAAAAATATTTATTCAAGATTTAGTCTTTTGGCTTGTATGATGGTATATTCTTAATGTTATCTTGAGGGAGAAGAAAGACTTGACCTTTTGTTCCGTAAAGCTCTTGTTTTTTTGGGCCTGTCACATTTGATTCGATCCACAACAACAGCGATTTATTTTATGTTATCTTAAATGTTATACGAATCTATAGTCTCAAAGTTATCAAGAGACCTTAGTCTCCTCTCCAGTGAAGATAATTCTGTGAACCTGAAGAGCACATGTCACATCTACGGGAACGTTTTTAACCTTGACTAAAAATGTTATCAAAGGTGACCAATGAAGATGAAACCAGTGCTCTGAAATAAATACTGAAGACTTTTATATAGACTTGTATTTACCTTTGCCTGGTGGGAAGTTTTCAAGAATAGAACTAATTTTAAGCAACTCTATCTAAATTTCAGACGTCTGGTAGAGACACATTCTGACTTTGGCAGCGTTAGTTTTTTGGTTATTTAACAGAATGACGCAAAACAACTGAATCAATTTTCAATAAAGTTTCGTGACGGGGTGGGACATGGCCCAACACGAACAACACAAACAAATTTGGAGCGGATCTGAATAAATGGGCGGCTCCAGGAGTTTTTTTTCACTTTTCTTGACCTGGTGAGACGGGGCATTAGCCTTTGCGGAGGTATGTATTCTCCGAGCGCCCTTATAGTGTTTTCATTGGCTTTAGTTTGTTTGTTTGTTAGCAGGGTTGCTTAAAAGCTACAGACAGGAAGTACCCAGTAAATGTTGGAGCGGATCTGGATTATGAAGGCAGAATCTGTTTACACTGTCTTTGACATGGTGAGATAGGGCATCAGCGGTGGTCGGGGACACTCGAGACCTTACTAGCCCAACAGTTCCCACAGCGGGCAAGCGTTGGCAACCGCGGAGAGAGAAAACTCCCCTTTAACCTCCAACAGAACCAGACTCAGAGTGGGCGGAAATGGTGGAGAGGGGAGAGCGAGACCAGAAACAGTCGTGTCAGATTGAATCTCTGCCAGACTGGTTGTCATAAGGAAGAGAATAACATTGATTATTATAGATGTCGTGCTTTTATTAACATTTTAAGAAATCTTATCAAGACAAAATGACTCAAATGACCTCGCCCGCAGCCGGATTTGTTTCAAAACCAAAGAAAGTTGACATCTAACATATTTTTCCCTTAATATAATTTGGCAGTAATGCAGTTTGTATTATATCCTCTGTGTTACTCTTCCAGTTAATGTAACTCTTTACTGTAGATTATATTGTGGCCATCAGCTTAAGTTGTTTTAAATGGAGTCCAAAAGTTTAATTGTAGAATTTGAGAACAAAACAAAACAAAAAAATATCCAGAATCCAAAAGTGAGTTGATTGAAGCTGCAGATGTTGATGATGATGATGGTTTTCCTAACACAGTAACCTTTAGCCTCCACCTGCCTTTAGTTTCACAACAAAATATTTGTATTCTTAGTGACTTGATGTTTTAGAGATTGTTGTTGTTCATCTTTCTCTAAAGCTGTGTGATGTCGTCCCAAGCCTCTGCAGTGACTCCTGGAACAGCGACTATTGGAGAATTAATGGGAATTTTTTGATCTGGAAAATGCTCTGGAACCAGTCTCACTTGAAATAGCTGCAACCACTTTACAGCTCTGTTCAGCGAGTGACTCAATGCGGTTAAACATGTTGCAATCCCTATCGTACCAACAATTCTACTGTATTTCACCAGTAATGTGTGACTAAATTGTTTTGCCAGTTTCAGGTTGGCGCAGACGTGTCAGCTGGAAATTTCCTCTGTTTTTTTTTCCGTTCTTCGAGGATTCAGGCTTGGGAGAAGTTTTGGATGTTTCCAGCAATGAGTCGGGGATTTGTCTGTGTTGCTGACTCAGCTCCGGGGCAAACAGTAGTTTTTAGTAAATGAAATCAGTTTTTATTTGATTTACACAACAATATTGCAATTGTGTCTCAGGGGGAAAAAAATATATTCTGTTCTCTTGTGTGATGATTACACATGGAAGGGCAGAGACGTCCAGCTACCAACCCAGAGGTGACTGTAACAAAAGCTGAGATTCTGAAATGTCTGAATAAGTTGTTGCAGCAAAACTGATGTCGAACAAGAAAGACTTTGAGTTTCCCAGGTTCATCACTTTCTCATCACTGACCCACCCACGGGGTGCTTCCATTATTCCTGCCAGGGTCCCAGGATCAGACATATGTCCTCCAAGAAGTGGGAGAGGCCTGTGGAAGTGAGAGATAAGTGCAGAAATAAAAGCATCTCCAGAACCCCTCTTAATGTAACCGTGATGGGAGACGTTTATTATCTTCAGGTGAAAAAAATAACATTGAACGATGGCACCTCTCCAGCTGTACAGTTAACACTCAGCAGCTTCCTTGTGATGAGAAAGGCATTTTTTGCAGAGCCTGATTGATTAAAGCTTACAGCAACAAGACATTCTTTGGCAGCATTTTAGCTTTAGGAAGATTCCTGATCTGTCATGCTATATTTAGACAGCCACTCATGATGTTGACTCAGATAAGGTCTAAATTATTTCATTTTGAGACTTATCTTGATTTCTTTGATGTCCTTTGACTGTTCGTGCCTGTAGGCATGTGCATAACTTTGATGTGTTTCATAAAGTCAGGAGTAAGTCTTTAATAGGTTCTTAAAATAACATCCTGAGGATTCCGTTTCAATGAAACGCATTGGGACGCTGTCGTAGGGAGGCCTGGAAATCCTGCTCCCCCGCTTAGCTAAACACCTTAATAAAGTGCCCTCCTTACCCACTAAGGAAACCTCCTTTTAAAAACACATTAATTCCTTTAGTAATCCTTTTTTTCGTGTGTGTGTGTGCGCGCGCGTGTGTGTTTGTACGTGTGAGAGAGAGAAAGACTCCTCCTATGACCAGAAAGCTACAACACAAGTCAATGAATGTCAGTACCTTGCCCCATCAATCAGGTTGGACGTAACGTCACAACATCAACAAACTAACACACAGTGACTCATGACTTGAACGTTCAAGCTGCCTTTGAATGAATAGAGGTCACGCGTTTTGCAAATACCGCTTCCCAAACAAACACGGGACACATGGCGTGGAGCATGTGACCGGCAGACAAATTGTGTTATTGTCATCATTGTTAATTGCAGGTTGCAAACGACGTACACAACCCTGTTGAGATGCGTCACACTGTGATTGTGGTTCAGGGCGGAACCCTTGTGCTGGCAGGAAGAGCTGGCATATCATTCAAATGCAACATTAGAGGAAAGTGTGAGGGGACACATTCATGGGTAAAGGTGGTTTTGAAGATGTCTGCCAAGTGTGTCACTCAGCAGCATCACATCGTCTTCGGCTTTGCTCTCTGCCCATATTTGTGTCAGTGTGTGTATATATGGGTGTGTGTGTGTGTCTGTGTGTGTGTGTGTGTCTGCAGTGAGTACTTCGCTCCAGGGGGAGGAGCGGGGTGACGGCAGCAACGTATTCTACCTGCCTCTCTCACCTTGCGGGTTAATTTCCACCCTTTTGATTTCCTGGAATTCCACTTGACATAGTGTGGCAAAAACACACACCTATTGAATTCAGTGTAAACACGTTTCAACAAAAAGACACACTTATCCCAGTCCTCTCAAAGCCACAATAATATCTCAATTAGTTAACAGAGTGTTCTAGGTGGAGCATCATAAAAAAAAAAAAAAACTGTGAAGTTTACAGAGCCAGGTTATACTTCAAGAGGTTTATGATGCAATTTGTGGACTGTGTTACACTTTATGGGTAAGGCGCTTTTGATGTTAGGGGAGTAAATACTTGTGCAGTGAGTTCACTCAGTGCATGTTGTACAGTTTTCTGTCAGTGCTATGCAAATATGAACTGAGACGAGACTGTAATCATAACAAAATGAATGTAAAGTTCACATATTTACAGACAAAGATTACAGCAAGGTGAATTACATGCCTGGAAAAACCCAAAGTCAAGAAACATGTGTCTTATACATTAACCATTACATGTGAAACACAATGAAGGGCAACAAAGGTCATTCGTAGCCGTGCTGGCCATGAGAGGTTGACTTTCTCTACACATATGTATAGAGGACACATGTTTAAAGCTGTTTGAACAAAATTTTGATGAATAAAATTACCTTTAGAGCAAATTAAGAGTGTCGTTTTGAGCTAAATGCCAGTGTCAGCATGCTAACACGTTGACATCATGGAATGTATAGCATAATAGACGTCTCCTCTTCAACCCCATGCATATGAAAGCTGCCATCTTGATTCAATGTCATTTGGGGATTGGGCTGCAGGATCCAGATCCCGCAGAAAGACATGCTGGACCAGTCGTGGGTCAGTCTCAGCTGTCAATCATGACAGTTCCCCCCCCCCCCCCCATTTTTGTAGCATAAACAAAAAAAATTAAAACCACAATTACTGGCAAAATGAGCAGTTGAACAAATGCCCCTCGATAAGGACCAACTAAAATGACAGGGACCATTTGTTTTCGTGTTTTCCAGTAATGAGTTTGTGTGAGATGTCTAAAAAGTCCAAAAGTTGTTGAGATATTTCATATATGTTTTGATCCAAGTGGACGACAGACGGATCAACCGACACTGCCGCCCTGAGAGCCATGTAGAGACAGTGATGGCACAGTGATCTCTTTCCAGAATCAGTGTCTTAACTCTGGATTATCCCTAACGCACGCTGTCAACAGTTCCCATAGAGACTATTGCTTCAGTGGAGAGTGTCCAGTGACCCTCTGTAATCCATAGAATCAGGGATTTGAAAGTGGCATTAGGTATATTCCGCTGGCGGTTGTCTCAGCTCGACAATGCACTAATTAACTTGGGGTCAACCCTAAAGTCGGAGGTCAGTGTTTGAGAGGAGTCGCGCAAACAAGTGGATGTGTGTTTGTGTTTGCGCTTATAAAGGACGCCTGTGTGGCCGTCAACAGGCCGGGGTGGGAGAGTTGTGAAAGGCTCACAATGGAAGGTACACACAGATAAGGCCGCGTGTGCGTAAGAAGAGTGACTAACAGAGAGTTCCCCAAACACCACAGAGATGTTCTCACAGGAGATAAAAGCCCTAAAAGCATCTACAGCAAATACCATTCATTAAAAGGCTTGACATTTAGGTTTGGATAAGATTTGACTTTGTGGTCACAGTGAGGAATTGAGCTTCTCTGGGGATTATTTAGACAGAGGGAGACAAACTCATTGATGCACTTTGAAGATATGTTAAACAGCAGTGAGATAAGTCTCACTTAGCTCAACAAATGGAGAGCGGGTTTTCTTCCCGTTGTCTTTCAGTGGTCAACATTTGTTTTTTTAGCCATGGCAGCAATTGCCGTGTTATCTTAAAACTGAAGTAAACAATATCTTATATTAACAATTGGGAAATGACTACACTTAATGTTGCTTTTAGTGATAGATTTATCACCCAGCGCTTCAAATCCCCTCAGATCAGTGGACTGTTCAGCATCCTTCAGCTCAGGTCTGTAACTTTACTGTTTCACTTCACTCTTTCCACACTTTCATTAATCTCTATTTATTTTCCTCAGAAGAATTCCTCAATATCCTGATGCATTCTCCACATGTGAAAGACTATCTCTCCAAAAAACGTCCAAACACGATTTTCCGGCCATTTTCGTGAGTTCACGTTTAAAACCGCTTGTACAGTGTCTACATGATTTCCCATGTCATGGTGGTTGACTGGTTGACCATTAACTCGTACGGTCGATTCCAGGCAGTTCCCAGTCTGCATATCAAAAAGACAAGACATGTTGATTAATGTGCTATGTATGGCGAGCACTGAATGAATGGCATCTGTTGTGCTATATCAACGCTGTCCAGTCCAACTTGAAGGCAGCATCTCTAAATGAAATGTCAGTGTTTGCGTTGCATTGTGGGTAATGCGGGCACCACACATCTCACATGACAAAGCAGCACAAAGGGTGGAATGAAAAAAAGAGGATATATCTGTTTCTGTTGCTTAGATTGAATTTGTTCCATTCTATTGTGAGCATGACATTGTCCTAGGAGTTCAACCGTCCTCTATCAAATTAAAGTGGCAGCACATCAGAACCTACTTCTGGAGGAAGGTGAAAAAGAACCAGGTAAGAAAACTTGTTAGAACAGCGAAATTCAATTTAGTTTCATAAAACATATTATATAATGCATCCCTGCCTAGCAACTGATCCCGGAGACATGCGGTGACTTAGCTGAGCTACGCTTAAGTCCATATACAGCATCAACAACATTGAAAGGGTCACGCTGTTCAAGTAGGAAAAACACGCAGGAAAAATACAGCATTTGACGTAAGTAGATTCAGATTATATTCAAACAAAGACTGACCTGAACTCGCACTGTGCTGGTTCACAGTAACTGAGCCTGCCCAAAGTCCAGTCAGGGAATGAGAAAATGCCCTGAAGGAGCAGTTGTGCCTGTTTCTGTGTTTGTGGGACTTCCTGTACATGTGTTCCTTCAGCCCTCGTTCCAAAACATCGGACCATGATCGATGCTGACAGGTCCGGCCTTTGGTCGGGTTAAAGCAGTTTATAGTCTTCCCTCTCTCTCGCTCCTTCCTTTCATTTTTCTTCTTTGCTGACCAAATGGGCTCGTGACCTCTCGGAACCGCTTGACGGAGAGTACACGAAAAAACCAACACACTTACTGGAACTGACCGAATGAGATAAACTGGGGAGAGGAGTCAGAGAGAGGAGCAACGAGGGAGTGGAATATGCTGTTATCTTAAGGAAAGGAAGAATATGTAAAGAAGAGAAGGGGGAAGCCATTCTTCTTGCTGTTTAAACAGCGCTCAAACAGTCACTCTCACTTCATCTAAACACTTATCTACTCATCCCAATAAGAGCGCATGGAGGGTAATGGAGGTCAGGTGGACTAGCGCCCGGCACGCTCCTTGCAGCTGGGCAGGGTCACTGGCCGCGGCTCTGATTGGCCGATGATTTATAAAGCCACTGTCAGGAGGGTGAGTGAAGTCATCTGCACCACATTGAGTCCAAATGGCTGTCAGATGTTCTGCGTGAGGAATGGAATGACATTTGTTGAATAGTAACGAAAATAGAAAGAGTTGCTTTGTCCCTGAGATTCGATAAAGACACAAAGATGCCTTCTTCTCCTCTTGCGTAAGAGTCTGGCGGGGATTTCGATAAATCACTTAACGTCTGCGGCTGAAAAGAAGCAATCATATCCTTGTGATGTGCACACACCTCTGTTCCTCCGAGTCGTAACAATAGATGTTGCCTTTTTTAAACCCCAATCTCAAACAGACACGCATTCGCACGTACACAATGGGCCCCAAAACCGACGGACACCCCTGAGATCACACACATATCGCACAGTGCATCTCACTAATGTTTCAGGCATCGCCCCCTATGCATAAATGTGCACACACGTATGCAGCCCGGTCACATGGTGTTTGACAGCGAGCGTTATCAGGGCACATTATCGGGACAAGCGGTGAAGGTTAATTCCTGGATAATTTATACAAGATTGGTGAAGAGGTTGGCCCCGATAACACACACACACACACCGAGAGGCGAAGACTCACTTCTTTCTTACAAAAAGGTGGAAAGGAGGAGAAGGAACAGAAGAAACGGAGAGGAAGAATGTGTAATTTGGTGCCAGTTTGATAAAGGAGTGTGGCAGTCAGCCATTGGTCTTTTAGTAATGGAATGTCTCTGTTACATTATACATTTACACAATGTGACTTTCATCCTCACATGCACAAACACACACACACACACACACACAATGCTCTCCTTTCTGTAGAGGGAAATCATTCATTGATAGTTTGAGCATTTTCAGGCTTAAAAATTAAATGTGTGTGTGAGAGTAAAACTGGAAAATGTGACCACTCTGGCAAAGCCATGATTGTATTATCATATTGGAAAAATGTTTACATTTTTTAAACAAAAATTAAAAATAAGTTAACTAGAGGATCTGAACAAATGAGAAACTAAGGTAACCTGAGTGGATCTCAGCCGAGTGCTTCCTTCCACCAAGGCCCAGCAGTCTCCACTAACACTCAAGGAAGCTGCACCAAATTGCACACACGCATAGATAACAGTCCCCTAAAAGTACCTGATTGTTTTCATCAAGATCCTGGGACGAAGCCAAAATACTCCAGATAAGAACGAGCCAGAGTCTGCACAGTCTAGCGGTTGAGGAATAGAAAACGCAATCGCGAGGTCTGGCCAATACATGCAATACACGCAACGCAATTTTTCCCTTGGACATACTGTCCATCAGTGTGATAGAAGCTACCTAAAATGACAGAAAACACTTAAATTGGTGACATTTTTACGTGTACCTCAACTTTTTAGTTTGTGGCTTTAAATCTATACTGAAGCCAGCCACCAGGTGGCCTTGAGACACTCTGGCTTCACTTTAGGCGAGCTTTCATGTCGACTGTCTATATACAGTCTTTGTCAAAAACATTTTAATGTTATTATAATTCATTCATGAAATCAAACCTATTTTTGTTCTGTTTTAGCAAGTAACCTTTAATGTATTTCCATTCTGTCTCTGTCTCTTAGAAGTTTCCATCGTTGGTGGCGGGGTCTTCCATTTCTGCGTGGGACCCGTGCACGAGATTCACAGCGAAAAACGCAAGCGTGTAATGCAGCATTACTGCTCGTAAATGGCCCCTGTGTTTACTGTTCACTCTCCCACTGCCATTATCGGAGCACTGCTACGTTACTGCTAATGCCAACTGAACGGTCACCACGTTTAACGCTGAAAGTGCGTCCTTAAAGCGCGAGTCGGTCATTAGTGTAATGAAACGAGGAGCAGGCCGGCCGAGCTGTTAGGGGAAGAGCTGCAGGCTGCACAACAAGGTAACCACGTCTCGCTACCGTGTCCCGCTGCTGTGTGGAAAACTACTCGTGCCATGAAATATGACTGGCCTTATGGGAAAAGGCCAAAAGACAGACTTTAAACATGACCTCGGCTTTGTTGTATTTATTTTAAATACTGATAAAGCAACTATAGCTGCTTTGCACACAGCTCAAATAGGAATCACCCTGATGTCCTCTCACCATGATGACATTTACAAGCGTGCGTCAGCGTGCATGTCGATGCAGGGGAGGCTGTTTATTGTACTTTGAGGAAAGGACCGTTTCATTAAAGTGTAAGTGTTTACATATCTGTGTGTGTGTTTAGTCAGCACAAACTGGGATGCACACACACACACTGTCCCACTGTATCCAATGTAACCTTGCACACACTCTGAGTCAGCAGAAAGAGGAGCTTGGTGATCCCGCTAATGAACCCAAGTGTTATTCTTCAATTAAACTGCGGACAGGTAGGGAGCCTAGGGGACTCCTCTCTCTCAGCGCCGCTCCAGTTACACGAGGGCCCAATCCCTCGCTTCCTAAAAGCTCTTTCTCCTTATCCATCACCTCGCCTCTCTGCTTTCTTGCTCCATCACGCCTCACTTCACCCCACTGTAAAGTCTCATTGTCTCCCTTGGTTTTTTCTTTCCTCCCTCTCTTTCTTCCCCCCCCCCTCATTCCATTTGAACGCACAGCGAGGTATGAGCTGTCGCAAGCGAGCCGAGTATGTGAGGCACATAGCTGCCAACTTATGTCATTACATACTTATCAGCTCTTTCCGCTTCCTCGCTGTCTATCAATCTGTCAGTGAGCAGGACACATTTGTAGCCCTGCAGGGGCTGGTTGGTCCAGCAGAGGGCGATACGACTATGTGGTGATACTACCAAGAAATATTAGAACTCAGGGAGCGTTTTAATTCACAGGTTATTAAACAATTAACATGAGACTGTTTACAGATATAAATATTAAAGCTGACTAATTTGAGGGAATGAACCTGCAGTTGTCAAACCCCATTGATGGGTCTTGAACTTGAACTTGTTTTTACTTTTAAGGCTCTAATCTAAAACAGACATGGATTTAACTTAATTACAAACAGATTAATTAATGTCATTAATTGAACACATACCAGTGGTGGTAACTGGTATATGTACCCTCAAAGGTTTATATTTAACACTTGCACTTCACTTGGGTATTTATATTTCACAACCCGGTACATTTATCTATCTGGTGCTGCTTGTCTGTACTTTTCAAGTTTGTCATACTACACATATGATGTGATTATAAAATATAATATGTGGTTAAAGACTAAGGGGTAAAGAAGGCCACTGAACTGAGTTGTTACCACTGAAACATCACAATTAGATATAATGTTTACATGGTAATACATTCATAATGACAAGCCAGGAACATAATATGTCAATATTATAAACTTTACTTAGATCATATTATTTGTAATGGAGTATTTGTTTGGTCAGGTACTGTGGCTGTTACTTGACTAAGAACAACTGCTATACATACTCAGTCACCCGGTGATGAAGAGGATGTTGCCCTTAATCATCCTCTTCATCATCACATTCAACGTCACTATGCAACGTATTCGAATCACTTCCTTTCCTGTGTGTTCCCCTCTCGTCCTCCTCGCGGTGATGCCTCAGCTGATGTTCGGGGGGGGGAAGAAGGGATTAAAAAAGAAGGAGGAGGAGAAGATCCGGACCATCGGTCACTCTCCATCGGTCTCTTACCCCTGAAGTGACGGCAGGAAGTCACGAGTCACCGGTCAGACTCATCTACTTTCCATGAGGCGTGTGCGCACTGACCGGCTCGACGCGGTTAACGACTCACGGTCACCGACTGCTACGCTGCACGGCGCACGCACACCAATCCGCTCACACGCACACACAGTATATAACCAAGGCTACGTGTCCGGACACACACACACGCTCACTCCGTCATTTTGTGGAAAAAATTGGCCCTGATCTCTAATCTATCACCAGGTATAGGGCACGTGGGGCCGGTGTGGCACCATCTGACTGTTGAAATATATTATTAATACATATCATATGACATATACGTATTTCTTATAATATCTTACAATTTGCAAATTTAGAATTTGCTAAGACTATTAAAGTATATATAAGATGTCTTTTTAAACTACAAAGTACAGCACTATTTGTATAAACTATGAATAGATGTGCATCCATGCAGAAAAGAGGTAATCTGTATCTATAGGAAAATGTGGGGATGATGATGGTGTGTGATCACATGAAAGTTTTGAGAGAGAGAGAGAGAGAGAGAGAGAGAGAGAGAGAGAGACTTTGAGGCCAGCCAGCGCGCATCATGAAGACACACCTACCATTTTCTAAAGATCCACGAATCCACGTCTGTGCTCGTAAAATCGCGCAGAGCCACAGTCTGGAGCGACCGCGTTGTGCCTGAACACCGAGGGCTGAGCCGACCCGCTTTAAGTGCGCAGCAGTGCCGCAGGAGTGAAACAGCGGCCAGGGGGGCCGGCGGACAAAGTTTTCTCAGTGGGGACGAATATTTCTCAGCAGGCGGTTTTATTTTTTACTCAGCGTCACCCCTGGTCCGTGGCTTCAGATTGCACACAGGAGTAAGTTTCATATGGACACTACTTGGAGACGGCTGGCGCAACAAGCATGGGATTATTTTTTTTGTAATGTGGATTCCCATTCCGGTGCAGGCAACTAAAGGTCCGTTGCAAAACAATGTGAGGCGTTATGCGTCTTGGATTTTCGTGTTTCTGGATATTCTGAAAATAATTGGCAACAGTTGAGAAGGAAGAAGTTGTGCGCAAAGGATTTTACCCCTCCAGCCCCCGGGACCAGCATGGATTTGCCGCTACAACCCCCTTCCCCCTGCCTGTAGAGCAGAAGTTTTCGCCGGTCCACTTTGTGTTGTTGTACTTGTTTGTTTGTAAACTTCATGTTCGAGGACAGATCGCCACATTGGCCGCTTGGATTTTAAAACGTCGCCTGCCTTTTGGATTTTCCAACACGATGAACTTTATTGACAGTTTGACTCTAATATTTTTGACGCTGTCAGCTGTCAAGGTGAGTCCGGAAAGTGTATTGGAGCAAAAAAAAAGAAAAAGAATAACACAACACGGGACGACCTGGTGATTAATGTGTGGCTCGTCCTTGCCTTTCCTCTGGCTAGGTCATCGCTCATGTTTAAACAAGCTGGAGGCTTTCCTGGCTTTGGGGAGATTTAAACAGCCATTACGCAGAGCCCACACTATAAACCAGAACCCGCACACTCGTGGGGGGTGCGTTTTTTGTGTCGCAAATGTGCCATAGGGGAAGACTTTTGTAATAATGTTGTGAAGTTTGACGCTAGGTGATCTGCAGGCCTGCTCCAACACCACCTTGGAGATATTATTACGCTTTAAAGGCGCAGTGGCTCCATTCTGAATTAGGACATGTGAGCAGGTTCACTCCTGGCACTGAGGCGACCCTCATGGTGAGCCCGCTCCACTGAGACGGAGCACTACTTTTCACGCTGAATTTTAACACTCGGCCCCGGGGGAGAGGAGGGGGGGAGCGGGAGAGAGAGAGAGAAAGAGAAAAAAAGAGAGAAGAACAGGCGTCACTCCACAGATTAATCGGGTTCACTGGGGAATTTTAATGGCTCTTTGAGAGCGCACTGTAAATCATTTTCCATAATCATTAATCAAGCTGCGGTTTGCCCGAGCAGGCTTTGAGCAAAGGTTTCAAGGTGACGATATAACGCAACACAGCACTTCAAAAAGCAGCATTTCTCTCCAGAACCAATGCGCTAACATGATTTTAAATAAGAGTTTTCCACTTTAGCGCGTGTTTTAAGTAGCGATACGGTACCTCTCATCCAAAAGCCATGAGATTTATTTCCCTCCACGGTCCGATGAAGTGTTTATTAGACTTAACTGCTTGATTTAATGAGAGCTAATTCACCCAATCAACGCGGAATCGTATCAGGATGCTGCCTCAACTGCTCATTTCCAGGCAGCCTATCATCACTCGGTTTAAGGGCCGATGTTCACAGCTTGACACTCGCCCATTAATAATACAGTACACATGGGTTTGGAAGCGCAGGGGTCTCGCACCCCTTAAGGCTGGACCCTCTCACGCCACCAGAAGTGGGTGGAGACTTCAGTCCACCAACACAGCCTTTCTCTCTTTTTTTTTTTTTTTTACTCTTTCATTTAAGGGATCGAAACGAGTTTGTGCGCTTTCCACAAAGGCACACACTCAGAGAACACATGCCGGTGCGAGGCTGTACAGGACCCGGGTCTCACGCAATATTGGCGAGACATTGCACCAATTGCGCGCGCTTGTGTGTGGAAAAAAAAGGAGGGAGGGAGAGGCGAGGAGGCGCGCGGGGCTGTGCGTGTGTGCGTGGAAAAAGGCGACAGGGAGCTGTGCGTAAATGCGCGCCACGGATGGAAAGTTGCCAAAAAATCCTTTGTGGTCCGACTGGTGTGGTGACAGCGATACGCCCCCGAGAAGGAAAGAAGCAGGCTGGGGTTCTTACCGGTTTTAGTGGCAACAAGTATTAATCCGTGTCGCCTGCAGAGGAACATATAAAAGCTTCAAAAAAACTCCAACACAAGCAAACTTACCTCAACTGTGTGGAGGTTTTGTTTCTGCCACGTATGATGTGGCATAATTTGGATCAGCTCGTTTGGCTGCTTGTACCTCTGGTCAAATATTTGGCCATATAAGGTCTTATACCAACAACTCACACGAGGATTTGTGACAGCAACTTAATTAAGATCCATAATCTGAGATTCTTGTGTTTAGAAACATGTTCAATGGCACATTCTGGCTTCATCTTAAAATGTCATATTTTCAAGAATAAGTTTACAAATATGCTGTGAAATTAGAATCCTGCTCATGGAAACTCTTTATTTTATTTATTGCGTATATCAAACACTATATCAACAGTTGACCCTCGTTGCCCTCTAATCTGTTGGTCCAAGATAAGGCACATAATGTCCCTATTTTCATATTCTGTCAACTGAAATGTCAAAATGCAAATTTATATGTTTTTGCGCAACTGTGGATAAGTAAAGGGCACTGGCTGCCTTTTTCTAAGCTCTTGCAAAATCTACAGTTACTAACGTCTCTCTTTTTTTGTTGTTGTTCTTCCTTGCAGAGCGCCCACATACCGAAGAGCACAGAAAGAGGTCCACATGACGGTAGGTGTCCCACAGGGCACCGTGGGAATACAGTGGGACTGGGCTCCATGGCTGGCACACGGCCAAACAGAAAAAGGGCTGGTCTGAGGTTCACCTTGACTTTAAAGGCAAATTATCGCCTCCTGGTGGACATGTTGTAGTTTGACCCTGCCAGGATTAATCCCCCCCTCCTCAAACTCACTTTTTCTCGTTACATGAGCACAGCTTTACCTCTAAATTCCAACACGTGGATGTTTTCACCTTGTAACAGCATTCCTATTTGTTTGAGGTTACGCCAGGGGAAATGTTGTGGTGACCAGACTCTTTTAAAGAATGGAATTTCCCCCTCTAGGCTCACTCACAGTTTCATTAGTTTTTTTTTTTTTTGCACAATCCCAACATTGCCCAATCAAATTTGGAGAATCAGAAGCTGAAGTGTGTTTGGTTTGGCTTCAAACTCGCTAGGGTTTCTGAGTGATATTTTGGAAGTGTTGTAATATCTTTCTCAAGAGCAGAACCCCTGCAAAGATGACTGAAGGTGAAAGAGCAGACTAGAGGTTATTATTGTACAGCTGTCTATGGGCTGATCACAATGGAGCAAAGGCAAAGCTGTAAAAAAAAAACGAGGTAACTCTCAAGTCCAGCAGAAGGGTTCCTAAAACGATATTAAGACTAAGAGAGCACTTGTTATTTCCTAATGGAAATTGCCCTCATAGGTCAATCTCTATTTATTTGTATTCAAACTAAGGTTACCAAGTGCTTCTCAATGGAATAATAGAAAGTAAAACGTGTGTGTGCATGCATGCACAGGCTTTATCACCTTCACTCTGACTCCCTTGAGAGCCTGCCAGCTTTTTTCAGTATTGAAATTCGTCCTGTAGTTGTCTGTTACTGTTACGCCTCAGTGGCATTCAGGAGTCGGTGGTTTAGTCTGGGGCTCCTCGGCCATTTTATAACCGTGCACCCTCTGTGTCTCCCAGTGATCCCTATAATGGAGGTGTACAACAAGAGCAGGTGCCAGCCCCGGGAGCTGCTGGTGGAGATCCTGCAGGAGTACCCGGAGGAGGTGGAGCACATCTTCATCCCGTCCTGCGTGGTGTTGACGCGCTGCGCCGGCTACTGCAACGATGAGATACTGCAATGCATGCCGACGTCCACCTATAACATAACAATGCAGGTCAGCGTGCAGCATTATTTACACATGTATGACTTTGTTACAGGGGTTACGCGGGGTGGGAGTGACCTTTTTAGCTGTAGCTTCTAAACTTTTGTTCAACGTGAGGTTACTGTGTATGAAAAAGACACCTGACGCTTATTTTCGCCCAAATGTCACAGCTGAGGAGCACAGACACTGGGCAACATCAAGTGTCCCTCTGATTGGTCCAGAGCCCCCCAAGTGCCCTTCTCTTTGGCACAAGAGCCACTTCAAGTCAGTCTCAGTGCAACTAGCGCAAAGGCTGCTCTTGCTTCACATTCGGGCAAAAATTAAGCCGACGTGTCTTTAGAAAACAAATTCACCTCTGCTCCTCTGAAACTCCACCGATCCCTCTGGTTGAGACAACACGAGGACTGTGGTCGAGCTCTTTTTGAACTTTGTATCTATTGTTCCCGGTTCCTGCTTCGTTTGACACAATTAAGTGTTAACAACAAGTTAAACGTCTTAATTTTTTAACATCTTTAGTCCTGTCTTTTATTTCAATGCCTCCCCGGGCATGAAAAACTAAAACATAGGATTTCAGCTGATCAAGACTTGTTGCCTTGCTGCTCTTGATCGGCTTAACACCCCTGAACCATTTAATCATCCGAGGAGCAGGGCGGGAAACACAGTGACCTTTCTATGTGTCCATTTAAGTCAGTCTGTTCTGTAAAGTCTGTATCATAAGTCACATTTCACAGGACGTGTAGCATTTGTGTAAACATGTATGTTATTTAACTCTGTGCCCTTTCGTCTCCTTCTCTTGCAGATTAAAAGAGTAAAACACCACGTACAGCAAAATGATATTGACATGAGTTTTACAGAACACAGCGCATGTGAGTGTAGGTAAGAAACCCCCCCCCAACACACACACACACACACACACACACACACACACACACACACACACACACACACACAAGTACTGGAATGCAAACCTCTGTGTGATTGAGCAGAGGACGCTAGTTTGACACGTTTAACAGAAACCTTGCGGGACGACACACACACAGCGTCTTATCGTTGCTTCTGTCTCATCACTGATCTCAAAAAGACAGAGCACACACATCTCAGCAGACGGCTCAGCGCATTGCTCCAGGTTATCCTCATTCCATCTCGTTGCTCAAGTAAAGGAGTCACATTTGTGTGAGTGCAACCCCTTTGTCTTCCCTCTGTTCCATGTCAAGGTCATCCTAGCTTTAGTTATCGATCTCCGAGATACGCGCCAAGTCGTCTCCGTGCCCTGCAGTCGCAATGAGACACCTTCTCCTGTCAGACCTGCTGCTCGGCGAACAAGTTCACTCAGTTTGTTACTCTCGCCTTTGTTTTCCCAGGCAGATAAACTGTTTTCAATCTAATCTATTTAAGCCGGTTTTGTCGCGGAGCCAGATTTGAGCGTGTGTGACATGAATGAGCTGTGACCCAGCCGCGCAGGGGGGACGTGTATCGTCCTCCCACATTTAAGGGCGGTCCAACAAGCAAACAAACATTCTAGAGAGGACTTTTGGCCCGAGGGTCACGATCCGCTGTCACTTTGAGCCTCTTCCCGGAGCTACTGAATCGAAAGTATGTTGAATAGTTAGTCACTGTGTGCTCAGAGAGGCTGCGCCGCGTTATCTGTCGAGGCCCTGGCTATTAAGAAAAGGCCACTCTGAACTTTATGCAGTTCTGCTGACTCAATATGTCACTGTAAAACCATTGAGATGAGGCCATAAACCTTCAATCAATTTCATCAATTTACTGGTTTGAAGTTGTCATTTCACTATAGTGTTACAGTCAGAAAAAGCAATATCTGGCATGATATATATTCAATCCTATACAACTATATATATATATACTGGAAATGAAAATAATATAAGTTAAAACAGATGGGAATAAAAAACTATTTGTGCTGTGACTAGGATAAGCAGTTTCTCTAATAATACAGCCCTGACACAGTTGCAGGAGACTAAACAATGAGGCTCATATCAATGAGATAAAATAACAGTCGGTGACGCTGCATTACTTCGCTTTGCTTGAATCAGCGCAGGAATGGCGTGCTCCGCTACAAAAAATACCAACCTGATCTGCCGCCATGCGATTCTTCCTGATGATTTATAACGATTACACCTTCCCGCTTTAGTTATTGTACCGCTCTGTCAACTAGAAACTTGGCTCGGTGACTGAGACCGCCTGACTGCAATCATGATTCATTGCTACACACTCTGCGAGTAACGAAACAAAGCTGACAACCTGCTATTGCAGTTTTGTTACCATGTGTGTGTATCCATCAGTAAACACACCTCTTGAGTGCCCGCGTGTGTGTGTGTGTGTGTGTGTGTGTGTGTGTGTGTGTGTGTGTGTGTGTGTGTGCGTGCGTGTACACTGCATTATTTCCCAACAAACCTGGTTCATTGGCATTTGAAAGTGAAAACCAGACTACCACAGTTTCTGGTAAAGGAAGCTGATGATTTGGGAGGATTGGTGTGAGCTCAGCCGTGCTGATAATGAGCCGTCTGGTCTGTGATGATCTTGATATGTATCTGTTTACGTGGAAACAACAGCACGCCGTGATCTAATGCCATGTTTGTTTTGTTCCTGCGTTTCAGGCAGAAGACAGACGTGAAAGAACAGAAAGAAAAGTGAGTACAGCGCTCTCTCTGCATGGAGGCTGGGTTTTTTTTTTTTTTTTTCGCGGGGGGGGGGGGGGGGGGGGGAAACAATGGGGGATTTGAGATTTTATCTCTTTTTTTTTGGGGGGGGGGGGGGGGGGGTTCGTTTCGCTCTCAGCCGTCTGCAACTCAACATTATCCCTCATGCTATTTTGTGCTCAAGTGATCCGTCTGCTATATTCTCACCTTCCTTTCCGCTGTCTCTGCGTTTTTCATCCACAAACACTTCAATTAAAATCCTGCAGCAGACAAAGTACAGCGCAAGATTATGCTAAGATTAGCGTTCGGCGCTCAGGTGATAACCACAGGGAATATCCGCCAAAGCCACTCAGGTGAATGAGTGACACTTGATGGGGTCATCGCCCTCTGTAATCTTGTCCTTTACACCTTCCTCTCTTTTCTCTCTCTTTTTTTACATTCCTCTCCTCTCTTCTTTACTGTTTACATCCCACTTAACTTCTGTTTCTCCGGTGTCTTCGGCTCTGATATAGATAACAGTGTTTCTGACCCGTTAAAGGTTTCTGTTTATGATCCTCGCTTGAGTGATCCTCTCCTGCCACGCATCGGAACTCAGTGTGCTGCGAGTCGTAAAACTCGTGGATCCTCCGATACTGTGACCAGTTGATCTTTCTATTGCAGAACGATCGTTTGTTGTATTTTGGTTTTACGTCAGGTTGTCTGTCGTATAGATAAGGCTCCGTTTTGAGACCTCCCCTTTCACCTTGTCTTCACTCTTTACGAGTCCCACGTCGGAGGCCTGCTGCTACAAAGTGATTTGGTCTTAGGGTCGTTCAACTCCTGTTTCTGACGCTGTCATACTTTTTATATTTAACGTCGGCCCCTGACCTCTCAGTAGCGTGAGGCATGCGATTCTGTCGGGATGATTTTTCCCACTGAGGATGTGAAACCACATAACTGTCAACTTCCACAGTGGAACTGACCTCTGAACAGTCCCAAGAGGAAATTGTTACATTTACAAGACGTCAGCTTCATCCTGTGTCTTTCTGATGGGGACTCATCTGTCATTGATTCACAACTGGGTCTGAACTAGCCACATTTGTAACTGCAGTTATTGAAGTAGTTGTTACAAATTTGCTACACGCAGATGAAGAATTCCAGAAAAATGTGATTACGATTTTCTTTGGTTTGTGATTTTAAGTAGTAGGCTATAGTGCTTATTGGCTGATATTAGCATGCTGACAAACTAAAGCTTGGATGGTGAACATGGTAAAAATTATACCTGTTAAACATCCACATGTGTATTGCCATTGTGACCATGTTAGCTTGCCTATGTACCTACATGCACACTGACAAAAGCTCTAGCACAGCTTTAGACGTTATCTATTTTCACCGGTTACCCAGTTGTATTTGTCCTTTGCAAACATTTACTTTCAATTTGTCCATTGACTCATCTGGAAATTTCCACTGCCTATGCAGTCAAGGGTAACATCCGCCTATCACCAATATATGATCATTACAATTAAATATGTAACCTGCTGCTGGGTAACAGGTAAAATGAAAATTGAAACGATGTCACCAGATCTTGGAGTAAAATATGCAAGGTTACAAATTGGGCTTGTTCGGACCCTATGATGTACTGTGCACATGTCATTTTAAATAACTGGACATGCCATGCCTAATCATGGTGAGGGCATATTTATATTTATTTATGTATTTGTTTTTTGGTTTTGTTTTACCATTTTTCTGTTTTTGTGTATTTAAAGATCAGCACTTATATACTGCAAATATCATTAATAACCGTAGAACCAACATTGTTTTTTTGTTTTTGCACTTCTAGTTGAGTATTAAAGTTGTCAGTATAGTTTTGTAAATACAGGAAAGTAACTTGTGTAACTCAGCTTGCACTTGAGCAGACACACAGATATTTGGATGCAGCCTGCACATGTGAAGCTCCCGGTGTATGGACAGTATGTACATACATCGTTTGCTGCTGAAACAAGTTGAATCAGCCATAAAGTACTGACCCAGATAAGTTGCAAGATGCACTTTTGGTGTACAAATCCAAGTTTAATATCCTCAACACATGGAGGAAATTTTGGGGTCACTGCCCGAGCAAAACTTCACACTATTACTCGTGTTCTGCTGAGTCACTGCACTGTTCTACAAAGCGTAGATGTGATATTTATAATATTTCATTAATGTATAATATAGATAACAATGTACAGTAATATGCACTGCCGAGGGTGTGTCTTTGCAAATCAGGTCACGATGGTTGCTTCATCTTTCAGAAGAAAAAAATGGTTGTGTAAATTTGTGCAGCTGTCTTTAAAATCACATCATCCCTCAGTGAAGTTGTTGAGATAAGGTTGAGACACTCATGTTAACACTGCCTGATGCCTTCCTCATAATGTAACAAGTCATCATCCCAAACAATACGATCATTAACAATAAACTAATCAAACAGTAACCGGTTGGAATTATACATTTTTTTTGACTCCTGCATTTTAATTCGTAGAAATCTCGAAAGATCGCATTTAATCCATGTTGATTTTTAGCCATCGTCATAGTAAGGTTGTCCCAACACTTCAGTCCACCACAGTCTCTCAGGCATCAATATGCGTTGTTGTCCTCTCTCTCTCTTGCAGAAAATCCCGGAAAGGCAAGGGCAAAGGCCTAAAGAGAAAACGAAAGAAAAACCGTGACAAAACAATTCACGATGCGTATGTCAGCTCTGCCTTCTCCACCTACTTGCACCTGAGTGTTGCGCTTCTCATGATTAAGCTAATTTTGGAGGAGCTCCTCTGTCCCCTCTAATTTTGCACCATTTAATTTGCCCGTTCGCCACATCAGTAAGCATGTTGCTCCTGTGCCTTGTCCTAACTTTGTCTCATCCATCAATGTCACCCAGAATTATCAGCTGTTAACTGTTTGCCAACGTAGCATTAGCAAAACCTTGCATAACAGCGATGCAGGAGACTTGCCACAGCCATATATCATGAGAAATGAACCATAACCCATTTCCACCCCTCAAATCCACAGCTAATCTCCTCTCAGACTCCCCAGAACAATGTTCAAAAGAATGTCACTCCGTATTATGAAAAGAGAACGATGGTTGGGATGAGATACAGACACGTATCAGGAAAAACAGTAGAGACCTGAGGTACAAGTTGCTCCTAGCATGTCAGATAGCGAGTATCTCGATTGATTATAGACGTGTTTTAAGAAACAAACGTTGCATCGACTGCTAGGTGTAACTTGAACCTCCTACTGACACAAATCACAGCTCCACCAGCATGGCTCCGCAGGCCGGCTCATACTGTTCTGGTATCTGTTCTGGGATCACCGGGATCGCAATCACGCTTCTGTGTTCGGTGTTGAGTCTGTGCTGCTTTGCTGTGTCTCGTACCCGTCTGCTTTCCACTCGTTCTTCTTTTCATCTTCTGCAGATTTGTTTTTTTTGCTGTCCCCTGCATAATGCTGGTACTTTTCATGTATTGTGAAGATAAGTGATGGCCATCTTTTGCCTTTTTTTCTTTGTTGCTATAGGGGATTTGTAAACCAGCAAATTGTTAAGCAAGCACAGTTTTTTGTGTCTTTGTTCGGGTGCTTTTTGTCTCTGAGCCCATACAAGAGCATCCCTAATTTATTCAAATATACTACAATTATGATCTGTTTCTTTATTGCTGACACTGTGACAGGATACATGATTGTGTTGTTATTTGTAATTTGTATATTGAGATGTCAATGGAGAACCTGAGCCTTCATTTGTTCATTTTTAGCCTCTGTTCTGATTCTAATGTCTCTTTGTGGGAAATGCAGTCTTCAGTTTTCACTCAATAAAATGAAACTTTTCTTAACGGAGAACCGAGCAGACCCTTGAGTCTTCTTTATCAGGAGTTCAACGTCTTTAACAGAGAGAGTCAGAAGTGTCTTGTCATTGACCCGCAGTCCGACGCCCAGATGTGTCGTTTTGTGTCGCAAGAGCAGACCCAGAGCTTTTCTCACTGCATGTCTAACACATCCAAGGCCTTTGTGAGCGGTCCAATCCACGCGGGGGTTGTGGGGAAGTTTACTGCTTGAGTATGTGCCTGCTCTGTGGGAAATCTGTGTGCAGCGCTACCAAACTACCACATGCAGAACTTGTCAGGCAGTGGCATGAGAGAGCAAAAGTGGAGCATATGAAAAGGTTTGGACTTAGGGTGACCTCTCTCATGGTTGGTTATAGAGCATAATAATAATCTGCGTCTCTCCCTCTTCCTCCCCGTCTCTCTCTGTCTCTGTGTCTGTCTCTCTGTGTCCAGTGTTTGTGAGCCATGTTGCGATCACTGCTCAGAGAGGAGAAAGCGTTTGTTCGTGCAGGATCCCGCAACCTGCCGGTGCTCCTGCAAACACACAGACGAATACTGTAAAGAACGCCAACTAGAGCTCAACGAGAGGACCTGCAAGTGAGTGTTCAGGGTTTAGAAAACTAAAGCGGAACGTAACCGTCTGGGTTCTGCATAAGAAGTTGAAAGAAAATACAATTCAAATCACTGTATTTGTATAGTTACAATTTAGAAAAACTCGAAGCCCGCTGTCTAACTATGTGGTCCAATTTTCTAAACAGAGGTGGTTAATTTTTCTAAATATTAGTAGTTATATAAGAAGATTGACACCATCTCTCTCTTGTCATATCCATAACCGATTAGCTTTTGCAAAACTATAAACTCAATGTGACCAAGGTCGCTTGAAGTCACAAACCTCAAGTACCTGAATCTGCAACTACCCTGACCATTATTGCGGCGTTGTTTCTGCCTCATGAGACGGTGGAGACTAAAATGCTGGATGGATGTTGTTCATCAGAGCTGCTAGATGTGTCGATGGGCAACTCTTCGCAAAGACGTTTTCCATTCTGACAGGAAATAATCAGATATTAAAAGTGGCATCAACTCTCAACAACTCTCTGCAGGAATGCAAAGAAGCATTTTGCCAAATGTGTGGCTTTAGACTAGTTCTTGTGTTAATTATACCAAGAGGAAATAAACATATTTTGCTTTGGAACTGATGGTGGTAGATTTGACTACTTTCACACAGAGCTGGGCTAAATGATTTGTCACTGTTTCCAGTCCTAATGCTAAACTGAGTAAACTGCCCTATGGCTCCGGCTACATTTTTAGCATGCATGCCTACATGAGAGTACTTTCTGATGCAACTGTCTGCAATAGAGTCAGGAAGTAAATACTGTTGAACTATTCCTTTTGACTTTGTTAAGGTGATGAAGGGTTCAAATTTCTAATCATAAAAGCATCTATCGTATAATAGGAATAGTTGACCTAGAAAGAAGTATCAAAGGAGTTATACAAAATTGTCAAAAAGGAGTTAGACCTGATCTGATGTTAGGGCTACCTGTGTGTGTGTGTGTGTGTGTGTGTGTGTGTGCGTGTGTGTGCGTGCCTTTGTGTGTGTGTGTGTGTGTTTAGAAAATGACCCAAAAGCTCAAATCTTTTGCTTTTCTTCCTTTCTTCTTGTTTAGATGTGACAAGCCGAGAAGATGAGAGAGGTGGGATCACCAGGTGTACAAGATGAAGGAATATTCTAGAGATATTTCACAGCACAGCACTTTGACCTTTGAACCGTAAGCTCTTCTTTTCTGTGGAAAGCATTCCCCTTGGACTGGCTGAGAGAGAACAAAAAGAAAGACTGAACTGAAGTTTCCTCCCACTGTATATCTCTGTGTACATAGACCATGATAAAAGAAAAAAAGAGTACAGAATTGTTATGCTGCTACAGAAACGAATAACTAAACCCATCATTTGACAAAACACAAATAGCCGCCATGTGGTTTTGCATTTCTAACAGGCTTGCAGTGCAGGTGTAGTCTCGTTGTCGATTCATTGTATGCAATTACTTCACTGGATATGAGTCTACTGTGGTTGTGTGTCAATCAAAAGTTGCAAAACCTCTCAATCTAAGATATATTTAACTGCTAAAACAGTGGGTGAGGCTGAAGAGGACATGGACGCACCCTCCTTTCTAAAACGATGGATGGACTCTCGTCTGCAAATGTCTACTTTTGTTTTGGGACTATAACAGAAGGACACTGCGACAGACGATGGAAATCTTGAACCTGTGTCTCCGTGATATTGCTTCCTATCCTCTGAGGACATTGCAGGACTGGACTAACACAATATTGTCACTATTGTGATCAGCTTGCTGGAGAAAAGACTCTGGAGTGCCATATACCTTTAAAGGGATACTGGTCATCGTTGAAAGCATCATATGTTTTGCTATGTCCTTCATGAAAACCACTGAAAACATCCTATACTGTAGATTCCATTTGAAAAACTGTGCCTCACAAAATGTACTGAGAAATCTTTCGAGTGCTTTTTAAATTATTTTTTGTTTTCCTTTTTCAGGAGAGGGGATTGTCAAAGTAGTTTTATTAGTCGTTGAACTCAATACAGAATCTATTGATTACATATCTTTTATCTTGTACATACTTAATATCCCTTTATGCCATAGTCCATTCTCGATAATTTATAATGTTATAGAGTATTTTTCAGTATTCATTCTTCTACCCATATTTAATTTGGTCTATTTATATATGCAGTGTTATGTTCCTGTGGCTGTCCTATCTCCCCCATTTGTAAGGTCACTGATGGCTACTCTCAGCATGGAGACTCTCTGTGCATTTCTACGACAAAAAAAAAATCAAACATGATTTGTTAACATTCCCTTAATGGATCACTTGTATTGATGTACTGATGACACTCTGGATTCTCAACCCCTCGTATCTAAGGGTGTGGGTGCTGTGTAGAATTTTAATGTATCTGCGTGTTTGTGTACGTGTGTGTATGAATGCGTGTCCATGTGCATTTGCCGACATGCACATATGTGTTTAGGTGTTAGTAAGTTGTATTTAAGTATTTAATGTAGCGGACCTGTGCTCTGTCCGTCCTGCAAGATGCAAATACAAATAAACTACTGCTAGCAGCTCACTCATACACTACTACCATACAAATTTGGATAACAATCTGCCATCAGTCTTGGAGCCCTCATTATAATTTCTCTTTGTCTCTTCTTCACTATTAACATGTTTTCTGTGTCTATGTAAAACAGTAAAGCATATTTATTTTCAAATTATATTGTTTTTATATAAAATAAGGAAAAGGTTGCTGTGTTGTGAATACTGTGTTTTCAAGAGATTTAAATAGGCAGCGTGAGTTTTCCGTGTTTTTGTGCGGCAAGTGGGTGCTCACAAATCTGCCGATGCAGAATGTAATCTGGATGAAAATAGAGCAGACGAATATGAAATCCCTGCACGCCTTTCATGACAGGCAGACAGACATTCATCCCTATGAATAAAATGGCACTTTGAAGTAGTGTGCAGTAATTAATCTGTTAAATGAAGCAGGCAGCCGTTTAGGAGCGCCGGCGGAAACAACACATTTTCTGAGAATTATTGTCATCAGTAAGGATACATAGCATCTTCATTGGCCAACAATAACAATAGCAAAAGCAAATTGTGGTCATTATTAACGGGGGGAAAATTTATAATTATTACAATGATAGTTCCCACATTGAGAAATAGTTTTGGCCTATATTTCCTCGAGATTTAATTTCCTTATACGGACCACATACCATGTGGATTGATGGCAATAACAACACTGAATGTCAACCAAGAAACAGCTACATGAACTAGAACTGGCCCAAATCTTGGCCACACTGTGTTTTAGCCTGGTCCAGATTTGGCCAACATTTCATATCCCTATCATACGATGTGGAATAGTGATAATTGGGCCGTCTGTTTCTGTTGACCAGATCTGGGACAGAAGTAAGCCACAGCAATGCCAACAAAGAATGAACCAGGACTTAAGCAACGACTTAGTATGGTTAAAGCTGGTGTGAGAATATCGACTTTCTCTGCCGATAGTTGCATTAAAAATTATGATTAAATCCACATTGAATCTCTCATTAGCCTGATGCTAACATATAGCAAAAAAAAGAAACACGCTGCAGCAAAAGATTGGCTTCAGTTTTGCTGTGATTTAACATCATCAACATTTTTTGTAATCACTACACTACCAGGCTGATTCTATAATATTCATAAAACTTTAACTACATGACAATTATCACACTAATGCCTGTCAGGAAACGTTGTACAATCCTTCCTCGTAGAATTATATAATACCGTGTAGTGCTTTGGCATCTGAAAAGCCTTCAGACTCATGAAACTGCTGCTTAAACCGGCCTTAATGGAACATATTTGACCTCACTGGTGACTGAAGCAAGACGGTATCCCTCATAATCTGCTCATTGCAATTGTTCATTCCTCAAACAAATCCTGAATGACAACAATCAATACTTCCAGAACTGGAGGTCGGATTCAAAAAGCTTCTCAAAATTTTGCATCAAGAAACAATAATGCGTCTTGCCTTCAACTCAATTGAATAAAACTTCTGGTTTGACTGCATTATTACTCGCTATTTTCCACCACAAGAACTTTGCCAGGAATCCAAATCTAGAAAAACACCAGGTACAGAGGTCGCTAGAAAATGTTTCACAGTTCTCACATTTTGGGCAAGCTTATGATGCTGTGTATATTTATGAATGAATACAGGCTACTCGTCTGTTCTGCTTTACCAGATGATCATGTCACCTGTCCCCCTCATCCACCAGGAGGAAAAAGAGCAGTTCTAGTTTACAGATTGTAGGATTAGTGACTTGTTCAGTGACACTTTAGCAGTTGCTGATCTCAAGGCCCCTGGACCAAATCTAACCCTTATGAATGTAGATTAAGTGGAGGATTTTGGATATTTGGCCATGTTTGTTTTGAAACTAGCTCCCTCTTAGACCCATTGCTTGCTACCTCCCACCGGATTAGCTCTTGCATGGCGCTAATGCTCTGCTCTCCGTTACTCATGCTCTTTATGTGCATACCTAAATATAAAGCACACCACATAGTCCCTGGAAATTGGGGGGCCCACTTCACCGGGTAAAACACCCCGAAGAATGCCATAAACAATCTAATCTGTGATTTAGAAGGAAAACAGAACCTAGCTGCCTGTCTGGCCCATTAGTAAAACTGTATTGATTTAAAATCCTTTTGGACTGTTCGGATGGCTTTAATCTGACACTTAATAGGTAATTACTTGTTTATATACAGAACTACCTATTTTTCATAAAGAGGTTTCAATGAGAACAGTGTATTAGTTAAATTAAATTGCTTTTCACAATCTTTGAAGAGGACTAAGTTGTATCCTATAAATCGCCTGGTTGTTATTTTCCTAATCTATAAACATATTCTGTGAATAATCAGTTGCAAATAACTGCTTACTGTTATAATGGGAAACTACATTAATCTTTGTTAATTAAAACAGTTTAAACATACATTCTGACCCTTTAAGAGTAGAGAGAAAACCATTAGAGATTGAATCACCAGTGACAAGTGTACTTGTAAATACATTTTATATCCAGGTGTTACTCATGTTGCAGGGACCCTACACCTGACTACTCAGCTACATTATGGGGACAAAAAGGAAGTTAAGGTTAGGGTATGTAAGTTTAGAGTTAGGGTTATAATTGAGTTAGAGTTAGACCATTAGTAGTTGGTTAAGATTAAAGTAAGTCAGTACGAGAAAGGAAATGAATAGAGATGTGTGTGTATGTTCGTGTGTGTGGGGTATGTGTTTATCAGTGTGATCTCTTCCAGACTCCCATTTGGACGTTGGACATTAATAGATTATGCAGAGAAAAGGGAGGGAAACCATGATTCAGGATTTTTCATAAACTGCGGTCTTATCAGGCAAAAGTTCAATTGCCAAAAGTTGAATGCAATCACGTGCCGTTTACTTATGATGATGCAACTCAAAAAGCCCAAGATAACGGTACAGCCCACTGTCGAACTAAGCAGATAGTCACCACATCATAGGTTTTTATAACCTTTTATAACTTGTCTACACCAGGAATTAATTAAGAATATGATACATTTTTGGGCCATTTGGATGTGACAGTATTAAACTCTAAATCACTGGTGTGCTATCAGGACAAGCAAAGCAGGCAGTACATGACATGTTAAAGCTAATAGTAATCATCAATGGCAATGATATCAATTTGGACAGAATACCCCTCTTTGATTTCAGAAGAGCATCCTGTTCAAATATTTCTTTGATATTGCCTGATACTATTCAACGTTTAATTTACTACCCCATTGTGGCTGCAGTAGGCTGTTGTATTTAGCTTTTCTTTATGGAAGCTACAGCCACACACATGGTCCTTGGCAATTGAGTATACTCAAGCTTGAGCTCAATTATATTGTTCGTACCTCGGGTGATGCAATGACTGTAATGAAGTCCCTACTTTCCCAGCATAGGGTGTTACGGTCCATCACGGCTTGACTGGCTTTTTTCAGATAGGGCGTGGATGTGGCCAGTGCGCGTTCCACTGCAGCTCATGACAGAGGCTAGCTGCTCACATAGTGCGGACACCTGTTCTTCATTGTCCTAATGCTCCCTGGGGTTACTACAGTGAACATGTTCGCCGTTGAACTGCTCCACTTGGGTGTGCACCAGGTTGTTGGGGTTAGCAAGAATGTCCGTCTTTAGTTTGGAGTCATCTTTAAACTATGTTCTTCAACAGTTTTCCATGCCACACCTCAGCTTTGTCTGGTCATAAAGGTTTTGGTGCGTGGCTATTTAGATAAACAAAAGTTACTCATGTCGCCCATCACCGCTGTTTGTTTATGCCACGCTCAAATCCAAACATACAAAGATTTGATGCAATACAGTGGATGGATGACCTCAGATTCAGGAGCAAAGAAGGATGGAGTGAAAATGAAGAACAATGAAAGATCATTTAAGCTCCTACAAAAGCTTTCAGACCGGCAGCAGGTTACGTGCTAAATCACCTCACGCGGCTGATGTAAGCCCAGAGAAATCACACAACTCCCCAAAAACCCCTCCCTGAGGCGTGTCTGCATGATATGTGCTCGCTCACACGTACTGCGTCTTTAAGGCTTCTGATCTATATTTACCCACGTTACCGACTGATTGTGACACTGAAAATTATCCTGTGTGAGTCATGAGGCAGGGAACCAGAGAGGTGAGGGTGGGAGGGGGAATGGGAATAAGACTGGAATCAGTTTTAAGAGGGATCAGCAGAGCGGAGTAGAAAAGAGACTAATTGAGCAGAGGAGGGGGGGGGGGGGGGGGGGGGAGAGAGGATAAAACTGGGCTGCAGGAGAAGGAGTAAGAGAGAGGGTCGGAGAGCTGATGGGGCGGGGGGGGCACTGTGCTGATGTTGTGTCCCCTCATATGTGCACGCTTGTGTTCTGATGAGGGGGAAAGAAAAGTCGAGATAACTGATACGAGGATGCGAAAGGTAATACTGTCTGCCGCGTCAATAAAAAGTCCAGTAAAATTCCAGAGCCGTGGGGAAACGATTCAACAGAAGATTTGCATAGATGAACAAAATCTCTAAACACGCCACAACATGTCACAACGCTGGCTGGTCAGTTGTGGATTTTTTTCACCAGACTGGCTGCACCCACTCACCCCTCACATGGGTGTAGTCCAGCTTACACTCATTACCACCGCATTACCATTCACCAGGGATATCTGAGAATGTGTGTGTATGTGTGTGTGTTTGTGTGTATGTGCGTCTGTGAGTGCGCGTGCATGTGCATGTGCGTGTGTGTTCTTGCCAGTGGACGAGTTTATTGATTGGTTGGACACCAGAAAAGATTGCCTATTCGCCTTTTTTCTCCTCCTCTCTTGTTACAAATCTGTGCTTTTCTAAAATTGCTAATTAACACGTTATATTTAGTTTGTTTAAAAATAAAATAAAGTGTTAAAACTGCAATTTCTCGGCCGCACAGTCACTTCCGAGAGTCAGAGTGTAATATTTCATCTACAAACAGAAAAATTGCATCAATGTCTGTGACTCTCCACCAGGAACCGTACAAGTATATTTCCCAGAAAATGTCACACACATTGTTTAGTTTTTCAGATTGTCTAACAGAGAACATGCTCAAACAGTTGTGATATTTTATCTTCTCGGGAAAACTTTCCATTTGATCCAACTCAGAGGGAAAATTGCAATGATCCAGAACAAAAGCATGGGATTCAATGTCAAAAATCAAACAGCTGGGTTTGGACCAAGTTTGTGAAATCTTAGCTGTATAATTGTGATACGCTTGGAATAGCACTTTCACTGTTTTTTCCAAAAGTGATTTAAAGGCATTGTCGTTACAAATGCATCTGCTGCATATGTCTACAAGATATGAGAAGAGGAAGTGATGTGAGCCGGGGGTATTACTGCAGATCAGGCAGGAAGGAACTGGATTTGTGATGTGTTCTTGTATTAGACAGGCCCGGCCTTGTTAGAGAATCCACAAGGGCTCAGTGTTAAAATTTGGCAGCGCTATCCAACTGCTGATCGACCACAAATCACTGCGAAAACAGGCTAGGAGGCCGACTTTGAAAAGCATGAAATTTAAGGATTGAAGATAAAGAACAACACTCATTTTTTTTTTCATTCATGCAAAATGAATTCAGTGATTAGAGGGTCGGCGATGCAGACAAATGAGAAGCTTTTGTAGGAGGTGGTTGGGAGAATGCTCTCAAAGGGAAACTTGACTCTCATAATCCCAAAGTCCAAGTGGGAGCGCTGGCTGCATCTCTGCATGTGTGTGCATGCAAGTTATTGTTTGACTTCTTGTATGCCTCACTCAGTGTTTATTTGTTGTATTCGCAAAAAAACATCAAAGTCCATTTATCAGATTCCTGCACGCATGAAAAAGGACACCTGTCCCCTGATGCTTCAAACAAATCATCCACTTAAATTATAACTTTTTCTACGCTTTAACCTCACATATAGCAAGTAGAGTTCACATCTCCACCAAGACCCAACTGTTTCCTTTTGAAACCACATTTAAATTCACTAGATCCAGAAATTTATTTGGATCTGCTCCAAATGGCGCACACTAAAAAAGTTGTCATTTAATCATGCCATTTTTTGTTCTTTCATCAACATCCATTAATTTAAAGGAGCCGTTATGGCCTTAAAATTACTTAAACGTAACTCAACACCTTCTTTTATTGTGTTTTTTTATTAAAAAGTTGATATGGCCCTGCCTCTGCCCCAAATGCAAAGAGACAGGATCGGTTTCTTGGCTGTTTAAATCAAAGAAAATGTTGCAAAGCGCCCTGGCTCTCAAAGTGAGAAAAGTGTGTGTGTGTGTATGGGGGGGTTCTTCCTTGGATCATGCCTCGCCTCTCCACAAAATGTCATGGTAATCAGTTGAGTGGTGTTTGCATAATTGTGCTGACAAAAAAACACAAATGAAGTTAACAATGCAAAGTTGCAGTGGTGGATCTAGATCAGGTGCCACAGAGAGCCGTTATTTACACAGAGGGACCAATCTCATGTCCAACATTAAATGTGCACAAATTCCTGATTCAGTGCACATTTAAGTAATTCCTTGTTAACTGTTAGCTCTTTAGCAAAGTCACACATCACTGACTTAAAATTGTTCCTTGATCAAAAGCATGCTGCGATTAAAATAGGCTTAGAGATAAAAAATTCTTGACAAATTGTCATTGTTAGTATTGTGAGTGTTTTTTTAAAGACTAATGACTGGAGCCAATCAGATTTCAGCTGGGGACATGGCCCCCCTTGCCCTGCCACTGGTCCGCCCATGCAATGCTGTGGTTTATTCAGAAGTACTTGTGGTAACAGAATAATATTTTATACTTAGGTTATTTTAATCATTAAAGAAAGCCGCCTACACGTCCCTGTATGAAATGAAGGTGATTACTATTGAATAATAGGTTGTTTGACTTTGTTATAAATAAGAAAATGTACATGACATCACTGTATAAATACAACTCAGGTTTTATACCACAGCTTCCTCCTCAATGTAAACATTTAGCTCCTTCTCCCACATACACTGTAAATCTTATATCTCCACTCTCCATAACATTTGACCTACATGTCTTCTTCTTCACAAGGTGCTTTATGGAAACATAGGAATGATAAACGATGCCATGTGTATCTTCTGATCTTGCATCTTAAAAACGCCGTTGTCTGTTTTAAAGGTAACTCTATACATTTTCCAGAGGTCCTGGTGTGCTTGACAGTGTTGACCTGTGATGCCAGAGTGTGATACTAGTTTTTGCTGTAGTCATTCGGTCAGAGTTGATGCCTGCTCTTTATCAACCTCTCCCTCCTTTTCCATCCCTTTTTTCACCCGACATCTTCCCCTTTCTCTCACTCCTCCCCGACACAGTTCTCTGATCTCACTCCCTCAAGGGCGGACGCAAAATCTATTGTTTTCCTTTAAGAATGACCACCACCAACTCTGACCAGACTGGCATGAGCAGCCCAAGACAGTAAACATGCTGCATAGTGTCTCCTTGACTTTTCTTATAACAAACAAAACTCTACCATTTCACCGACAGTTCACTCTCTGTCTTGTGCTGATGGGTTAACACAATGATTCTTTACCGAAGGAAGTGGTTCTCAGAGGGTCCACGGCATAAAGTTTCCAGATTCATTGTTTAAAGTGATCATGATATATCGGCATTCTGTACTGACAATGTCTAACATCTATTAAAGACATTTCCATTGTGTTGTTCTTTGACATAACTGAGTAGAAGTATTAAAAAAACCCTAAGGGGATTTAAAATTGGCTATATGCCAAGGTTCAAATGATTGGCTAAGATTTCTTTATGTAAACTTATTTGGTAATAAAATAAATTAAGAGTTAAAATAAGTAAAGTCCAAGTCCTGCCACTACAAGCAGTAGTAACATTAGTCATTTGTGATGCATCAATAGTGTTTCGTGTCTCCTCATGTCCTTTTGTTGACTTTGTTTGTAATGCACAAAGAATTTGCCTTAATATTAATTAAATGTAACTCTACACCTTCTTTTCTCGTGACTGGTTTCTATTAATAAGTTGATCTGGCCCTGCCTCTGCTCCTGGTCTCCTCAACCTGCAAAGTGACCGGATGGATTTCTTTGGTTTGTGACATCACAAACCCTGGCTGCTCAAAACGTTTCTTTTCTTTTCAGACAGGCTTTTGTTTACTGCCGTGTAAAGATGGAAATGGTCAGTCATGGTGTTGAATTTCACTTCAAACATATCTTTTACCACAAGCAGGACATGTTAATATGTTTATTGAGAACTCGATTTTCACCGGAGGGGGACTTTTATGTAACTAACCGAGTTATATAATCACCTATAATCAATTAAAATGAAAGCCCTTTAAACATGACAAATGGCAACAGGGGTACTAGAGTTCATCTGACTGCACTGTGGGGCACCATCAGCCAAAAAAGGTCAGGGACCACTGAGTTACCAAATTAGAAAAGTATCTCAATTGTTTTGGAATTGTTTTAGCAGCAGATTATCATTGAACTTGATTCATCAGACCACATGAAATGGTCTCTTGCGAAACAAATTGTTACACAATTGGAGAAAGATGTTATGTGAGTGTGTTTTCTACACACATCTAAGCACACAGAGACATCTGCAACATGATCCGAGCCGTAAAGCTGTGTTCAGGCTTCAGACAAGAAGAGCCACTTATCCAAGATTAATGGCCACTTTGAAAAGAAAAAAGTGAGACGCCATAAAAGCGCTAGACGTCATGTCACTGAGCCACGCTTCGCTGTTTTAATGTACATGCTGACCCGTGATGCTGCTAATTAGCCATGGCTAATTTGTTGGGAACGTGTAGCACAAAGACACGGTGTCTAGGGAGCAGCAGATATTTCTGGGAGATTAGCAGTTTGAGGGGCCAGTCGAAGGTTAGATTAAGACATTCCCTGCGTGTTCTCTGTGAAATCGGCCTATTTGTGACCACTTAAATCATTAACATGTGATTACTTTCGCTTCGCTGATGCTTGGCAGGTCTATCGTGGAGGGACAGTGAAACAGTGAGTCCAACTTGTTTGGTCAAGTGTCAGATTGAAGCGATACACGGAAACACAGCGTTCTCATTAATGTCCGAATGTAAGCTCTGGTCCAGGTCTGTGGTTCTACTGTAGCCAGTAACATGAAGCCTGTCTGTGTGAGCGTGACTCACGACATTTGTAGATTGCTGTTTACAGTCAAGTGTTGAAATGGATGTGCTCGACTATAAACACTGTTTTGTATATTTGTGCCTGTTGCCTCAGGTTGGTCGCTTATGTCTTACATCCACACAAAACTCATAAAACCAACCATGTGATGGAATGTGATGCATCTTTGTTATGTTTGCAATAAAATACACCAAACAGTACAAGAGGAGCCATGTTCATCGATAATTAGACAAAAGAGGTCTTGTTTTTTTAATTTGACTCACATAGTGTGTGACCTTGTCGCATTACGTCTTATATTGTGATCATACAGTATATTGCCTATACATTAGGGTGATTATCTAAAACCCTAAGTGGATTAGGCCTAATCTACTTACTGTGCCATATTTAGGGATTTTCACATACATGGATTGATAGCTACATCCAAATCCGGTCAGCAAATCTCGCCCCCCATCACACAAAGCTACATGCTAACTTGTAAAGCTCATGGCTGCGTCAGAGGGCCGTCTGCTGCGTCACGTTGTTGTGTGTTCCAGCCCCCAGAGGAAACACAAAAGAGGAAAACCGATGTATTCCCCCCGAAGCACACTGCCGCAGCACGGCACAAACAGCCACATCACAAGCCAAGTGAGCCGCCGCAGCACGCGACCAGACCAGCTGTTGCATGTCATGGAGGGAACTGGCTGCACCACAGAGTAAATTGTTGCATCATAGGAAGGGCCTGATTAGATCTGTGTCTCCAGTGAGAGTTAACTGGAACATAAAGTACATACGCAGGCTGTGTCCCCGACCACTCCTCCAATCACTCGTTTTACTGTTCCCAGTACAACAGATGCTTTTGTTTACTTAATAATGAGCAGTGAAATTCTCATTCTGGACATTCACTTTTCATCATCATCACTTTGGATCATCGCGGTCCGTGTAAACAACAGTCATTTTATCATCTGTCAAATATGGATTTCATTGTATAATGAGCAGTATTGTGTACTGCCTGACGACTTTATAATGTGGGTACATCTGTACACTTGTGTGTACATGTGGAGCAGTAAATATAGTTCATAATGGATAACAGGGTAATGGGGAGTGATTTACGACACAGGTCAATAGCAAGCAGCAACAGCTATGCTGCTGTAGCAACCTGCAGCTTAATAAACCTGACAATCTATAAACTGCATCTGTGTTTGATACCTGGAAGCAAAGTCATTACTGTGGCTATGGTTGAACAGGTCTGCACAGAGAAGAGCTGTAATTATTCTAGTTGTTTTCGGGAACAGTAGCATTCGCTTTGATCAGGTTTCCATCAAACTTTGGCACGTAGAGGAATCTCCAGAGAATCAATTCTTGAAGTCGACTTTCATTGCACTTTGTTTCCCCAGCCATGGTTTCGTTTTCCACCTTTCACCCTTGTCCATTTGTTTGTTTGATTGCAAGCAATATTACACAATATCAGCAGAAAAGATGTCCACAATACTTGTTGGAAGGATACATGAAGTATCCTGGAAGAACTAATTATTTTTGCAGATACAGAATTATTTACTTTTTCAACATTTTCACTGGGTCATATTTAGAGAACTGATAGCTTTGAGTGTCTGAAAATTGGTGCAGCTTCATTGAATATAAGGCGTCTGCTGGGGCTTGACGGAGTATGCGATTGATGCGCTAGTCTGTTTATTTTATCAACACATAAGCTGTGTCTCAATTCTGAGGCTGCATCCTTTGGAGGTTGCATTTGAAGAAATAGCCCTTACAGAGATACGAACTATAGGCTTTCCCATTTTAAAGGCTCTGGCAAACAAATGCATCCATTCCCAAGCAATGAAGAATCCCACGGGTGGATCCCTTTTGGCTCAACCTATCGCAGGATTCATTGTGCATCTGTGACAAAGCTAACGATCTAGCTATCTGGGTGACTGAGCAGCAGGACGTGCAGTGGCACAAAGTAGCTAATGATGCAACAGAAAGAGCTCCTCCGTAGCCCAGATCGTCTTGTTCTGGTTCAGCCTTCACGGGAGACTGCGGCGGCCCCTGAATCGGGTCACAGCTACAGACTTTTCCAATTCAGTTAAGTGGGAAAACTTATGGACTAATAAATATTTTTTTCTTAAACTACTTAACCTTTCCACTCAGTATTTTTATTTAAAATGTGCATAAAAACGTGTAAGTGGAAATTTATAATCCAGTGTTTTATTACTCTTTATAAAGATAATACTTGATTTAATAAAAACATGTTTCATCTCAGTTTCTGGTCTGAACACTTTTCCTTTCGTTCATAGAATTTGATGGGAAGACAAAGTTCCCCGTTTGCAATGTAATGTTATGTAATGTAATATTGTTACAGTGTGATGTTCTAATTATAGAGGTTAATGTTGTCGGAGGCCGCTGTTCGTTTTGTGAGGCCGGTTTCTTGTGACCACGACCCTGATGGTGTGGTCATTCCCAAATCAAACTTTGATCTTTCCACAATCCTCACCATGTGGTTTTTGTGCCAACACCTAACCAGCTCTGATACCATGTGGGCTATAAAATCTGAAACAGGTTTTATTTTTGAAGGTGCGAGCAAAGCCCGCCTGTCAACAGTTGCGTCAGATTAGAAAAGACTTATATGCTGCAGCTATAACAGTGCTATATTAATAACCACACTCTCGGCTTGTTATGAAATCCTTGTCATACAGTCATAGTGACCCCTCGGTTTGAAGGCCTGTTGGATTCAGCTGGCAAGTCCAGTGGAAAATACGATATCTGATCACTGTTGTGATTTTGTCTGAAAGTAGTAGGAGGGAGAAACGTCCAAGAAATACTGAAGAATTCCAATCTTTAAAAAAACATGTTCCTATGCTGTGTATTCGCAGGCTAACCCAGGTTTGTCTGGCCGGCTCAAGCTCAAGGACAGACAGATAAGAGGATACACACACACACACACACACACACACACACACACACACGCACACACACTCAGACACACTGGACATACATACAAACACACACACCACACACACAAACACACACACACATGCACACACACGCACAAACACACATGCACAATTTTCCAAGACTAAATCAAATATTTATCAAATCCAGGCAAAAGTTACAAAGGCATGAAAGACTGCCTCGACTTTAAAGAGCGGACCAGTGTGGCTCATCCATGCAGTATTCATTAAAAAACCATGTTCTGACTCTGTGAACTTCACAAGGCCTTTTCAACAAGCTGCTATAGGGCATATGGAACATGTCAGGTACCGTGCATGTAGCCATCCAACCGCAAGGTGGAAATAATGCTAAATTTAATGCAAATAGAGAAGTGAATTTATGACTTGTGACAACGAGATGACTTGTGAGCACAAAACATTTAATTCAGAGCAAAACGTAACTCAAACTGAAAAAAGTTGGTTAATAATTGCTTTAAGTGTGAAGAAACTACGCATCACATAAACCATAGTGATCCGTTCCAGATCACTTCAGGTGTCTACCTTGGATGGTTAAAATAATTATGGCTAATAATCACAATGTGGAATAATTTTTTACTTCCGAAACCACACTGTTGAGCTTTAACAAGGCTAGTGGCTAAATCCTAACTCTGTTTATTCCGAGGAGAGGAAAGAAAACGTGCAGTGACCTCTCCTTGGAGTTAACTAAGAAGGATAAACATCAAGTCATTGACACGTGATCGTCGCACTCCCACTTTACACTTCTCTCTCCCTCTACTTCTCATACCTCCCATTCGTCCCACACACACATAGCCCCCCCCCCCACCACCACCACCACCACCACCAACAACTCTCTGCCACTTGCTTGCCTGCCCCTAAGTGTATCTCATTTTAGCATCAACTATCTGTAAGCCAAGAGCTGCTGTCACCAGATCCCCCTGGTCCTGCAGGGTTCTCAGGAATGGCATGTGTTCCCAATTGGCAGCTTAGCAAACAAACCAGGGGCTTTCTGGAGGCCAAGGTGTGTGAAAGTATAGGTTGGAGCTCGCAGCGAACTCTGTCCCACCAGGCAAGGAAGGAACTGCAAAGCCGGGATGTACCGGGCGGGGTCAGGCAGATTCGTGAGGTTTTGGACAGAGAGAATTCCGGTGCATGCAGGTTCATCTGCAGTCTTGTGATGGACAGGTGTTACTGTTTTGGTTTTGGAGCAACCCCCCCTCCTCACTCCTTTCCGGCAGATAATGTCAATGTTACGTCTCGGGTTGCGGAGGGAAGCTGCACGGGGAGAGCCAGACGTTTCTTGGAATCGACGATTGCCTCAACCCTCCCAGCTTCACCATATGGCATTGTTGACTGTGCATATGTGTGGGTGTGATTGTGTACATATCTATGTGCTTAAGGGTATTGCAAGATTGTTTGCATTTTTATCTGGGACTAACTGAAAGCATGTCTATCTAGCTTTTTTGCCTATGCACCCATTTTTCATTTACATTTTTTTCTTGGCACATACAAAGAAAATAATTTATAGCTCTGGAGTGTGTGTCACAAATGTCACAGGGGAGTGGCAACATTTAGCGGAAACACACAGTCAAAGGTCAAATTGAACATGCCGACTAAGGCGGATATATGACATGGATCAACAACGTTTCTCTGCTTCTCTCGTTGTTCCTCTTGATGATACGCTAGAAACATTTTTGCTGAGTCATGCCAGCTGTCTGCAGCGACTTCTCTGTTTCCCTGTTTCCTTCATTGTTGCTTTGTTTGGGAGTCATCTGTTTCTCCTTTAACAAGTCATTAATCACGCCGTCTCCCGACATGCACTCGTTGAGCAATAATTGCATTTCTCCATCCCTTTCTTGCCCTCTGCACTCTCTCTCTCTTCCACTCTTGATTTCAACTCCACTTACAACCTTCTGTTCGGTTCACCTGGTTTCTAATGATGAAATAGTGTAATTAACAAACGTCATCACAGTGCCTCAACAAATATTGGTTGGAGTGCCATTCAATTAGCTGCAGACCTTCATGCTCCCCCAGGATCAAGTGGAGTGACACAGGTGTTCCTTTACCTTTTCAAATAGCGCCATCATCAGGTCAAAAATTTAACTTTGATGATAACGTTGTAACATTATTGATGAACATCTGGCCTCAAATTTATCAAAGTATCTCGATAAGCATTGGGTGGATTGCTGTGAAATTTGGTGCAGGCCTTTGTGTTTTCATCCTTTAACACTTACTTTAGTGCCATCGTTAGGTCAAACATGTGATCCTCCAGTACTTTGTGTTAAGGACTCATTTGTGAACCTAATGACATTATCGCCAGTCTGTCCTGGGATTGGGGATTAGGGCTAATTAGCAAACATTTTCTTGTTAACATACCAAACTTATGTGATGAACATGTAAACATATTCAAGCTAAACACAAGGATGTTGGTTTGCTGATGTCAGCGTTTTAGCTCAAATCACCAGTGTTTGAGTGCAGCCTTAATGTGCTGTAGACTTTGAGTCTTTGTTTCTTTATCCATCCCTCTGGCAGGGGGAAAGAAAACGGCCTAACGAAGCGACACAGTGCAGAGTAACATAGTCCAAATATAAGTCAGAGCTGTGGCAGTAAAAATGGATCGGGAGCATGAAAGCGATTTCTTAGAACAAGGGCTACAGACGGTTACATGATATATTTAAGCCTCCCCCACCCCCCGCCCCTCCTCTCTCAGGCCATTTCGTCACCTTTTGTTGAATTTTCAGGGCCCATTCTGGAGTGCATCTCCATCTCATTTATCTGTATGCAGCCGCGCACACATGATTTATCAGGTTAAAATACATTTCATAGCATGAGGGGAACCGTGCCGTGGTGCAAGACGAGGGATTCCACAACCCCACCCCCCCTCCCCCACCAACATCCTTAAAACCTTTTCCTCCTGCACACGGTGGCACAGCCAGGCTGGAAGAGAGATATGCGCGCTCACACGCACACAGAGATGCAAACATACACAGAGGTAAGCCAGTAATTAGAGGTACTGTAATTGTGACTTAGCATTGTAAACTGGCAGCGCAGCGTTGCCAGGGAAGGTTTGTTGACTATGGGATTATGACAGAGAAGTTAAATGGTGTGTGTTTATCTACATTCTGCAGTGGTGAGAGCCGCCGTCTAAAATATACACCAGGTCAACGGTAATGGATTTGGCTTAGGCTGTAAAGTTTGAGGGCTTCATCATCATCATCCTTATCACCACCATCCTCATTGTAACTGGCAGTGTCTCTGCTTCATTACTGGATTATTACTAGGATTTTGGTCATAAGTATTAAACTGTGTCAAGCAAATAAATATGCTTTTGTTATATTTGATTGTGTTCCTACTATTTCGCCTATTTTCCACAATAATCGCAAATTATAGGGATAAGTTAAAGACTACACAAAGACTACACAACGTTTTAACAAATGAACACAACGTTATGGGGACTCACGCTCCGGCTGAACCCGCAGGGAAAGTGATTACATTTTAAGGTCTTGTTTTTAGCTTAATGCTTAAAGTACGTGTTGAGGTTGGACTTGTGGTTATGTTTAAATTTAAGGTCAGGACTGAGCGAGCAGAACTGGAAGCGGTAAGGGAAAGCCTGTTGCACAGAAAGTGTCTGTAAAACAAAACAAACGACTTTTAGAGCTGTTTTAAAAATATGTTGGCTAGACCATAGTTTTAATGCAAGAGCCGGTGTGGCAAACTTTATTCTAAGATGGATCAGTGTTTGTATAGAGGGAAATGGAAAAAGCTACCTCATCTCAAAGTGGAATGACTCTGGATCCGCACCAAATTTACATAATTATATAAATATCATAAATAACTACTAACTGGATTTACTTGATTGTGCATTATTCCTTGAAAAAAATGGAGACCCTTATGGGGGGGGGGGGCCTTGTGATGCCGTGTTGAAAAAAAATGTCCACGATGTGCAACAAAACTTTAATGGGTTTTTCCCATCGCTCAACCAAGTTTGGTGGAAATGGGAAATTGTGGGTGCAAATTGTTCCTGCTGAGAAATACAATAAGCCGACAAACTGTAAGAGGTGAAAACATAATCTCATTGGCAGTAAAGAAAAGTAGTTATATCCTCCTTCCTTAAGGGGAAAAGCATGAGCAATGGTGGATAATATAACCTTTCTAAAAACTTGTTTTACAACCATTGTCTTTTATGATATGATTCATTTTGTGGGTGTGCTCTCAGCCTTCTGCTCACTGAAAAGTATCCTGGTTTCCTTTCTCATACCTCGCGGCCAGACATTGAATATATGTTTCCATCGGGATGCTGCTTGACGGACTGTAAACTCCAGGAACAACCAAAGAAATTAAACTTTATTGTTTTAACCCTGCCAAAGTCAGTATTTTAGTAAAGTATTGTCATCAATAATGAAGTGAATAAACTAAATGCCAAAACAAAGTCTTCTGGGAATTCCTGAACGTCAATGCTTAAGTGATTTGTGCTATTTAAATGTAAGGTCATAGTTACAACATGGAAAGCTGTGTGCATGAGGCCCACGTGGTTATGTTGCACACGGTAGCGAGGGGACAGCAACATGGACACAAATGCTAACTGTCAGCACCTAGAATCAACAGAGGATAAGAATGTAGTGAGCTTTAGCACGCTAGCCGTTGGCTAATGAGTCCTAGCTTGCTTGAGAGAGGGAAAACATGAAGCCATTGGGGATATCAACATTTCTCCCAAATATATTACAAAATAAAGACAAATTATAACATTTAGAGCTTAATATCTTAACTTACGGTGCAACAACGAAATCCCATGACCTCGTGAAAACATCAGTAAACATTTGTGAAATCAGAGCAATCCAGAAAATATACCACAAGAGTTCATTCGGACTCTCCTCCAGAGCCCCTGTCAACATGACCCCATTGGAAGACCCTGATGCTGTGTCTCAATTCACCTGCTTCTACACTCACCGGAATAAGTGTGTTCACGCTTAGAAAGATGGCAACATACAGTGCACTGTAAAATTACCAGATGGTACACGCGGAAAGGTAAAAAATGGGAGAGTAAAACCACGGACAGCTCTATGCAGTGGAAGGGGGCGGGACAATGACGCATTTTCAAACTTGCAAAGAATTCTGTCCAAGGAAGGAGGACACCTCGTCAGTGTCACATGATAAGTGGAATACGCCATTGGGTAAATCGTTCCTTTCAAAGCCAAGTGCGCTGAGCTGCAGCCAGCAGATATTTTGGTGGTGACAGTCACAGTCTCATGTTGCCATCGTCATCTCCGACGAGTACACCATGGATGTATTTAATATGTAGGAATCCATGCAGTATGTCAGAGACTATCCTGTGTATGCAGTGTACTGCAAGTAACCCTACTGACTGAAATATCAGATTGGACATGAGACCTAGCACATGGGTGTGTGTTTGCATGTGTGTGTGTGGGTGTTCGGGGGGGATTGTGGGTAATGACAGGTGGTTGTAATGACAAGTCAAATATTTGACACTGGCTAATGACAAAGGTAGTCTTGTGACTTTACACTGTCATAGTTTCCAGAGGTGTTGAAAACAAGGCTTTTGGGACATGTTGTCAAACTGCGCACACGAATGTACACATGATGTGAGGACATGCGCACACACGTGCACAGAGCAGTATGTGCATGTGCGTGTGTGTGTTTGTGTGTGTTAATACTCAGCCGATAATGACATCAGAAAACCCACCCATAAAAATGAAATGTATCATATTTCCTTTTTTTCTAGCTGACTTTCGTTCTCTGCCCTCTTAGTTTTTATTTTTTTATTCCCACACATCACACCACAAATAAATCCTCCCATAACAATATTTCTATTCATGCCCCTGCACATCACATCTATCAAAGTCACATATTTATTCCAAGCTATTTCTCTTTTTTTCATGGCATTCTCAAGCTCAATTCCCATGT